>NW_006288853.1:5648150-5666268 GCF_000327345.1 Myotis davidii
AGGATAAGATCACTAGAAACCTGACTCCAGATAAGTAAGTTATGCTACTAGATACCAAAACAGGGAAACAAAGCATTACAAACCATTTACTTAAAAAAAAAAGTGTGCACTTGGCAGTGCTGGATGACTTCAACATCCTGGTTACGATTATAGGTATATACTTCAACACAAATTACCGAGGCAGCTCTGCTCCTTTGTGGGTGGAGACTTTGGATATGAAAGCTTTCATGCTCTTTGAGACTTGGGTTAAGTCGTAGTGCTCCGTCTCCTTGGAAATGGGCTCTGGGTCTTTTTTGCCAGCGGCTTCTTGCAGGAGCTGGTCCAGCTGATCTGGTGAGAGATCTAACCACTGGTCATCTGAAAGGAGAAAGCGTGATGCTGCCATACCACATTCACACAAAAGCTTCTCTCGGGGAAGGACTCTCTGAGACTTAGTGGAATGTTTTAATTTTTTCTAACCCATCTGCTCTCTCCTGGCCCTTCACTTACCATCTTCTGGGGGAAGATTAGCTTCTTCTTTCTTAAGCTCTTCGATATCAAATGGTAATGTCTGTAATAAGGTTAAGATTTCTTCACCTGGGCTCATACCAACAGAGCTATAAGAAAAAAGTATTTTTTTATAAGAGCACTCGCTCAGAATAATAATCACAAAAACATGGCATTTTAAAGTTGCAAGGAATTACCTAGTCTAATTTGCTTTTAAAATACAGACCCCACCCTAGCCAGTGTTGCTCAATGGATAGAGCATCGGCTGGCAGACCAAAAGGTTCCAGGCTCGATTCCGATCAAGGGCATGTACGTTGGTTGCAGGCTCCTCCCTGTCCAGAGCCCTGATCAGGCACATGCAGGAGGCAACCAATAGATGTGTTTCTCTCACACATCGATGTTTCTCTCTGTCTTTCCCTCTCTCTTCCACTCTCTCTAAAAGTCAATGGAAAAATATCTTCCAGTGAGGATTAACAAAAAAGATACAGACCTCCTTTTCTCAAATAAAATTTACCAAGAACTCTAAAATATAAAAAAGCTCAAAGAAAAACTGCTTTATACAGCAAATAAAACCATCAACAAAATAAAAAGGCAACCTGCTAAGTGGGAGAAAATGCTTGTAAAACATATATATGATAAGGGGTTAACATCCAAGATATATACAGAATTCATACAACTCAAAAGTGAAAAAAAACACCCCAAACAATCCAATTTTAAAAGTGAGGGGAATGGGGGACATCTGTAACACTTTCAACAATAAAGATAAATTTAAAAAAATAAAAAATGGGCAAAGGTAGAAAGAAATAAAACTGTCATTATTTGCAGATGACATGATTATAGAGAAACCTAAATATTCCACAAAAAAACTACTAGAATTGATCAATGAATTCAGTAAAGTAGCAGGATACTAAATAAATATCTAGAGATCAGTTGCATTTTTATTCAACAATAATGAAGTATCAGAAAGGGAAACCAAGAGAACAATCCCATTTACAATTACATCAAAAAAAGAGAAAAGACTTAGGTATAATTTAACAAAGAATGTAAAAGACCTACACTTGGAAAATTATAAGACACTGAAGAAAGAAACTGAAGAAGATACAAATAAGTGGAACAAATATGTGTTCATGAAGAGGAAGAATTAACATCATTAAAATGTTCATACTATCCAAAGCAATCTATAAATTCAACACGATTCCTAACAAGTGTATTTCACATAACTAGAAAAAATATTCCAAAAATTTATGTGGAACCATAAAGGAACCCAAATAGCCACTGCAATCTTGAGGAAGAAGAACAAAGTCAGGGGAATCATGCTACCTGGAAATTAAAACCACAGTAAGATATTACCGCATAACTTTTAGCATGGCTTATCAAAAAGACAAGACGTAACAAGTGCTGGCAAGAATGTGGAGAAGAGGGAACCCTGTGCACATTTAGTGGGAACGTAAATTGGTAGCCACTACAGGATACAGTACGGAGACACCTCGAAAATTAAAAACAGAGCTCCCACATGAACCAGCAATTCCACTTCTGGTATTTATTCAAAGGAAATGAAAACAAAATATTGAAAATATGCCTGCACTCCCATGTTCATTGCTACATTATTCATAGTAGCCAAGATATGGAAACAACCTAAATGTCCATCAATAGATGACTGGATAAAGAAGATGTGGTACATACATAGGGTGTCCCCAAAAAATGTATACACACTGAATAGTTATTCATTCCAATGGGTCAATCTTTAATAATTATTAATTCCCATGGATTCATCTTTTCAGATTGAACCCATGGGAATTTATGATTATTTAAATCGTGTATATATTACAACATGATGGAACTTGAGGGCATTATGCTAATGGAATAAGCTGGATAAAGAAATGCAAATACTGCATGGTATCACCTATATATGGAATCTAAAAAACAAAGTCCAACTCATAGGAACACAGAGTAGAAAAGTGGATGAGGCCGAAACCGGTTTGGCTCAGTGGACAGAGCGTCGGCCTGCAGACTGAAGGGTCCCAGGTTCGATTTGGGCCGGGGACATGTACCTTGGTTGCAGGCACATCCCGGTGGGGGGTGTGCAGGAGGCAGCTGATGGATGTTTCTCTCTCATCGATGTTTCTAACTCTCTATCCCTCTCCCTTCCTCTCTGTGAAAAATCAATAAAATATATATTTTAAAAAAAAAGAAAAGAAAAGTGGATAAGGCAAATAGGAAGGAGCTGGTAAGAGGGTAAACTTTTAGCTAGAAGATGACTATTGGCTTAGGAGCTAATATAAAACATGACTACAGTTGATAGAACTGTATTATGTAATTAAAATCTGCTAAAAAAACAGAACTTAAATTTTTTCACCAAATAAATAAATAATTGAGGTGATACATGTGTTAAATAACTGGTTGGGGGAATCCTTTCATAATGTATACATATATTAAATTACCACAATGTATGTTTCAAAGATCTCACAATTTTGTCAATAAAGCTGGAAAAAGGTCTTGCTTTGATTGAAATGGAGGCTGGAGACTCAGAGACCTACCTACTCTGTCTTCCCTCTGTCTCTATAAGCTCCATCGAAGATCATTATGAAGCCGCTGATCTAGTATAATACCTTTTTCAATCTGTATTTATATTATATATGAGGAAAGAAAACCCAGAGGGAAGTATGAACAAAAAGTAAAACAGGTATTATATGTTAGACTAGCACTTAAAAAATACATTTTCTTATTCAGTCCTCTAATTACTATCCTCTTTTAAAGATGAGAAAATCAAAGTCCAGTGATTTCTACAACTTTTGGGAAGTCATTTCAGCAGTCTGCGGACCACTGGTGGTCTGTGAGGTCCAAAAGGTTTGCGACCGCTGAAAGCCTTCTGACGCTGTTTCGTGCTCCTCCTACTAAATACTGATGAGGAAATATGCACTGAGATTGTTTATATGAGTGAGCTATTTTATGACGGTGATGTGGCTTGTTATATAAATTCATAGAACCCTGTCTGAACTATTCAGAAAGGAACAAATCAAGTTATATAATGAACTTGCCTTCATTTGATAAATATTTGCATGCCTTGCTAAATCACATTGGTGATAAAAATATTGTCCCTACTCCATATTAGGTAAATATGACTAGGGGAGGAAAAAATTTACAAATAATCATAATAAATGATAAAATATAAAATCATACAGGAATACCACATGATAGGGAAAGTCATTCACTGAGATGAAAGCAGAGAAGTTAAAAAAAAAAGTAAGAGATGCCCTAGCTCCGTGGTTGGCAACCCGCGGCTCGCGAGCCACATGCGGCGCTTTGGCCCCTTGAGTGTGGCTCTTCCACAAAATACCGGCTCTTCCACAAAATACCGGCTCTTCCACAAAATACCGGCTCTTCCACAAAATACCGGCTCTTCCACAAAATACCACATGCGGACACTCACATACAGTGCGATTGAAACTTCGTGGCCCATGCACAGAAGTTGGTATTTTGTGGAAGAGCTACACTCAAAGGGCCAAAGAGCCGCATGTGGCTCGCGAGCCACAGTTTGCCGAGCTGCAGTTTGCAGACCACTGTGCTGGTTTGGCCGAATGGATAGAGCATCAGTCTGTGAACCAAAGGGTCCCAGGTTCAATTCCGGCCAAGGGCACATGCCTGGGTTGCGGGCTCAATCCCCATAGGGGGCATACTGGAGGCAGCCAGTCAATGATTCTCTCTCATCATTGATGTTTCTCTCTCTCTCCCCCTCTCCCTTCCTTTCTAAAATCAACAAAATATGTATTTTTTTTAAAAGTAAGAGAATGGAAGTAACTGAGTTAGGCCGTAAAGAATGGGGAGGATTTTGACAGGTAAGATAGGTTAGAGAAGCTTTAGGCAAGAGAAAAAAAAGAGCATTTGTATAGAGGCAGAGAAGTGAGGAATATGTTCAGAGAGCAAGTGGCATTTGGTTTGGCTTAAGTGTGGAAGATGAGGCTGAACAGATGGATGGACTGAGATGAGAGCACAGTGAGCCTAAAAAGGTTAAGAAGTTTGGGCACAATGAAGTAAGCAGTGGGTAATCAATGATGACTTCTTTGCTATTTTTACTTTTAAGTTTAAGAGATTTGAATACAAACTAGTACAAAAGATCATATAACAAATGTCCATATTCCTACGACCCAGAATTATAATATTGTTATATTAACTTCTAAATACATGATTATATTTATACATTTAACATTAAAAAAAATCAAACTAGTAACATGTATATGTACTTTATTTTTTTAAAAATATGTCTTTATTAATTTTTAGAGAGAGAGGAAGGGAGAGGGGAAAAGAGAAACATTGATTGGCTGCCTCCTGTGCACACTCCAACTGGGGAGCAAACCTGCAATATGGGTATGTGCCCTGACCGGGACTCGAACTTGCAACCTTTCAGTGCACAGAGCCATGCTTTTATCTGTTAAAAACATATATACAGCTAATGTTTCCTGTGATGACCAGCACCACCAGTTCCAATCCACTCTCTGCTCTAACAAGTGTCATTCTGGGCCCCTGTGTGTGTTTGTGGGGGTATTTCTATGTTGCATTTGCTGTTTGTTCTCTTTACCGGGAACATTATTCCCACAAAGACCTGTATGCCTCATTCCCTCACTTCGCTCAGGTCTCTTCTCGTTGGAAGGGCCTCCTTAACCAACCTAGCTAAAATAGCAGCCCATTTCTCTCTCCCATAGACAGCTTTTTCTTCAAAGCACTATCGCCATCTAATACCATGTAGTGGTTAACCATCTTTCTCCTACGCTAGTATGTAAGCTCTATAAGGGCAGGCAGACTTCGGGTTTATTGGATTCCCCAGTGTCCGGAATAGGGTCTAGTTACTCTAGTACATAGGAGATACCCAAATTTATTTGTTGAATAAATGAATATATATGTGGTTTTCAACAGGGGACAATTTTGTCCCCCAGGGGACATTTGACAATGTGTGGTGACACTTTCGGTTGCCACAACTGGGGGTGGAGGGAATCCGATTGGCATTTACTGGGTAGAGGCTGGGGATGCTGCTAGACATCCTATGAGGCACAGGAGAGTCGCCCACAAGGAAGAATTATCAGGTCCAAAATGGAAATAGTGCTGAGACTGTGAAATCCTGAATTAGACTTATGTGTATTTAGCTAATCTCTAAATAAAGACATTGTAATTCATGTGTCTATTATTGATAGACACTTAGATTGTGTGTAATTTTTCACTATCACAATCTCAAATACTTTTTTAGGAGAGATTTATTTCAAACAGATTTTCCTGGCTCTAATAGTTGAAGTGACAGAGAAAGTAACTAGAAATTGAGAAACACATAGATATTGTCATAGCTCAAGGAATAAATAATTAGTGTAGCTGGGCAGTAAGAAAGAGGAATATAAGACACAAGATATTTAAGAGGCTCTGGGGTCTCAGATTCAAGGACAGCCCAGAGATGTGGGTGATAGGAGAATGGGAGTCCTATTAAAAGACAGTGGGGCCCGACCAGTGTGGCTCAGTGGTTGAGCGTCAACCCATGAATGGGAGGTCACAGTTCGGTTCCTGGTCAGGGCACATGCTTGGGTTGCCGGCTCACTCCCCAGTAGGTGGCGTGCAGGAGGCAGCCGACTGATGGTTCTCTCTCATCACTGATGTCTGTCTGTCTCTCTCTCTCTCTCTCTCTCTCTCTCTCTCTCTCTCTCTCTCTCTCCTTTCCTGTCTCTGAAATCAATAAAAAAATTTTTTTTAAAAAGACAGTGGGAGGTAGTCTATGATATTAACTCAACTATTTAAGAAATTTCAGTTATTCAAAAAATTGGAAATTCAAGAATAGGTCTGGAAGGGGATGTGAGGTTGGTTTTAAACTGTTTAGAAATTATCTGGTTGAGGGAATGAAGGTCTCTCCTGCAACATAACTGAAATTTTAGACGTTTAAGCTATTAAATTTAAGCTATTGCAATTTTTTGCCAATAGTAAAAATGTTGAGCTTTGATTTGGAAGCTGCCTGCTTCATCCTCTGTTTTATTTTTTAAGAATACGTTAAAAAAAAAAGAAAGAATATATTTTCATTGATTTTTTACAGAGAGGCAGGGAGAGGACAGAGAGTCAGAAACATCAATGAGAAACACCAATCAGCTGCCTCCTCATGCCCCCTACTGGGGATAGAGCCCGCAACCAAGGTACATGCCCTTGATCAGAATCGAACCCGGGACCCTTCAGTCCGCGGGCCAGCGCTCTATCCACTGAGCCAAACCAGTCAGGGATTCATCCTGTGTTTTAGACCTTCCTAAAATAGCTAACCACAGCCCAGAACTCCCACAGGAATTAATTAAGCACATGGCTGGATACCAAATTGTCTGAGTGTGAGTCTTAGCTCTGTCACTTATTAGCTCTGTGTGACCCTTGGTCAATTACTTAATCTCTCTTGGCCTCAGCTTCTCAGCTGCCAATAGAAAACAATAACAATCATACTTATTTCATAGGGTTGTGAGGGGGATTAAACGAGTTTAAAGTGGCCTATGCTTTGTAAGTACTGAATACATGTTAGCTATTATCCGATGATGAAGGTAATAGCAATCAGTGCCAAGGATCAAATGCACAGCACCTCCTCTCCCCCAGCCCCAACCCCTTCAGTCATCATGATCCTTGCCATTAACTATCTAAATATGTAAACTCCAACTTCTGCAACTATTCTTAAGGATAAGTAACTTGTTAACTTCTGGCAGTTACCTTTCTGCTGCCATGATTAAGTAGTGACACACTCACCTTTCTGGCCGGTTTACTGAGAGTTGGAAGTAGTTCTTTGCCATTTCTAGTCTCTCCAGGTACTGTGCAGAACCTTCTATCAGTCCCTAAAAGATAACAACCTATCAGAACATTATTTACATAGTGTCATTAACCCATTGTGCGCCATAAGCGTCTGTAGACGCAAGCAGCGGACCTTCCCCATGCCACGTGCGTCTATTAAAAAAAATGTTTTCCCTAAGTGGCAGCCCTGGCCAACTTTAAAATCATTTTTCTTGAGAATTTTCAGCTGAAAATATTCAAGAACAACCAAACTGTAATATATTTATTCTTATAATATTCATTGCAAATTGATTTTTTAAATTAAACTCAAAATATCGTGGTGTGTGGAGATGGTTTCCGTTTTGGATGCGTGGCAGTTAACTGGCTGAAATGACCTGCTTACCAGCAACTTTCCGGGAGGCAGAACATAATCTACTGCTCAGGAATCATAGGCCCGAGTCCGAGTCCCTGTCTCGTCATTAATGTACCTGTTTGGGCTCTGGTTTCTTCAAATAAGGGACTAGGTTAGAGGTAATGGTTCCTAGTCATTTTCACTGTTAAGGGTCTCTTTCCAATTTGGAAGGTTTTCTACCGTTTTCTATTAATTAACTATTAAGAAATCATTGATTAACCAGTAATTTATAAGATAAAGTACAAATAGAACCAAAATAACAGTATAATCCCACCTTAACTATGATTTTTCACATACATGCTTATAGTGGCATTCATACTTAATATTTTATACTCATTAAAAATATACGATAGCCCGGCTGGTGTGGCACAGTGGTTGAGCGTTGACCTAAGAACCAGGAGGTCATGGTTCGATTTCTGAGTTGCAGGCTCGATCCTCAGTGTGGGGTGTGCAAGAGGCAGCTGATCAATGATTCTCTCATCACTGATGTTTCTATCTCTCTCTCCTTTGTCCTTCCTCTCTGAAATCAATAAAAATTTAAAAATATAGATATATACTATAAGTACTTTTCCATATTGGTACACAATCTTTATAATCATATTTGTATGGACTTTTCTATTGCTTTGATGTTTCCTTAAAATACACTGTTCAAAGTGAAGGCTCTGGGTTTGAATCTTTCTTTAGCTCTTGGGACACACTACTAAATTACTTTGTAGCTAAGGTTCTATATATTAATTTACAATGTTACCAGCAATGTGTAGGAGTATTAATTTCACTATACTCTCAACAACACTGAATACCACTCATATCCTTTTTTACCTACATGAAAACAGTCTTTATTACTGTGCTCACATGCATACATTTACTACTGTGAGAGTGAATATGTTAAAATAAATTTACTAGTTGGTTTTTTGTAATTTTTTAAATCCCTATCTTTGCTAATTTTGCTATTTTGTGTCTTCATGTTTGCTTTACAGATTTGTGACAATCGTTCATTAGATACAAATAATTTTTATCACTTTAGAGAAATGTTATTAATTTTTCTAATACTGGCAATGATTCATGGACACCCCATCATTACCACTGAATTAGAATAGTTCCTTTAAATTCTAGCTCCTATAATTATGTTCCATATTAAACTTGGACCATAGGGCTTTGAATCACTGGCTTGATTTTCCGTGAACAGTACAATTTAAAAATGCATTGCCAAGTCCTACCTTAAAGTAATCGTTCTTTTTCAGACTGTCCAGGAAGCCAGCCCAGAGTGGTGAGGAAGTCACAGGGGATTTCTTGGAGTCAGAAAAATGTGGGCGACATTTGGAGCACAGAATCTCAAACCCGTGAGCCTAGATGGAACAGACAATATTTTTATTATCAGGTTACTTTCTTTCCCTTTAGACACACCCCAGAATTAGGTTGACTGGACACAAGAACATATGGACATTTATAACACTTTTTGAAATTTATGAAAATCCGACTCTATTTCCAAGTTTCTCAATCTCCGTAGATTACTAAAAATTATGGAGAAGTAAGTAATACAAAACAAGATTGTTCTCTTCAAAGAGATTTCTTTTCTTGCTGATGATTAAACTAGAATTTAAATTCATTTGTTTGCTTAAAAAAAGGCTTGCAGGCTTCTCGTCAAACAGAAATTATCAATGAATTGATCATGGTCTCAGACATTAAAGGGAGAAAAGTCACTTCATTTTAAGAATCCTTTCATTAAAAAATATAAATGCACATGGCAAAATAATTCCACCAGGGAGCTTCCCTGGTCACTGCAGAGGAAACGGCTGTGACCAATTTGTTGCACATCACCTCAGAAGTAATCCATGCACTCAAGCGGACAGGGTGTAGCTGTGTATGCACATCCTCCTGCTCCATCCCTTTTGTCACTCAAGGGTAACATACACACTGCTCTAAACCTGCTTTTTCCTTTTGTCACATGCCTTGGAGATCATTTTCTATGAGCACACATGAATTTACTCATCTCATTTCATAGACCACAATTTATCTGTTTCCCTACTAATAAACATGCAGGTAGTTCTCAGTCTTTGCTACT
The DNA here is from genome assembly GCF_000327345.1 of Myotis davidii. Taxonomy (NCBI): domain Eukaryota; kingdom Metazoa; phylum Chordata; class Mammalia; order Chiroptera; family Vespertilionidae; genus Myotis; species Myotis davidii. Next base: position 5,657,879 of record NW_006288853.1, read on the forward strand.
ACAATGTTCTCATGAGTATCCTCGATGTCTCTGTGCACATGTAAAGTATACGGAGGAGAGATTTCCAGAAGTGAAGATGCTGAGCAGAAGGGTTTGTGCATTTTAAATGTTGAAGGATACTGACAAATTTTGTTCCAAAACACTGAATCAATTTATATACCCATCAATGTTTGATAGTACTATCTCTTTCTCTATATAGTTTTACTAATCCAGTATCTATTACCAAACTCTTTGATACTTGCCAATCAAATGGTGAAAATACTACTTTGTATGTTTAATTGGCATTTATTTTATCATATGAGCAAGGGTCAACATGTTTCATGTTTAGATTAAAAATCTGTAGTATTTCCTATTCTCTGGACTATCTTTTTATGTTTCTGAAAATTTTTTATTAATTGATTTGTATTTTTTTCATATTAACTTGTAGGAACACTATATATATTAGAGAAATCAACTTTGTCATTTAAATTGAAAATACACTATTTTCTCCGTGTTTACTTTCTTTTGACTTTATATATGGGTGTTTTTTCACACACAGAAATGTTTACTTTTTATACAATCAAATTTATCAGTCTTTTCTAGCTTATGATTTCAAGTCATGCTTAGAAAGCCTTTCCTACACAGATTATCAAAATTTCAAATTTTTTCATTTAAATATTTGGTCCAATTAGAATTTACTTTGGTATAGGTGTGAGGGAATCAACTTTAATATTCAGACGGCTTCACAGTAGTCCTATCATCATTTACTGAGTAATCCATTTTTCCTTATTTGAAATGCCATGTTTTACCACATTTTTGCATAAATAGGATATAGTTCTAAACTTTACATGCTTTTCTCTGAAGAGCCCTTACATTCACAGGAAGAAAATAAAATTTTCCTGTTCAACTTTACCAGCTTCATGCCCAGTTCATGGGCTCGGTACTGGGGATGAGATGGGGGAGGCAGTTTGAATCCACTTCGCCGGTCTGGCATAAACCTTTGCTGCATCAACTGTGCATACAGACATTTGGTGAAGGTGACCTAGACATTGAGACACAAAAAGACATAAGTTTTTTCTTAAAATTAAAATTTGAATATTATTTCATAGTTAATAACAGTAGCTTCACTTATGAGCTTCAAATTCATATGAAATGCAAAGACCCCACCTATTCACTGCCAATATTTCATAGCAGTAGCTTTATTGAGATATAATTCACATGCCGTAAAAGGTACCTGCACTGTCTGCTTTTTAGTCATCACTAATGAAATTCTTATTAGTTACATCAATATGGCAATTTTGATGGGTAGAAGATAAAAATAACTTTTTTAAAATGATTTTTAAAAAATATATTTTTATTGATTTCAGAGAGGAAGGGAGAGGGAAAGATAAATAGAAACATCAACGATGAGAGAGAATCATTGATCGCTGCTTCCTGCATGCCCCCTACCAAGGATGGAGCCCGCAACCGCATGTGCCCTGACCAGGAATCCAACCATGACCTCCTGATTCATAGGTTAATACTCAACCACTGAGCGACACCGGCCAGGCTAACTGAATTTTTTAGAGGGAAACATCTAATTAGTATCAATCAGTTGCCTCCCTTACACACCCTGACTGGGGATAGAACCTGAAACCTGGGTATGTGCCCTGACTGGGAATCGAACCTGCCACCTTTTGGTGCATGGGATGACACTCCCACCAACTGATCCACACCAGCCAGAGCTAAAAAATAATTCTCAATTCTCTAAAAGAAACAAAAACTTTTTTGTTTTGTTTTTTAAAAAATATATTTTTATTGATTTCAGAGGGGTAGGGAGAGGGAGAGAGAAACATCAATTATGAGAATCACTGATCGGCTGCCTCCTGCACAGCCCCACTGGGGATTGAGCCTGCAACCCAGGCATATGCCCTGACCAGGAATCAAACTGTGACTTCCTGGTTCATAGGTCAACACCACTGAACCACACTGGCCAGGCAAGAAATGAAATGTTTTATGTTATGACAATATGACCCAAAATAGCTAGGAAACATTGGGATATAAAATAGAGAGTCAGGCCGAGACCGGTTTGGCTCAGTGGATAGAGCGTCAGCTTGCAGACTGAAGGGTCCCAGGTTTGATTCCGGTCAAGGGCATGTACCTGGGCTGCGGGCACATCCCCAGTGGGAGATGTGCAGGAGGCAGCTGATCGATGTTTCTCTCTCATCGATGTTTCTGACTCTCTATCTCTCTCCCTTCCTCTCTCTGTGAAAAATCAATAAAATATATTTAAAAAAAAAATAGAGAGTCAGGTCTCTTTAAATCTTTCACTGGATGGGAGGAAAGAAAAAAGGGAATAAAAGCATATTAACTTATAATGAGGAAACAGAATATTTCCATTTTTTTCAAGTGAACAATTAAAATAACATTCAACTCTCCAGTGAGACAAACGAAATGATCAAGGGTGATATCTTACGGATGTCATTATTCGTGTTTCAGGCAAGAATGTCTTGAAAATACGACAGGCCCGCAGGTCAATGGGGTCCCGCAGGTAAAAGGCCTGGACTCCTGCGGCCACCAGTCGGGGGCGCTGCTTTAGCACGGCCACAATGCCAGCTGGAAGGAAGCAGTGAGCTCGATGGAGGGAGGCTTGAATTTTTTCTGGGTATCTGTGACAAGTAACATAATTACTTTTACTTTATAATATGTAAATATCTAGAATTTTTATACCATTTACTTCTCTCTTAACATCTTATCTTGGTTCATCAACTGTGAGATATAAAGAGTGACAAAAGAGTTAAAGATAAAAATACTGTATATACTGAAAACTGCAGGAAAGAAGAGAGGAAAAGAGAAAAGTTGGGAGGAAATTGAATATTTAAAAAAAGGACTAAGGTGGGTCAATAAAAACAAAACAAAAACTCTACTATACTTTTTTTTTACTTGTTTTTACTCTATTATACTTTAGAACAAGGACAAAATCAAATATTCTTCTAAAAATGGTTCAAAATATACTGAAACAAAGGTAAGAGATTTATTTTTAAATATTTTAAAATTGATTTTTAGAGAGAGGAAGGAAGAGGGAGAGAGAAACATCAATCAGCTGCCCCCTGCATACCCTCTACTGGGGACTGAGCCCACAAGGGCATATGCCCTGACTGAGAATAGAACTGGCAACCTATGGGTACACAGGATGATGTCCAACCAACTGACCCACACTGGCCAGGGCTAAAAGAAATTTTTAATATTGTTAAGACTTGGTGGTGCTAACTATTTAATAAGTACTAAAAGCTGAATAAATTACTATGTCATTAGACCTAGGCTTTCTCTTCTGACTAGAAGCTAAAGTGTGCCACACAGGTGAAAGAATTCCACAAATAGCCCCAGAACCACTGAAAAAACCTGAGCACTTTGGCTCCTTTACGTTTTTATTTCTAAAGCGTCAGAATTTAATCTATGGATATAAACACTACTTTCTAAGGTAAGTAATGTAAAAATATTCAGACTGGATTATAACACTTTTAAATGGGAATTAAAAGATATATTATTTCTTGATTTTAAATTATCCTATTTAATAAAAGTCTAATATGCAAATTGACTGAACGGTGGAACGACCAGCAGAAGAATGCACACTGACAACCAGGGAACAGACACTCAATGCAGGAGCTGCCCCCAGCCCACAGGCCCCGGGGCAGCCATGGCTGGTGCCAGCAGGGACCCCCCACCCCAATCACCTTACGATCAGCCCTGATCACCGGCCAGGCCTAGGGACCCTATCCGTGCACAAATTTTGTGCACTGAGCCTCTAGTTTAAGTATAATTTGGTAGTCAATTTCATGAAGGATGAAGACAGAATGAAAATTAGTATTAATCTAGGTGAAATTCTACATTCAATGAAAGACCTGAACTGCCCTAAAGCATAAGGCTCCTCGACTAGCAATGAAAACGTTATTTTTTTTTACTCTCTGATACGCCTATTCACGGCAGCTTGTATAGATTCTGAAGCCAAAATTTCTTCTGGGTGTGTTGAGATTATACTCAGTGCTTGTGGGATTGTTGGGGGTGTAGTCGGTAACCAGGATACTGCTCCAGGTTTCCTCGGTGCAGGAATAATGCACAATTCCCCATGGTAGAAAAACACCTGCAAAATATTACATTTTAGTTTTCATACGGGGCACTGCAACATGATTTTATCTCCCTAAGTTTTCCACGTTTGTGTACACTTACCCTATTGGCACTATTATCAGGATCCAACCATTTAGGGAGGTAGTCAGCAGCTTCTATTAACAAGAATTCACCATCATTGTCTTCAATCCTAATGCAAAAAAAGTTCCACTTTTGCATTCATAAAGCACATATTTGCCAGCAATTATACAGATTTTTTGATTAATATACTTGTTTATTCTAATATACTTTTTCATTCATCTTAGTAAATAGCTAGGTATGTACAGTGTGTAGATTGCTATTGTTTAAGCAAATGTTTAAGATATTAAATTTGTTTTTTTAAATATGGAATGCTTCACTGAAAAAGACTATAAGATTGTATGGGGGAGTTGGAGAGAAAATAAGTATACAAATAAATAACAGTAGACAAAAGTATGAAAAAATATACAAAGTACCATAGGGTTTTAAAAAAAAAACAACACACATATAGCCAAGATTAGTTAATTCTTTATAGAAGAGGTATTATTTGGGCCTTGAAAGATAATTTTATTTTGCCTCATTTGTATAACTTTTATTTTATTTTATTTATTTTTTTAAAAAATATATTTTATTGATTTTTTACAGAGAGGAAGGGAGAGAGATAGAGAGTTAGAAACATCGACAATTTAAAGAGCTTTTATAGGCCTGGTGTTTAGATATGAACTATCTATATGTAAATATCAGAATCTGCACATAAAAGGTATTGCCCCCTGCCCCGCGGTGTGGCTGAGTTGGTTGAGCGTCCTCTCCCATGACATGGAGGTCACCAGTTTGATTCCTGGTCAGAGCACATGCCTGGGTTGCAGGCTGGATCCCCAGTAGAGGCTGTGCAGGAGGCAGCAGATTGATGTTTCTCTCTCTCTCTTTCTCTCCCTTCCTCTCTCTGAAATCAATAAAAACATTTTTTTAAAAAGGCATTGCCCCCTCCTTATTATACTTGTAAAGACAGAAACTAATATATTTTATTTGTTCATTTAAAATTCTATCATTTATTAAGAAATTATTGCTAATTATTTGTAGGTGGGGTAACAGTAGTGTTTATTTTTATTTATTTATTTATTTATTTATTTGATTTTTTAAAAAATCCTCACTCCAGGACATGTTTTTCATTGATTTTAGAGAGCAAGGAAGGGAGAAAGAGAGGGAGAAGCATTACCGGTTGCCTCCCACAAGCACTGAACCCATCACCTTTCGGTGCATAGGAAGACACTCCAATCAACTTAGCCATACCAGCCAGGGCAGTAGTGTTTAAAATAACAGTTTGTATCGCTTAGACTTACTTCCTTAAGTATTTAAAGACCAATTGGCATAGCATTGGAGATTTGCTTTAAAATAATCTTATGTGATATGGAAGTAGGAGAAGGGTATAGCTAGAACAACCATGAGTTAATAATTTTTGAAGCTGTGTGACGGGTACACAGGAATTCATTTTTCCTACTTTTATGTATGTTTGAAATTTCTATATTATATGAATTTTTCAAATTTGTCGTTTTTCTTTTCGTTCTGCTGGGGAAGAGTTTGGGTGGATAGAAAAAGATCAGAATTTGAGAGGTAAGAAACTAGGACAAGTGGTAAGTGGGTGAAACGCCCTCTGCTGGTACAACTCGGTCATTACAGAGAACTATCAGTTCCCATTTTTTAAAACTGAATTAGAATTTACTTTGCTATCTACACAATTGTTCACTGATATCTCTTTGAATTTCTTACACATATAATTTCTCAAACAAATGTTTAGCTAAGGTCTAATAGACAAAGACATGGTAAAGATGTATGTGAAATATGTGGGATGTGTATGTGTATATGGAATTATTTTTTAAAGTTCTATAAGAAATCCTATGAAGATTACTTCTGAGAAATCAAAGCAGTACACCCTTTGTATTGTTTAAATTTTGTTTAGCATGTGTATTAGTTGTTTCATGAGAATTAAAAACAGAAAAGAAAGCCTAAAACAAGTGGGTTTTGTTTGAAATATTTTGGAAGGTGAACTCTCCATTGGTACTTTCATTCTTCCTCGAGCAAAGGAAGTCACAAAAGGAAAGAAAGAAAACACAGAAGTCATTTTAAAAATCATCCCAAATCTGTAAAATTTCTACCAGACCACAGAAAAAAATTTACTAAATGGATAAAAATGTCATCGTTTACAAGAATAAAGTAACTATAATACCTTGCCACCAATTCTGGAAATTCCTTTGTAATCTGCTTTACTATATAAACAATAAACCACTCATCCTCAATGTTATCCCCAAACTTTGTCATGCCAAACATATGAGCAGGGACACCTCCTAAAAACAAGAGAAAAGTAATCACATAAACAAATTAATTTGCCAGTGCAGATAAAAATACAAAGAATCATTCAATTAAACAAACATTCGTTGGTTGTGCTCTGGGTAGTATACTAGGATCTGGGGTTGCAATCCCCAGCTCCTTGTATCTGAATAAGATACAAGAAGCCTATTCTTGAGGAGCCGAGGGTCCCAACAATAGACAACCAAGTCATCTCAAAACAAGACGATAAACAGAGGTATGCACTGAGGACTATGGGAACATAAAGGATGTGATATCTGAGTTATGCTCATCAGAGGAATGACCAGAAAGAAGTAGGCTTTCCAGAAAGACAGAATAGTACGTGCAAAGGCACAGAGGTTCTGCGAAAATTAGGTAGCTAGATTTGGATGGAACAGAATTTTACTAGTAAACAAGCATCCAATTATATGTAGAAATTAAACAACATACTCTTTTTAAAATACATATATATATATGTATGTATGACCTCCTGGTTCATAGGTCTACGCTCAACACCTGAGCCATGCCGGCCATAAACAACATATGGGTCAAAGAAAAAATCATAAGAGAATTTAGAAAATATCTTGAGGAAATAAAAACAAAAACTCAACATACCAAAACTTATGAGATTTGGTGAAAACAGTGCTAAAAGAGTTTATAGTTATAAAAGGTCTCAAATCAACAACCTAACTTTACACCTTAAGGAACTAGAAAAGAACAAACTAAATCCTAAGCTAACAGAAAGAAGGAAATAATGAAGATTAGAGCAGAAATTAAAAAAAAATAGATAACAAAAACACAGTAGAAAAAAATCAACATAAACTGAGTTGGTTTGTTAGAAATATCAACAAAATTGACAAAATGTTAGTTAGATTAACTAAAATAAAAGAGAGAAGACTCAAAAATGAAAGAGGGGATATTATCACCTATTTCACAGAAATAAAAAGGACCATAAGAGAACACTATGAATGATTTCATATCAACAAATTGGATAACTTAGAAGAAAAGGGTAAATTCCTAGAAACACACCATCTATCTAGACTGGTCGAGTAGAAAGAGAAAATCTAAATAGACCTATAACTCGTAAGAAAATTGAATCAGTAATCAAAATTTCCCAACAACAAAATGCCCAGGACCAAATGGACTTCACTGGAGAATTCTACCAACCATATAAAAAAGAATTAACATCAATACTCCTCAAACACTTACCAAAAAACTGAAGAGGAGCAAATACTCCCAAACTCATTTTATGAGGCCAGCATTACTCTAATACCAGACAAAAGAGAATATAAGAAAACTAGGACCAATATCCCTGGTGAATATTGATGCAGAAATCCTCATCAAAATACTAGCAACCTGAATTCAGTAACACATTAAAAGGATTGTACACCAGGACCAAGTGGGACATAATCCTGAAATGCAAGGATGGTTCAACATATGAAAATCAATCAATGCAATATAGCACATTAACAGAATGAGATCAAACAAGTGTTCGGTGGAGTGTCTCAAAAGCTAACATGGCAAAAAACAGGTGGGAAGAAGAGCCCAGTCAACTCTTCTTATCCTCACCCCAGACCTCCCAAGTTTGTTAAGCTAGAGAAACTCCAATTAGGGTATCTATCTGATGTATTAAACTTGAATTTGCACTTCATCCAGAAGCAATGTGGAGCTGTTCAAAACGTTAGGTAGGTGAGTCACATGATCAAACTAGCGTTCTTCAAAAGTAAATTTAACAGTATGAGGAAACTGGAGATGCCTAAACTGGAGAGGTTAGTTAGGTGGCTAACATAATCTTCCAGATGAAGAGATAAAAAGGGCCTATACAGCCCTAGCTGGTTTGGCTCAGTGGACAGAGTGTCAGGCCTGCAGACTGAAGGGTAGCAGGTTCAATTCCGGCCAAGGGCACATGCCCAGGTTGCAGGCTCAATCCCCAGTGTGGGGTGTGC
>NW_006288853.1:5666389-5667281 GCF_000327345.1 Myotis davidii
AACTATATATAGGTGCAATAAACTATATATGTGTGTGTATGTGTGTGTGTGTGTGTGTGTATATATATGTATATATTTAAAGGGGCCTATACTGTAAGCAAACAGATGTAGAGAAGGGGTCACATTTTAGGAGTATTCACTCTAGGATTTAGTCCCTGACTGAACATGGTGAAGTGAGGAACTAAGTATGATTTTGAATGACTACCTAACTTGGATAACTAGGTAGATAGCAAAGCCATTAAGCAAGATGAGAAAACACTGGATAAAAATGATTTCCTAGAAAAAAGAGTTGGTTTTGCATATGCTGCACTAACGTGACAGTGTTCTTGCCAATAAATACATGTATTTCAGTGAACAGGAATTCAATAAAATTAACAGTAAAAAAGACATTTGACAGCCAATTGAGAGCCAGACCTATGGTCTCACAAGGTGCCATGCTCCTGATCTGAAACAAGGCCTCAGACAAGTCACTGTTTAAGGAGAGCCTGGTCACCTATCCATGATTCACTTGTGTAAAGCTAAAGAAGTCATAGGGCAAAGAGCCATATTTGGCTAGAGGTCAGATCTCAACAACCAACAACACAGGGAAGACAATGAAAAATCTCCAAATGCTTCCAAGTGGCAAATAATGGTTATAAAGCCCAATTATTTCTCTTTATAAGCCAGGCAGAGCTACTCTTACACTACCAAAACAACCTTATAAAACAAGGCAGCCTACTAATCACACCATCAATAGTGAGAAATACAGAGTAACAACTAAAGATGCCTGAATCTGTTTAGTATAGGTACCTAGATACATTATGGCATAGAAAAGTAAAGCTTAAAAGAATAGCCCCACGTTTAATAATGTTGCTTAGTTCCTAAGGTAATGACTATTAGAATGTTTTCATCA
>NW_006288853.1:5667493-5669100 GCF_000327345.1 Myotis davidii
CCGATTTGTACTTAAAATTATGTTCTTTACACTTAAAATTATGTTACAGGAACTTGTGATAGAATACAATGAATGGGCTCTAACGGGGTTGGCTCAGTGGATAGAGGTCAGCCTGCGTACTCAAGGGTCCCAGGTTCGATTCTGGTCAAGGGCATGTACCTTGGTTGTCGTTTTCTACTTAAAATTATGTTCTTTACACTTAAGATTATGTTACAGGAACTTGTGATATAATACAATGAATGGGCTCTAACCGGTTTGGCTCAGTGGATAGAGCCTCAGCCTGCGGACTCAAGGGTCCCAGGTTCGATTCCGGTCAAGGGCATGTACCTGGGTTGTGGGCCCATACCCAGTGGGGAGTGTGCAAGAGGCAGCTGATCGATGTTTCTCTCTCATCGATGTTTCTAACTCTCTATTCCTCTCCCTTCCTCTCTGTAAAAAAATCAATAAAATATATTTTTTTAAAAATACGATGAATGGAAATCCAGTATCACATTCCCAAATTATGTAAGAACAAAATAAAAAAATATTTGCCCTTGTAGTTGCAGTGGCTTGTGTAACACACAGTTTGAGAACACTGCACTAACATCTGTTTAAATGCTATCCAAAGTTGCAGCTCTGCCACTAAATTGTCATTTGGGGCACTATCTCTTTCTGGGGCTTTTTCTTTCATTGTAGAATTAAATTGTTACTCTACCATCTCTAGCATCCTGCCTCAATTTAACTTTTTAACACTTAAACCCTCTGAAAAGCAATCTGCCTTACTCTGCAGAATTTTTATCTTTCTCTTTTATAAACACTGTGTGTGACACAGGGGAATTAAAAACTACAAAACATTCATGTCTTATCCCAAAACAACTTGCCCATGGTTCTTGACCCTACAACTACCTCTCCAAAATGTGCCCCTTTTTCAGGTCTCGGGGGGGCACAGCTCTGTCATACCCGGAGGTGGTAGATACCTCTTTATCTTCTAAGAGTTTCCATTACAAACAAAAGTAGCAGTTTATTACTGCTGCCGGGTGATGCTTTGTAAACAATGGCACAGCCCCGATGGCCCACGTGACCCGATTTTTCTATCTCCTCGGCTTTCTATCGGACTAAGAGGAGATGGAGAGGAACCTCACCTTCTCTCCACGCCCTGTCACCGCGGGCTGGCCTTTCCGCCCAGAGGGACAGACAGTAATTCCACCCACCTAACCGCCCAGGGAGCCAAGCACACCTGATGCTGAAGAACTCCGTGTCAGACCAGGAGGGGCTTGGAGGTCACGCGAGCTAAGCCCTCGCTGTACAGGAGGCAACGCCGGGAGCACAGAAAAGAGAAGCGTCCCTCCTTGCGTCTGACAAAATGAAGCCAATTCCTCTGACGGTTGAGGGCCTCTCCGACGTGTCTCTGCTGCGGCACCTTCCCTCGGCCGCCCCTCCCACCGCGTGAGCTGGTCGGGAGCCGGGAACAGCCAGCCGCCGCCAAAGCCTGGCCCCTCGGCTCAGCCCAGACACGCGTGTGGAACCCGAGGCCCGCTCAGCGCCGGAACCCCGGCGTGGTCACCGCTGCGCTCGGACGGGAGCCTTAAGCGGGTGCGCGATGCCTCCGTCACTTCCGCTCCCGCGGG
>NW_006288853.1:5669167-5670661 GCF_000327345.1 Myotis davidii
AGAGGTGGGGAGTCCGAGGAGGCGGCGGTCCGGAGTCTAGGCGACGGGGCGTGACGGGGCTGGAAGGTGGCGGGAGGAGGCCGGGCAGGAGCCGGCCGGAGGGCCCGGCCTGGAGGCGCCCACCCTGGCGTGCCCGTGCCGGCCGCGAATGAGGAGGAGGCGGAGGATGATCTCCAGATACACTCGGAAGGCGGTGCCGCAGAGCTTGGAGCTGTGAGTGATGCTCGGCCATCCCCGCCGCGGCCAGGGGAGGCGAGGTGGGGCGCGGGCGCTCCGCGGCCCTTCGTGACCAGCCCCTCGCTCCTTTCCTTCCCAGGCGGGAGGAAGGAAGTTTTCTTGGGCGTTCTGTCCTTCCCGCCTGGCTGGACTTTGTCCCTTCCGCGCCCATTTCCAGCTAAGAGAGTGTCACTGTCCTGTCCCAGGGCCTGGCCCCCTTGGGCGGCGTTTCCAGAGCTCGGGTCCCCTAAGGCTTTGGTGGTTTCGGCAGCTCCACTGACCACCCAGGAAGTTGTTAGTCGCTGACTGAGTGTTAGAGTGAAGGTGAATATATCCAGTGCCGGGCACCGTGCAAAGATGCTTACATGTACTTGCTCACTTAATCCGACCCAACAAGCATAGCAGGTGGGGACTGTAATTTTGCATTCTACATGTAAAGACCCCAGTTTAAAGACTGTGCGCAGCCTGAAAGTGGTGGAGCTGAAGTCACACCCGGTGTCCACCGGATTCTGCAGCCTGTGGTCATAGCCATTACACATACTGCCTCTGCATCGCTACAATTGAGCATCTGAATCCATCAGGTTCAGTTCACTTTGAGACTTCTTTAAATTTTATTTGTAAATGGTTATTGTTGAAAGTATTACATATGTTCCCCGTATTCCTCCAGTGACCCCTTCTAGCCGCCCTCCCCCACCCCCATTTCGGGATAATGCTCTAACAACTGAGCCAGTGCCAGTCAGAATGCATCTTTAAAAATTATATGCATTTTCTATGTAACCACAATGCTGTTATCAAATTTAATATTTTTGGTATTATCTAAGTGTCAATCCATAATCCACTTTCACCATCCTATTGTCTGTGCCCATGGGTTATGCACATAATTTGCTTTGAGACTTTAGAGAGCAAATATTTCTGGCTAAAAGACACACCTCCCACCCCTAGTGCAGTGTTGTAATTTAGTTAGTAATGATAATGTCACACATTTACTAATGCAGACTTGCACCTCTTGACCCTTGTAGCGGCTCAATAAGATGGGTATGATTATCTTCAGTTTTTCAGAAGATGCTGTATCAGACAGGTTACACATCTTAAGATTATATAACCAATAGGTTTTGAGCTTGGGTGTTTGTTTTTAACTCCAATCCCTTCACCCCCTTTCTCCAATGAGCTATGTAATTTTAGCAACCATACCATTTATTGTTAATTATATGTGGTAATAACAAGCCTATTATTTTTCAGTTATACCTGGGTTTGTGGCTAGGGTCTTTTCTGGCCGTG
>NW_006288853.1:5671085-5700204 GCF_000327345.1 Myotis davidii
CCATAGGAACTTAAATTTTGTTTATACCAACGAGCCTATGGTAAAATTGGTTTCAGTTATATGTTTTTTCACCTGCCAAAGACATCAAGTGGAACCTTAACTGTACAGTTAGAATTTGAATCTAAGTTGAAATATAGAGCCCATGCAATAAAATCCAGTGGGCTTTAACTTTCTACAGCATAATAATGTTGCTGTGTGAATCAAAAGGATTTACTAAAGATAACATTTCTCAACTTATTTTTTTACTTAAGTAGTAACAGCAACATTTAATAATTTCATAAATATTTACTGAGTACCTACTAACAAAAAAGATTTGGATCAATGTCATAAGTACAAGATTTTAAAAAATGTTTTTAATTGATCAATTTTTAAGAGAGGGAGAGAGATTTGTTGTTACACTTATTTATGCATGTATTGGCTGATTCTTGTATGTGCCTTGGCTAGGGATTGAACCTGCAACGTTGGCATTTCGGGATGATACTCTAACAACTGAGCCAGTGCCAGACAGAATGCATCTTTAAAAATTATATGCATTTTCTATGTAACCACAATGCTGTTATCAAATTTAATATTTTTGGTATTATCTAAGTGTCAATCCATAATCCACTTTCTCTGACAGACTGAAAAAGGTCTTAAGTTTCTAGTTTATAACTGGAATCCATATTTCTGACCCCTACCACTATTTCAAAGATAAGTTTTTAGTTGTAGGATCACTGAATAAGAGAAGTACAAATAGCTCTGCATAAGTCCATCCCCTCCATTTAGAAATAATTTAAAGTACAAGCTCCACTAACTGGGCCCTTAGCTTTATATATTTGTATACAAGAAAAAATGGTACAGTTCACTAAAATCTCAAACTGTTCAATTGTTCTGAGAAGCCTCAGAGCCAGACTACTTGGGTTTGAGTCCTGGCTCCATCACTTACTAGCCCTAAGACTTAAGCAGGTTACTTAATCCCTCTGTGCCTCAGTTTCCTTTCCTGGGAAATAAGAGTATTAGAGATTTATAATACATATTTGCATATAAAAGGCCCTGGGAATACCTCTTGTAAAAAAGCTGTGTAACTTGGTTTAACCTATCGTGTTCCCTAAATTTATTTAACTAAAGAATTTTGTGGGGCCCTAACCAGTTTGGCTCAGTGGATAGAGCATCAGCCTGCACACTGAAAGGTCCCAGGTTTGATTCTGGTCAAGGGCAGTGATCTTGGTTGCAGGCACATCCTCAGTAGGAGGTGTGCAGGAGGCAGCTGTTCGATGTTTCTCTCTCATCGATACTTCTAACTCTCTATCCCTCTCCCTTCCTCTCTGTAAAAAAACAATAAAATATTTTTTTTAAAAGAATTTTGTGGAGAAGGAAAGTCTACTGTAGATGATTAGGATTGAAATATATAATTAACCCCATAGTTTATTCTCATGCACACATTGAACACTACAGCAGCACTGTCCAATCTATATATATATATAAAAGCCTAAGTGACCGAACAACTGGTCTACTGGTCGTGATGATGCGCACTGACCACCAGGGGGCAGATGCTCAATGCAGGAGCTTCCCCCTGGTGGTCAGTGTGCTCCCACAGTGGGAGCGCTGCTTAGCTAACCTAATCGTCCGTCCTAGTGGCCCACCAGCCCGGCGGCAGCCACTCACTCCCTTAATAGTCCTGCAGGTCCAAGCTCTGGAGAACGGGCCAGGCACCGACAGGCTGGCACCACTGGCACGATCCCAATAGCACCGCTGGCCTCCTGGAAGTCAGCCTTGGGCAACTCTGCCACTTCCCCTCCCTATATGCTTTGCAAGGAAGAAATGATGTAAGAGTGGCCACCAGGTGGGTCCCGACAACCAGCACAAACGTCAGCGGGACAGATCTGGATCTCGGGCCAGCAAGGGCATCCCACAGCCTGCCTGGAAGGCCGATAGCATCCCAGCCCCGCTCCCCCTCGGGACGGGCACCAGAGGCAGGGCCCTCCTGATCGGGACTGACTGGGCACGAGCCTGCAGCAGGTGCATCGGGGCTGGGATGAGTCGGAGCAGCAGGCAGGAGCAACAGGTGGCGTTGGATTGGACTGTGGGTTTTGGCCCAATTCCCACAGGCCACCCAAGGGACCCCACCCATGCATGAATTCATGCACCGGGCCTCTAGTAGGAATATAATACAAGCCACATATGTAATTTTAAATTTCAGGTAGTCACATAAAAAAAAACTAGAAACAGGTGAAAAAGTTATTATTTTGAAATAATTATAGCCTCACAGGAAGTTATAAAAATAGTACATAAAGTTCCATGAACCCTTCCTTCACCCAGCTTTGCCCAATGATGACATCTTATATAACTACTAGAGGCCTGGTGCATGGATTCGTGCACCGGTGGGGTCCCTCGGCCTGGCCTGCTCCCTCTCGCAATCCAAGACCCCTCAGGGGCTGTCGGACTGCCGGTTTTGGCCTGATCCCAGGCCAGGCCAAGGGACCCCACCAGAGCACAAATCTGGTGCATCTCTAGTTAATCTCTTCCCGCCCTTCCGCCTTCCCTCTCCCCCCTGAGATTCATCAGTCTGTCCCATGTTTCCATGCCTGTGCATTGAGCATCTGCCCCCTGGTGGTCAAGTGTTCATATCATAGCTAACAGTTGAACGGTCACTTAGGCTTTTATATATAGAGATAGATAATAACGGTCACTTAGGCTTATATATATATATATAATATAATTTCAAAGCCTGGCATTGGTACAGTACTATTGGACCATATTCCTTAACACATTGCAGATGGATCACGAGAATTCTCACTTCATGTTACACAGTGTTTTACAAAGTATCATACTTTAAAAAGATATTAGCTTGTAAGAGCATGTAATAAATAACTTCAAAATGCAATGGGTATTTAATTTTAAAGCGTGCCTTTAACATTTATGTAAAACATTTTTTGTACTCATTCAATAGAAACTTATCTGGCACTGGGTAAAGCTAGCAATAAAACTATTGGTCCAGAATGTGTTAATTCACTTTTCACCAGTTTTTATATCCACTCCTTTGTGTGTGTGTGTGTGTGTTTAGTCTCATATACCAATTTGTGTAACCACCTGTAAAATCAAGATAGAGAGATATTTCATTACCACCAAGGAACAGTTTTGTGTATCACCTTCTAGTCACATCCACTCCTTCCTCCATCTCCTGATAACTAATCTTTTCTCGGCCTCTGTAGTTTTGTAATTTGTGGATGTTACATGAATGGAATCATAACAGTGTATGACCTTTGGGATTGGCTTTTTCCACTAAGCATGATCCCCAAGTTGTTGCACGTATCAATAGTCCACTTCTCTTTCTTTCCCCCTTTTTTTTTTCTGGATCATATTCCGTTGTGGATATACCGAGTTTAACCCTTCACCCATCTAAAGACATTTCAGTTATATTAAAATTATAATGTGAATATTTATATACATATTTTTGTGTGAACGTAAGTTTTCATTTCTCTGGGATCAATGCCCAAGAATGCAATGGTCAGGTCTTATAGTAAATGCATATGCTTAGTTTTATAAGAAAA
The DNA here is from genome assembly GCF_000327345.1 of Myotis davidii. Lineage (NCBI taxonomy): Eukaryota > Metazoa > Chordata > Mammalia > Chiroptera > Vespertilionidae > Myotis > Myotis davidii. The sequence continues at coordinate 5,674,616 of NW_006288853.1, forward strand.
CAAAACTATTGCAAAGTGGCTGTACCATTTCACATTCCCCACCAGCAATATATGAGAGACACATCCAGTTTCTCCACATCCTCACCTGTATTTTGTGTTATCACCATATTTTATTTTAGCTGTTCTAATAGTTGTGTGGTTATACCTTATTATATTTTTAATTTACTGCGAAATTAATTTTTTTATATTTTATTGATTTTTTACAGAGAGGAAGGGAGAGGGATAGAGAGTTAGAAACGTCGATGAGAGAGAAACATCGAGCAGCTGCTTCCTGCACAGTCCCTATTGGGGATGTGCCCACAACCAAGTACATGCCCTTGACCAGAATCAAATCTGGGACCTTTGAGTCCGCAGGCCGACCCTCTATCCACTGAGCCAAACCGGTCAGGGCTTTTTTTTTTTTTTAATTTTTTTTTAAAGTTTTTATTGATTTCAGAAAGGAAGGTAGAGAGAGAGATGGAAATATCAATGATGAGAGAGAATCATTGATTGGCTGCCTCCTGCACGCCCCACACTGAGGATCCAGCCCATAACCCAGGCATGTGCTCTATGACTGGAATTGAACCCAGGACCCTTCAGTCTGCAGGCTGATACTCTATCCACTGAGCCAAACCAGCTAGGGTGAAATTAATTTTAATAATATATTTTGTTTAACTCAGATCCAAAACACTATCACTTTAACACATAATCAAGATAAAATGATTAGTGAGATACTGTATATTCTGGTACTAAGAGTTCAAAATCCTGTGTGTTTATACTTAAAATGCATCTGTGCATCTCATTTCTGAGTAACCACATTTTAACTGCTAGTGGCTAATGTATTGGACAGTGCATTTCCAGAGCAGCAAGGAGTAGGTGACCAACTTCTAGACTAAGTTTCTGACAGGTATATTTTTATTTATAGGAAATATAACTTTCTTTTTATCTTTCACAGGAAAGGAATAACAAAATATGCTTTTGATCATCATCCCCTTCCAGAGCAGCTGGATGAAATTTCTTGTACCAATGACAGCCGTGAAAAAGATACAAGTTCCCAAAGGTAGTAACACGATGTGTATTTGTTTTTATACTTGATAATGGCAAAGGTTTTGTTTTTTTAGCTTAGGATTGGTATCAAGCCTTGTACTAATGAAACAACAAATTTCAGAGTCTTTGTCTTTAAAATGGCATTGAATTATGCATCACCAGGTTGTGAGGGTAAAAGGGGATTAATATTTGTAAATGTTTCTTGGTAAACTGTGAAAGTGCCAAACAAGTTCAGATATTACCAATATTTCTGAAATGTCTTTAGTTGTCAAAGGTACATGTTACAGGTGGAATGTTAAAGTATTCATTATCAACTGTGACTAGAAGAATTATGTACAATGACTGCCATCAATTCTATAGGAATTAGGACTTTTTCATGATGTTTAAATTTCAAGTTCTTCACTGATTTTTTGCTTCTTTGGATATATTTGTACATATGCTTATCACATAATTGCTGAGTAGTTAATGTTTTCTCTCTTCCTTCCAAATTCTGCCTTTAGTGAGTCTGACATCACACAAGAATCACCTTTTACATCAACTGACACTGGGGATTCAAGGTCTGCTTTTCCAAGTTATACAGGCACAGGGATCTCTACTGAAGGCAGCTCGGACTTCTCCTGGGGATATGGTGTGAGTTTTATGTTATTGGTCTGAGGGAGCACTTGGGAGATTATTCTGGGAGTTAGGATTTATCAGTATTTTTCATTCCTTCACTCTTCTCCATTGTTTCTTTACATTTTAATGCTTAACTTTACCATACTTTATAACATTTGTAAAGAAGCATAATCTTCACCCTCTTGGTGTGTGTTTTATTTTATAGATATACTAGTTGATTTTTAGGTCTGCTTACGTAAACAACTGTGGGTTAGTATGGATCTGGGCCCATATTTACTCCTTTGCTGTGCTCAGGTCACTAATGTGTCTCTCCACCAATGTAACACTAATTTTACTTTCTTTAAAATGTTTTTGAAAGTTTATTATTCAGCCATTATATATTGTTAAAGGAAAAAAAGCAGGTTAAAAGAATTTTTATAGTTCTAATTTTATATTTTTTTTCTTATATATATTAAAGGACTAAAGATATTTCTCAAAACGTTATTCATTGCTTATTAATTAGGTGTTGAGATTTACTTACTTCTTCATTTATTTACTTATGGCTATCTCCCATTGTAAAATATTATTTTTTAAAGATCAATTTTTAAAAAATTTAAGACAAGTTTTATACACGTCTATCACCTTGATGCAATAGGTATTTTTTTTTCTGTATCCTCTTTCAATCTATATTTAATTTGGCCTAGCCATAATCATGGTGTACATACAATGTTATGCTCTATTTTTCACTTAATATTTTGTAAGTACTTTTCCACAATATGGACTTTATACTATATTGTTGTCAGCAATCTGCTTCCTTTGCAAAATGTCTGCTAATTGTTAAAACCTATTATTATCACCATGAATTATTTTCCAGGCATTTTAATTTAGATGTATATATACTTTCTTTACATAGTTATACGATATGTGCATCCCAGTGGTCTAGTTTCTCATTCTCCATTATTTCATATAAGTATTTTATTTTATTTTTTCCATACCTGTCAGTTTGAATAGTTATATAACATTTCCTTGTTTTAATGTATCAGAATTGAGTTTTCCCTCATTACCAATATTTAGGTTTTCAGTTTTTCTTTATTTATTCAACAAGTATTGAGCACATTTGCTATCAGATATGTACTTGGGGATATGGGACAATAGAGCTCGAAGAAGATGAAAGGGTGCTGAAATAGAACATTATAAGGGTGATTCACTTTATTTCATTTTTTTAGGTTTCAATATATGCATTTTTTTAATCCTCAACTGAGAATATTTTTTCCCATTGTTTTTGTTTTTTTTTAGATTGAGGGGAAGGGAGAGAGAGGAGAGAGAAAGAGAAACATTGATTGGTTGCCTCCTGCACATACCCCAACAGAGGCCAGGGACAAACCTGCAACCAAGGTCCATGCCCTTGGCTGAGAATCAAACCAGAGACCCTGCGGTCCATGGGCTGATGCTCTAACTGGTGAGCAAAACTGGCCAGGGTGGGTTTCAATATTTTATTCAAGTTTTAAGTGATGTTAATTACAACATTTGAAAGGGAGAATCTAATTCCACACCAAATGGAAGACTCTAAAATGTACCCATTAGCCTTAGCTGGTTTGGCTAGTGGTTAGAGCTCCAGCCTACAGACTGAAGGGTCTAAGGTTTGATTCTGGTCAAGGGCACGTACCTCGGTTGCAGGCTTGATCATACCCTACCACCCACTCTCCCCCTTGAGCCAGCCAATTAGTGTATCTTTGTTACATTGATGTTTCTCTCGCTCGCTCGCTCTCTCTCCCCTTCCCTTCCACTCTCTCTCTAAAAAAACAATGGAAAAAATATCCTCGGTTGAGGATTAACAAAATAAAATAAAATGTACCCATTAAATTGCTAAAAAATAAACTGAGTAGTGAGACTGTAACAGAAGTCTAACTTAGGTTTCAAGTGTTGTCACCATGTTATTACAGTCACTGATATTCTTCCCAGCTTGCATCTGGAGCTTTTAGAAGGTATTTCATATACTCTGGTACAAAAGCAAAAAAACAACATGAGAGGGAATTGAGTCCTGAATTACTGGCTTCATTACATCCACCTTCTCCACCCCAAAATGTCACAAAAGAAACAACTACCATTACCTGCAGACTACTTTTGGTGTAAAACAAGTGATGGATGGGGGTGGAAACAGCTCATGAAGATGTCTTAAAACGTTCCTTCAGGTTAATTTGTACACACCATCGAACAGTGAGCCTCTCTTAGGTAAGGTAGGAAATCATGGTTCAGGTCTCAGGAAGTCACAATTTCATGGAAGCAATACAAGTTTCCAAAATGCTTACAAAAATCAGCTTCCACTTCTAGCCATTTCTAGATAAAGAAACCTGGCATATCTAGAGAGACTGCCAAGTTCCTGCGAGGGGAATTCACTTTACATAGAGTTATCTGGTAGAGTAGATAGGAGATTCTCACAGAGAAAGCTCTAGGCTCAGGTGGTTTCACTACGGAATTATATAGTTATAGAAGAAATCAGTTACACAAAATTTTTCTGATAAATAGGAGCATTTTCAATTCACTTTATGAACCCACTATAAGCCCTAGCCAGTTTGGCTCAGTGGATAGAGAGTCAGCCTACAGACTGAAAGATCCCAGTTTGATTCCAATTGAGGGCACATGCCCAGGTTCAAAGGTACATAACAAATATAGTAATAGTTACTCATGAAAATCGATAGAACTTTGAGTTAGGAACAGTGAGCATCTGTTCAACTACAAAGGCACAAGCTGTGAAAATTAGCAGCTTCAACACCAGAAAGGACTCGGTGGATTTGGAGTGGAACTTGGATGAACCCTATACCCAACAGCATTGTCAATAACAGTAGCAAACTTAGTGGCACACAAACAAGTAAAAACAGTGGCTCAGATACCTGAGGCTTCAGAACTGGTTGGGGCAATAAATGGATTGGCAGACTATTGAGAAATTTATCAAGGAGATCTTAAAAATTAGCCATAGGAGGCCCTGATAAGCTCTCCACATACCCATGCAGAAGAGATCAGACAGGCCCAAGCTGTCTACATCCCTGGCTGGCAATGAGTCAGTATGCAGATGCAGAGGAGACATGAGAGGGTCCAAAAATGAAAAGCCAAGGCAATGGGGATCCCAGAATGGCTGTCATTAATAAATCAAGAAACAACAAGTGTTGGCAAAGATGTGGAGAAAAAGGAACCCTTGTACACTGTTGGTTGGAATGCAGATTGGTGCAGCCTTTGTAGAAAGTGTATGGAGTTACCTCAGAACATTTAAAATGGAACTGCCTTATGACCCCGTGATTCCATTTCTGGGAATATATATGCAAAGAAACACAAAACACTAATTCAGTAACATCCATTGCAGCATTTACAACTAGAGGCCCGGTGCACAAAATCTGTGCAGGGGGTGGGGGTGTCCCTCAGCCTGGCCTGCACCCTCTTGCAATCTGGGACCCCTTGGGTAGGGTCCCTCGGCTGCTGGCAGCTGGCCCCACCCCAGCCACTGCCACTGCTTGCCATCTATGCGGCACTGCCCCCTTGCTACCCACCACTGGTTGCCTCCCTCTGCGGGAGACAGACGTGGGGTGCAATCACTTGGCTGACCTGGGCCTCCCTCTGTGGGCGATCAATTGCAGGGCTCCGTGATCCATTGCCCAGCAGAGGGAGGCCTCGCCCACCTAGCCAGGGTTCTGCAATCACCGTGCAGAGGGTAACCTGGGCCTCCTTCTGTGGGGCAATCGCAAAGCCCCCTCCCCCCCATCGATCGCCCCGCTGGCCGGTGGCCTGGGCCTCCCTCCCTGGGGTGATTGATCGTGGAGGCCCCCCTCCCCCATTGATCGCCCTGCAGAGGGTGGCCTGGACCTCCCTCTGCGGGGTGATCATCGGGTAATGGCAGGGCCCCCTGACCAATTGCATCACACCCACCTTGGCTGGCCTGGCACCAGTGTGTGTCATAGCATGGTCATCCAGAAGGTCGTCCAGATGGTCGTTCAGCTGTCTGGTTCTTCACCTCCCTGGGGTGATTGATCGTGGAGGCCCCCCTCCCCCATTGATCGCCCTGCAGAGGGTGGCCTGGACCTCCCTCTGCGGGGTGATCATCGGGTGATGGCGGGGGCCCCGACCAGTTGCATCACACCTGCTTTGGCTGGCCTGGTGCCAGTGCGTGTCATAGCGTGTTCGTCCAGATGGTCAATCTGCTGTTCGGTCGTTTGGTTGATTTGCATGTTATGCCTTTATTATTATAGATTATTATAGATAGTTGAGATTTGCAAGCAGGCCAAGTAGCCATTGGTGGATGAGTGCATTAAAAAGTTGTGGTAATTTACACAATGGAATACCACTCAAACATACCCTTTACAACAGCATGGGTAGACCTGGAGAACATTATGCTAAATAAATGAAGTAAGCCCATCAGAGTAAGACATGTGCCATATGATTTCACTCATATGTGGAATCTAATGAACAAAATAAACAAAAATATAGAAACAGACTAATAGATACAGAGAACAGACTGACAGCTGTTGGAGGGAATGGGGGTTAGAGGGCTTGGTGAAAACGGTGAAGGGTTCAAGCAAAAAAACCATAATAATACACAGTTATAGACTCAGATACCAGTATGGTAATTACCAGGAAAAGGGGGTAGAGGGAGGTAAAAGAGAGGATAGAGGGGATAAATGGTGGTGAACACACAATATACAGATGATGTATTATAGAACTGTACACCTGAAATCTCTATAATTTTATTAACCAATGTCACCCCAATAAATTCAATAAAAAATAAAATAAATTTTAAAAAGAAAAGCCAAGGCAGCCATAAAAATTCCTTAAATTTGACTTCAAACAAAATAAACTTTAGGATAAAATTCTACTAGAAACAGTCATTTCATAACGAAAAAAGTCCAATTCATAAGGAAAATAAAGCAGTTATCCTGTGTAATAAAAGCCTAATAGGCAAATCGATCAAAAAGTAGAATGACCGGTCGCTACTACGCGCACTGACCACCAGGGGCATATGCTCAACACAGGAGCTGCCCCAAGCCGGCAGGCCACAGGCCAGCCAAGATGGGTGCCAGTGGGGGCCCCCTGATTGCCCCTCTGGTCGCCTCACAGATTGGCCCTGATTGCCAGCCAGGCCTAGAGACCCTACCCGTGCACAAATTTTGTGCACCGGGCCTCTAGTAAATGTATACACATATAATAATCAAGCCTTAATGTACAGGAAGCAAAATTTGGCAGAATTGAATGAAGAAGTAGACAATGCAACAGTTATAGCCAGAAACATCAATACCATACTTTCAATATTTGATAGAACAACTAGACAGAAAATCGGCAAGGATATTGAAGACTTGAACAACACTATCTACCTACTTAACCTGACATTTCACCCAATGACAGCAAGAATATATACTCTTTAAACACACATAAAGTAAATTTGGTAAATCTAAAAGGATTGAAATTATACCAAGCATGTTTTCCAAGATGTTGGAATTAAGATAGAAATTAACAAGATAGAAATTTGGATATCCTCAAATACAGACATATCTGGAAGATATTTCAGTTTCAGAATACCATAATAAAGTGAGTATCACAATAAAGCAAGTCACATGAATTTGGGGGTTTACCAGTACACATAACAGTTATGCTTATACTGTGCAGTAATCTATTAAGTGTGCAATAGCATTATGTCTAAAATATTTACATACCTTAAACTAAAAATACTTAATTGCTAAAAAAAAAAAAGTGTTATCATCTGAGCCTGTTGCCACAAAACTTTAATTTGTAAAAAACAAAACAAAAACCCCCACAGTATATGTGAAGTGCAATATAGTGAAGTGTATGAAAATGAGGTGTTAAAAAGGTACAAACTTCCAGTTATAAAATAGGGCATGGGGATGGTGTTAATATACAGCATGGTGTCAATAGTTAATAATACGTTGCACATATGAAAGTTGCTGAGAGAGTAGATCTTAAAATTTCTCATCAAAATATAACTGTGTGGTGATGGATGTTACCTAGACTTAGGATTATTTTGCAATATATACAAATATTGAATCATGATGTACACCAAGTTATGTTGTATGTCAATTATACCTCAATTTAAAAAAGAAAAAAATACCTTCAGAAAAAAGGATGGTCTCAAATCAACAACATAAGCTTCCACTTTTAGAAACTAAGAGGCAAACTAAATCTAAAGCAAGCAGAGGAAGGAAATAATACAGATTAGAGTAGAAATTAATGAAATAGAAAACAATAGAAAAAAATCACTAAAGTAAAAAGTTGGTTCTTTGACACCTGGCTGGTGTGTCCAAGTGGTTAGAGTGTTGACCCACACACTGAAAGGTCTCAGGTTCCAATTCCTGGTCAAAGGCACATACCTGCATTGCAGGTTGGATCCCCGCCCTAATCAATGTGTCTCTCTCACATTGAAGTTTCTTTCTTTTTCTCTCTCCCCCCCTCCCTTCCACTCTTTCTAAAAATCAATGGAAAAATTTCCTAGGGTGAGGATTAACAATAAAAGGTTGGTTCTTTGAAAAAAGTCAACAAAATTTATAAATCTTTAGCTAGTTTGACCAAGAAAAAAAAAAAAGACAAATGAATATGTTTAGAAATGAAAGCAAGGACATTGACCCTACAGAAAGTAAAAGGACTAAGGGAATATAGATATTATAAGCAACTCCATGCCAAGAAATTAGATATCTTAGATGTAATAGACAAATTTCTAGAAAAATATAATTTCCACTGACTCAAAAAGAAAAAAATCCATATAGATCTATAACAATCAAAGAAATAAAATTAGCAATTAAAAATCTTCCTACAAATATAAGCCCAGTCCTAGCTGGTTTGGCTCAGTGGATAGAGCATCGGCCTGCGGACTGAAGGGTCCAGGTTCAATTCTAGTCAAGGGCACATGCCCAGGTTGCGGACTCAATCCCCAGTGGGGGCATGCACGAGGCAGCCGGTCAATGATTCTCTCTCATCATTGATGTCTTTCTTTCTCCCTCTCCCTTCTTCTCTGAAACCAATAAAAATATATTAAAACAAACCAAAAAAGATAAGCCCAGGTACATACGGCTTTACTGGTTAAATCCTACCAAATATTTAAAGAATAAGTAACTTTTCATAAACTTTTTCAGAAAATGAGGAAGGAACATGTCCCATTTCATTCCATGAGCCCACTATTACCCTGATATCAAGCCAGATAAACACAAGGAAAGAATTCTGTATGTAAAAATTCTAAGGAATCTGCAAAAGAAACAAAACTGTAACTAATACATGAGTTTAAGAAGGCCCTGAGAATATAAATGGGGGGCTGGGTGAAAAAGGTGAAGGGTTTAAGAAGTACAAACTGGTAGTTACAAAATAGTCATGGGAATGTAAAGAAAGTACAGCACTGGAAATATTCTCAATAATCTATGTAGGGTGCCAGGTGGGAACTAGAATTATCAGGGGATCATTTCATTAATTATATAAATATCTAACCATTATACTACACACCTGAAACTGATATAAAATACTTATTGAATGTTAACTGTAACTGAAAAATAAAAAACAGCCCAGCTGGTGTGACTCAGTGGTTGAGCATTAACCTATGAACCAGGAAGTCACAGTTAGAATCCCAGTCGGGGTACATGCCCCAGTTGCTGGCTCGATCTTCAGTAGGGGACCAGCAGGAAGCAGCGGATCAGTGATTCTCATCATTGATGTTTCTATCTCTCTCTCTCTCTCTCTCCCTTCCTCTCTGAAATCAATACAAATATATTTCATAATAAAAAATAAAAATCTAAAGCAAGAAAACATTGCTGAGAAAAATGAAACATAAATAAATGTTAAGATGGCATTTCTCTCCAAATTGATCTATACATTCATTGCATTCCTTATCAAAATCCTGGCAGGCTTTTTGTAGAAATTAATAAGCTGATCCTAAGATATAGAATTGCAAAGGACCTAGATTAGTCAACAATTTTGAAACAAAGGAAGTTAAGAGACTTACAATATCACAAATGACAATGAAAACACAACAATCCAAAATCTATGGGACACAATGAAAGCAGTCCTGAGAGGGAAGTTTATAGCTCTACAGACCTACCTCAAAAAAACAAGAAAAAATATTAGTAAATCATCTAACTCTACAACTTAAAGAATTAGAAAGAGAGCAAAAGAAAAGCCCAGAGTGAGCAATTTTTACAGAGAGGAAGGGAGAGGGGTAGAGAGCTAGAAACATCAATGAGAAAGAAGTAAGAAGCATCTATCAGCTGCCACCTGCACACCCCCCACCGAGGATGTGCCCGCAACCAAGGCACATGCCCTTGACTGGAATCGAACCTGGGACTCTTTAGTCCACAGGCCAATGCTCTATCCAGTGAGCCAAACGGGCCAGGGCAAGAGCGGCTTCTTTGAAAGGATAAACAAGATTGATGAACCTCTAGCCAGGCTCAACAAGAAGCAAAGAAAGAGGACCCAAATAAACAAAATCAAAAATGAAAGAGGTGAAATAACAACAGACCCCACAGAAATACAAAGAATCGTTAAAAAAAGTACTATGAACAACTCTTCCAACAAACCAGACAACCTGGAGGAACAGCTCTTCAAAGAAACATGTTAAAAATGGAAAAACTCCCGAATGTGGAAAATAAAGGGATGGGACAGACTGACAGCTATTATAGAGGAGGAGAGAAGAGGGAACTGGATGAAAGACAGTGAAGGGATTAGCCAAAGAACATACATGCATAACCCAGAGACACAGACAACAGTGTGGTGATGGACAAAGGGAAGCGGGGGCAGGGGCTTGGTGGAAGTAGGCATGGTGCGGGGGAAGAAGGGGAACGGGGACATCTGTGATAGTGCCAACAATAAAGATGAAGTTAAAAAAATAAAGGGATGGGAAAAGTTATAATAGGCAAATACCAGCAAAAGTGAACAGGCATAATTAGAATTTAAGTGGGTAAGTATTTAGTAGTAAAGAATAACAAAGTTGCCCAGCCATCATGGCTCATGGGTTGAATGTCAACCTATGAACTAGGAAGTCATGGTTTGATTCCCTGTGAGGGCACATGCCCAGGTTGCAGACTCAATCCCCTGTGTGGGGCAAGCAAGAGACAGCTGATCAATGATTCTCTCTTATCATTGATGTTTCTCTCTCTCCCTTCCCCTCTCTAAAAATCAATAAAAATATATTTTTTTTAAAGAACTAAGTTAACTGAGACTAAGGAATTCTCATCTTACCCCCCAGGAGCTTGAAAAACAGTAATTCATAAAAACATACGTATTGTCTTTACAGTTAATCTTCATATCTACTTAGCAAGCCCTTTCTTATTGTATAGAAGCTGATGTTCATTTTTATAGTGAAAATATGTATTTCTCATGTTATACTTTTAAACAATATTTTTTATTTATATATATATTTCTTTATTGATTTCAGAGAGGAAGGGAGAAGGAGAGATGGAAACATAAATGGTGAGAGAGAATCATTGATCGGCTGCCTCCTGCATGCCCCCCACTGGGGATTGAGCCTGCAACTCAGGCATGTGCCCTTGGCCGAAATTGAACCAGGGACGCCTCAGTCTGCAGGCTGATGCTCTATCCATTGAGCCAAGCCGGCCAGGACGTAAACAATATTAATATGTTTTTTATTGATTTCAGAGACAGGAAGGGAGAGAGAGATAGAACCATTAATAAGAGAAAATCAGCCTTAGGCTGCCTCCTGCACACCCCCTACTGGGGATCGAGCCCACAACCTGGGTATGTGCCCTGTCCAGGAATTGAAACGCAACCTCTGAACCACACCAGACGGACTCTCATGTTATACTTTTATTTATTTTTAAAAATATTTTTTTATTGATTTCAGAGAGGAAGAGGGAGAGATAGAAACATCAATGATGAGGGGGAATCATTGATTGACTGCCTCCTGCACGCCCCACACCGGGGATCAAGCCTGCGACCCAGGCACATGCCCTTGGTTGGAATCGAACCCAGGAACCTTCAGTCCGCAGGCTGATGCTCTACTCACTGAGCAAAACTGGCTAGGTCTCATGTTATACTTTTAAAAGAAGGTATAACTTTTCTTACGTTGGAATGTAAAAAGATGAATAAGTACAGATAAAGTAGAGAGTAAGTAGAGATTCAGATAATATCATAACACTAGACGCCCGGTGCACAAATTTGTGCACAGGGGGAGTGGGGGAAAACTTCGAGAGGTTGGCTGCCGGCTCTGAGGAGGGAGCTGGTCCTTGGCCCCCCTGGGAAAGGGACCACGTTTGCTGCCACCCACCCCTGGTTCCCTGTCCCAGCCCAGGGCCCGAAGGCCCCAGCAGGGTTGGGAGAGGAGGTGACAATCACCAGTCTGGGTGTAGAAGGAATGGATGCTGGACACCGCCTTCGCCCCACCACTGTGCAGTTCCTCACCTCCCCCCAGGGAAGGGAGAGGATGGGAGCAAGACAAACCCTTGTGTCAAGGACTGACTTTTTTTTTTTAATATATTTTATTGACTTTTTAACAGAGAAGAAGGGAGAGGGATAGAGAGTTAGAAACATCAATCAGCTGCCTCCTGCACACCCCCTACTGGGGATGTGCCCGCAACCAAGGTACATGCCCTTGGCCGGAATCGAACCTGGGACCCTTGAGTCCGCAGGCTAATGCTCTATCCACTGAGCCAAACCGGTTAGGGCTAGGACTGACTTTCAATAGATCACAGCAAGGGAGATACTCTGCTACGTACAAAACCCCAACCCAGAAGTAGGTCGTCTACAAATGGTTTAGCACCAGGGGCTGATGGTAGCTGGCTGTCCCAGGGTCCAGGGTGAAGGACCACGGGCAGTTGGCTGGCCATGGGAGGTTGGCTGTGGGAGCGCACTGACTACCAGGGGGCAGCTTCTGCGTTGAGCGTCTGCCCCCTGGTGGTCAGTGTACATCATAGCAACTTGTTGGTCATTCTGGTAGTTCGGTCATAATGGTCACTTAGGCTTTTATATATATAGACTAGAGGCCCCGTGCACAGGATTCGTGCACTGGTGAGGTGTGGCCTGTGGGGATCGGTCTGTTGTGGAAGCGCCGCTCATTCCAGTCAGCTAAGCGGCTTCTCCTGCTGTGGGCTTTTATATAGGATTAGAGGCCCAGTGCATGAAATTCATGCACGAGTAAGGTCCCTAGGCCTGGCTGGCGATCAGGGCCGATCTGTGAGGCGACCAGCAGGGCAATCGGGGGCCCCCACTGGCAACCACCTTGGCTGGCCTGGCGCTGCCTGCTCACCAGCTTTACCCCCTGCCATTGCCGCTGGTTGCCTCCCTCTGTGGGGCGACTGGTAGAGTGACTTGGGGCCCTGCTGGCACCCACCTTGTCTGGCCTGGGTCATGCAGGCTGGGAGAAGCTCCTGCATTAAGTGTCTGCCCCCTGGTGGTCAGTATTATTATAGATATATCTAGAGATGATCAGATTAACATTTTATAGCCAAACCTTTGGCTGCTGCTAAAGGATAGATTACAGGGGACAAGGATATGACCTAAATTGCCAAGTGAAAAATGCACACTACAGAGTAATATAATAAAAGCCTAAGCAACCATTACAGCAGAACGACTGGAAAACCGGTCACTATGATGCCCACTGACTGCCCGGGGGCAGATGCTCAATGCAGGAGCTGCCCCCGGATGGTCAGTGCGCTCCTACAGGGGGAGTGCTGCTCAGCCAGAAGCCGGGCTCACGGCTGGCGAGTGCAGCTGCCATGGCTGGAGCCTCTCCTGACTCTGCAGCAGCACTACTGAGGGGCGGCAGTAGGCGCAGTGGGTCAGGATGAGCACAAGCAGCATGGCACCTGGCCCCAATTCAGGCTCCTTCTGGCCACCTGCCACTTGGTGCACTGCTACATCCCCCGAGGGGTCCTGCACTGTGAGAGGGGACTTCTCTCCCCCAGTGCATGCAATTCATGCACTGGGCTTCTAGTATATACTGAATTGTCTACCTTAAGCTCTAAAAAAATACTGGAATATCTCCAAGCACCTATATCAAAATTAGCAATAATTTTGTTGAGTGGTAGAATTATTGGTAATTTTTCTTTTTCTTTATATTTTCTGGATTTTTCAAAATGATTATAATTTAGTATTTTTATTATGAAGAAAATGTTACTTTAAAAAGATATTTCTATACGTTTTCTTTAAATAGAAATAGGGAGGACAGCTGAATATTCTAAGATCTGTAAACAGTAACTTTTATGGAAATTCAACAGTATTTCAAATGGACTAAATATTGAAAACAAAACAAAATCTGATTGCTTTCGATCTTTATGACTTTTAATGGAGATTGAAGTTCACCTAAATATTTTGGGGTGATATTTTCTTCTAGAAACTTGATCAAAATGCCACTGAAAAAGTCCAGGCAATGTTTATAGCCATTGACGAGCTCTTGTATGAACAGAAGTTGAGCATACATACTAAGAGTCTACAAGAAGAGTGCCAACAGTGGACATGTAGTTTCCCTCACCTCAGGTATTGAAGCCCTAACATTAACATATTCATGGATAATACTAAAACTTGAAAAGTAGATTTCAAAAAAGCTCTTATTATGAATCTTTATGGGCATAGTTTTGATGAACGTAAATAAGGCCAGGCAGTGTAAAGCTTCAGTTGAGAGAAAACTAAGTTGATGGAAGTTCCTTGGAGTTTTCATAACTATCAATTTCTGTACCTGTAAAACAATTTCTGTACCTGCAGGTGAGATATGTGTATTATGGCTGTCCAAAAGCCCTTCTGAGTAAGACAGTCAGAAAATGTAAATATTTACACTCTTACCTACAGGTAAATTCTTAATTATAGTTGAAAGCACATATAAGCTGTTGGGAATCTTACTTCAGAAACCTTATTAGTGCACTTAACACACATACTAATTTATATAGCTTCATGTTCTAAAGAACATAATTCATGGTTTTCATTAATTTGGTCTGGCTGTCACCCATTTTGACAGGTTTAATACAGAGGATGGAGGAAAAAATTACAAATGTGTGCTTAGTTTCCCTGGATTTTTTTTTATGGGGGGAGGGGTTGGCTATAATAGCATTATCTTTTCCATGTCTATTCTATAGAAGATACATAAATCATTCTTAGTATCAGAATAAGGGTATAGTAGACCTCTATTAGAGCCCAGCTACTTGTTCTGAAAATATCTACATTTTTTTTATTCATGCCAGGTAAAGGTGCTTAATTGTCTTTTTATGTTCATTTTGAAGGATTTTGGGTAAGCAGATAATCACTCCAAGTGAAGGTTATGAACTGTACCCTAGATCTCCTTCTGCTATTTCAGCTTCTCATGAGGCAACACTGTCTCAAGAAAGAGATTCTACTATGTAAGTATTCTGATATGTAAGTATTTACGTATCTGAATGCTCAAGTATTATATTCTACCAGTCTATTAAGGAATTAAAATACTTCCTACTTTTTTTTATAAGAGTATTTATTTATGCATCTTAAGCTTGACAACTTATTCTTTAAATATTTTTTTTAATGTTTTTATTGATTTGAGAGAGAGAAACATCAACTGGCCACCTCCTGCACTCTCCCCCCCACTCCCCACCCCCCACGGGGATGAAGCTGCAAACCTAGCCTGTCCCCTGACCAGGAATTGAACCATGACCTTTCAGTTCATAGGATGACGCTCAACTAATTGAGCCACTCTGGCTGGGCACTTCCTACTTTTTGATATTTAATAAAGCACAGCAAATTCTGTAAGATTGACTATAGTCTTTGTGCATATTAGAATTTTGTTAATATAGTTTTTTTGTTCAAAAAGACATTCCCTAGGATTTAAGGATATTTTTGTTATGTAAATCTATATATTATCTATATCTATACACATCTATCTACAAATACAGGAAGTTCCCTCTTGGAATAAATGTGTAGCTAGACCGGTTTAAAGAAGTTTAGAGGCCTAAGAAATTGACCTTAAAATTTTTTTGAAAAAGTGATTATTTTGTTTAAATGTGTAGTGTTAATTACAACTTAATCTTTTTATAGACGTTAAACTGCTGTTAGTTTTTTAGCTTAAAAGGGTTATATTAGTTAAAATAGCTAATTCTTTTGAACAATTCAAGCTCTTTAAATAGCAGCAAAATATACCCAAATAGGTTTATATCAAAACCTATGCTTACCTTAAATCTATTGTAAAAAAGAAAAAATCACAGTTTTAATTCATTTTTTTTATTATTTCTGTACTTTTTACTAAGACTGTAGTTTTACTTACTTGATACCATCTAAGAGTTGTCATACTTACTTTGGAAGGTTCTTTTGCTTCCTATCATTTCATCAGACCACAAAGTAAAGCATTACTGCTTTAGGTGTTAGGGTTATAGGATCTGATTACCAACTAATTGACTTTTCATCAGAAATGGGATTTGTTTGCTTTTCTCAAAGTGATTTGACCTCAAGGTTCTGGTCACTAGGCTGAGCTTTCTTTAATTTAAACCTCCATATTGCATCAATAAGCCTTTTTAAGTTTATTCCTTGTATATAAATTTCAGATTTTTACAAACTAATATATCCCACAGAGATGAAGTACATATTCATTAATACTCATTGACAAAAATTGCATAGTTCATGTGATGTCATTAAGATATATTTTCTGATCTGTCAGTATCAACTTTATATATACCTTATTCTTAATTTTATAACTATAATCAGTAGTTTCATTTTGAGATTTGATCTCAAAGGAAATAAGGAATCAAGACTGAGCAGTTGTCTCCTCCAAGGGGCTGAGTCGTCATTTTGTAACATACTACAGACCTTCTTTCTTTTCTTTCCACCTGATCCCACCACTGCTTATTTTTGGTTCTGCTTTATTTGACTATTTGACTTAAGTTCTCAGTGATGACTTTCCTTACTATAACACCGATAAAACAAATACCTATCTGTGCTGATATATACCTCGATGAAACAAATTATCCAGCTATATTAGCATACCACTACTTATGGAAAGCAATAACAAATTAAACATAATCTTTGATATTTACTTCCATGTAACTACTATTTTGTCCACATGTGATATTTTCTCTCGAGTACCATTATGAACTCATAGCATTTCAAAGTATTTACATGTCTTGGGGCCATTTAAATAAAATAAGGATTACTTGATCACAAAAGCACTGCAATACCATCAAGTTACTCAGAATGGCATGTAATTTAAAACTTATGAATTGTTTATTTCTGGAATTTGCCATTTAATGTCAGACCACAATTGCTTTGGGTAATTGAAACGGCAGAAAGTTAAACCATGGGTAAGGGGGACACATTATATCTAAAGTAGTCAAGATCATAGAAACAAAAGTAAAAATGTGATTACCAAGAGGGGGAGAGGAGGGAGGGGCAATTAGTTTTTAATGGGTATTAGCGTTTAAGTTTTACAAGATGAAAAAGTTCAAAAGAATAATATAAAGCATATCTTGGTTATATCTGATATTTAGTTAAACTAAGAGCTATTTTTAAAAATTGTATTACTCAAATGATCAAATACCTCCTACCCTGGAACTGATTAATCAGTAGAGACCATGACCTTGACCATAACTCAACTCCTTTAGTCACCATGATTAATGCCATTCCCCTATATAACCCATCCTCTGAAAGCCAGGTCTTTAAGCAAATTTCCTCACCTGGGACTCCGGGCGTGGTGCCAATTCCTCAACTAATAAACCTTACTTTCTTTGCTGGAAAAAAAAGTTGTATTGCTCAGATCTGACTGACTTTCTCCACAGTAAGATTGCTGAAGTGAATGAGTCATCACATATTCATTGAATACCTGGGTTTGAAGAGAAATTTAAATGTAAATAAGGGAAGATGCCTGCCTTTAAGGAGCATGCATTTTGAACATGATGGAATTATTGAAATAATCACATAACCTCCTGAGGTGCCTTTAAAGATGTAATTATGAATGTAAATATTCTCAGATTTTTTTAAAAAATTATTTTATAGCCACAGCTGTTGCATCTGAAAAGATAAGCAGTATGCAATACTGCATAATATTCCTAAGCAGAGTATACCTATGGCTAGTATTTATCCTTTCTGCTCTGAGAATTAATAAGCATAAGGTTTATAGTAGTCAAGGGAAGTGTCACCAGGGCAAGGGAGTTTGAACTGTGAGAGTTATTTATATTAATTAATATTTTCTTTTTCTTTCTCCCAGATTTGGTATTAGGGGAAAGAAGTTACATTTTTCAACTTCTTATGTTCATAAGGCATCTTCCATTGTCAAATCCCCTAGCTTGTGTTCTATGGAAAAAGAAGAGGAAGACTGTGTAATCCTCTCTGAAGGCGTCATAGAGGAATACTTAGCATTCGACCACACAGATATGTGAGTATTATGTTTTTTAAGCTTCTTTCTCATCTCTTATTTTATGTATTAATCCCTATTTTTTCTAAAGTATACTACCAACATTACCTATAATTGTCACTTTTTGTTACATCTTTTTGTTGTTGTTGTTACATCTTTTCTATTACCTCTCAGAGTTCATGTGCTTAGTTGATATAAATCCCTGCTGCTGCCACAAACCAAACATCCTGGTGTGTTTTCCTCCTGCACATGTCATTTGCCTCTTCTTGACATTAAACATTTTTAAATGAGTTAATTTTTTCCTCCACATAATTTGATCTTACCCTTTGTAAGTTATCACCAGCAATTCATGGAATCACTGAAAAATTTTAAAAGAGCAGTTCAAGAGGTGTGAACTTCATTTACATAAATCTGTTTAAAAAAGAGTATATACAGTTTATATAAAAATCTTACACTCAGCACATACTTTATAATTGATAATGCTTATGTTTATCTATTCTTGTAGTCTTGACAATAGTCCTGTGACATAGATATTATTTACCCTCTTGACAGGATAAGTGAGAGTCAGAGTAGTTAAATGATTTGTCTTAGAAAAAGCTAAAAATAAAACCTGTCCGATTCTAGGTCGAGGGTTCTCTACACTATTCCACGCTACCTTTCTGAAACAACCTCTTAAACTATTCTTTTAGCTTTGATAGTCACAGCAGCATATCTGGAAGTGAGAGAATTTCATTTTAGGCCATGAGGGTTTGGTTAGGTCTAGTTAGTATTGTGTCAAATGATTCTGGACTCTTTTTCCCATCATATTTCCTACCGAGCCATGCTTACTCATGTGCTCAATGCACACATTCTAGGGCCAGCTAAACATCACCCAGATTCCTATATATAACACCTTGAACTAGATCCTTGTTGCAAAAGAATCACAATTAGGTTCTTTGGTTTTCTAGAGCCTGCCCCCTCTCCCTTTATTTCACCTGGTGTGGGTCAGATTGTCTGTTTTCTCTTCCTTTTTCCTCTAGCCAGTCTTCTCCCTTGGTGCAGTACAGTATGTAATGTAACTGTTTCTCTGGATGGACGTATAATGTTTCCTTTTAGAAATGCACATTGGGGGACGGAGATGTAGGAGACTTATTTTTCACTACATGCATACATTTCTACAATATGAATTTTTCATCATATGAATGTGTTATCTCTTCTAAAAAGAAATAGAGATAGATTGGACTCACTTAGAGTTTCTTGGTTACAGATACAGTCTCCGGAAGACTCAGAGTAGCTTCCTGTGCTGTTGGGCTCTTTTTTCTTTCCAGGCAATTACCAAATGGATTAATTTGGATTAATAAAAGTTTTTAAATAATCTATGTGGACTTGTTCCCTAATGAATCATTGCCTTCATTGTGCAGCATCATCACAGTTACATGCACATCATTAAATGTCACATTAGTATTAGTCTAAATGTTACTCAATTACAACAAAAGATTTTTTCTGTATGCTTAGTTGTCACAGCTTGTTACTCAATTGACAATGCTCATCTGTTTAAAGCTAAAAAATCAGTGATTCTCAGGCTTCTATTTCTTATTCTGTTTTGTTGGCAAAGTAGTGGGGTGGGGATAAGGGAAATGCAGTCTCCTCTGTTGAGAACTCCCTTAGTTCACAAGGCAACTTAATACATGTGCTACATATGCTGGGCAAGGGGCAGGGAAACACGGGGTACAGATCACACTTCTAAGGAGCACAGAGGACAGTGGTGAGCATTCAGTGAATAACCACAAAGTCTTTCCATCTTGCTTCTGTCACAGGGAAGAGGGGTTTCATGGAAAGAAATCAGAAGCAGCTACAGAGAAACAGAAATTAGGGTACCCTCCCATTGCTCCATTTTACTGCATGAAAGAGGATGTCCTTGCTTATGTGTTCGATGAAGTGTGGAGCAAGGTCCTGAGCTGTATGGAGCAGTTGACACGCAGTCACTGGGAGGGATTTGCTTCTGGTAAGGTTCTTTGTGAAAGAAATATAAAAAGGTAATTGTTTATGATTTCCAGGCCCTAGCCAGTCTACTAAATTATATGCTTCATTAGTGCAAAAGACTCATATTTGTATTTCCCACAGAAACTAAGAGATATTTAGAAATATTTGAGAGGAGCAAAAAGGCCTAGTCTATGATGACTAGACAGAGACTGTGCTTTCTCTTTGAATATAATTATTTGTGAGAAAAAAACATGTACAAGTGGCAAGTACATCTTTAAACTGCTTTATTAAAGGATAATTGATATGTAACAAATCATACATATTTAAAGTGTATAAGTTGATAAGTTGACCTGTGTATATGCACATGAAACAGCCAATCAAGTTAATATACCATTACCCCCAAAATTACCTTACCCGACCCACCATCCCCAAGTGACAGTTCATCTGCTGTCACTGTAGTTATTGTTCTGCAGAATTTCATATAAATGGAATCATACGGTATTTACTCTTTTTCTATCAGTTTCTTTCACTCAACATGATCATTTTGAGATTCATCCATGTCCTCGTGTGTGCAATCATTTATTCCTTTTATTGCTAAGTAGTATTCCATTGTTCCATAATGTATCCATTTATCAGTTGATGAGAATTTGGATTGTTTTCACCTTTGGACTGTTAGATGTAAAGATGTTATGAACACCAGTGTACAAGAATTTTTTGGAAATATATTTTCTCTTGGATGAATTTGTATGAGTGGAATAGTTCAATTACATGGTTAAATGTATATTTAACTTTTAAAGAACTGATTGTATTGGTTTTCTATGTTATATAA
The DNA here is from genome assembly GCF_000327345.1 of Myotis davidii. Classification (NCBI taxonomy): domain Eukaryota; kingdom Metazoa; phylum Chordata; class Mammalia; order Chiroptera; family Vespertilionidae; genus Myotis; species Myotis davidii. The sequence continues at coordinate 5,695,321 of NW_006288853.1, forward strand.
AAAATTATCACAGATTTGTGGGTCAGAAATCCAGGAATAGTCCTCTACTTGGGATCTCAAAAGGCTGCAGTCAAGGTGTTGACTGGGCTGAGTTATCATGTAGAGGCTCAACTAGAAAAGGATCTACTTTCCCTTTTGTGTGTTCTTGGAAGGATCCGGTTTCTTGTAGTCAGGGCAGCTTTCTTCTTAAAAAACAGCAAGAAAGACTGAGAACTAGTTTACTATCAAGACAAGCTAATATAATGTAATATAATAATGGGAATCACATCCCATCACTTTTACCATCACCTATTGGTCTGAAAAAGTCACAGGTCCTGCCCACATTCAAAGGGCAAGGGTTACACAAAGATGAACACCAAGAGGTGAGCATCAGGGGAGCCACCTTAGAGTCTGTCCACTACAACCCTCCCACAGGAAAAACACTTTCCAAGAGACTCCTCTTATTACAGCCAGCAGCCCAGAAGTCCAAAATATACCATCTAAATCAGGTCCGTCTATGAATCAAGTGCTTGGATGTAATACATTAATTAAAGTTACTGGGGTACAGTTTCTTTCCATTCATACACCTGTGAAACTAAAGGTTTTATGCACCGATATTTAAACATCTAACTCTGTAATCTAACCATTCCATTCCTAGAGACAAGTTATCTGACTCCACACCCAACATACAATATTGGGCCGAGAAAGACATTCCAGTTTAAAGAGTCGGGGTGGGAGGACGGAAAGTAAAAAAGGGTCCATGTCAATTCTGAAATCCAATTGGGAAAATATTGGGAGTTCATTCATCAAGTTTCAAGGCCTGGAAATAATCCTCTCAACTCTCTGCTCCACTGCCTGGGCTCTTTGACTGTCTGAGTCATCTTTCGTTTTTCATGAAAGGTAGCACATATTTGCAGCTAAGTAGTTTTATCAGGCTGCTTCCTGCCAGTAGAATTTTGGGGTTCTGACAGCCCTCTTCCATTTAGAATCTTTTGCCATCTAGAGAGACTGAGAATTTCTAAAATCATCAGGTACTGGTTTATTTATGCTTAATAATATTTTCTTCAATGTATCTCCCTCATCTCATATTTTATTATAAGCAGCAGGCCTCACCTTCAACAATTTGATTGGAAATCTCCTTAGCTATATAACCAAGACTATCACTTAAAAGTTCTGCTTTTCACATGACCACAGGAGACCACTTCATTAACCTTCCTGCCACCAGATAACAAGCATCTCCCTTCCAACTTCTATAAATATATATTTGACTTCAGAGAGGAAGGGAAAGGGAGAAATAGAAACATCAATGATGAGAGAGAAACTTCATCAATCAGCTGCTTTCTGCATGCCCCCCACTGGGGATCCAGCCCGTAACCCGTACATGTGCCCTGACTGGGAATTGAACCGTGACCTCCTGGTTCATAGGTTTATGCTCAATCACTGAACCACACCAGCCAGGCCCTTCTAATAAGATGTTCCTCATTTCCTTCAGAGCCCTTCCCTCCAAATCCTTAGATTTCCACTAAGTCTGTTCAAGGCAATTTATGCCTTCTCCATCATGCTTCTCTCCAGCCTCTATCAATGAACAATTGAAAATGAAATTAAGAAAACAATCCTATATAATAAAAGGCTAATATGCAAATTGTCCCTTCAATGACCAGTTAAACTGGCCAACCACCACAGCCCCTCCCCCTGGCTGGCCCTGCCCCCAATTGGCCCCCCCACCCTGATCAGAGGCGGAGCCAGCCAGCCAACCTATTGTGTCCCCTCCCTACAGCTCGCCTGCCCCATCAGCCCCCATCAGGGTGAGCCAGCCGGACCTCACTAATTTGTGCTCCAGGCCTGTAGTTCATTTATAATAGCATCAGAAAGAATAAAATAAACTTAACCAAGGAAGTGCAAGACTTGTACACTGAAAACTACAAAACATTATTGAGAGAAATTAGAAAAGACCTAAAGAAATGGACAACTGTGTTTATGGATTGAAAGACTTAAAATCGTTAAGATGGCAATATCCCACAAATAGATCTACAGGTTGACTATAATTCTTATCAAAATTCCAAATGCCTGTTTTGCAGAAATTGGACAAGCTGATCCAAAATTCAGATGGAAATGCAAAGTACCTTGAATATACAAAACAATATTAAAAAAGAAAAAAGTGGGAGGACTCACACTTCCTGACTTTGAAACTTAACACAAAGCTACAGTAATCAAAACAGTGTGATACTGGCATAGGACAGACATAGAAATCAATGGAATACAATCAAAAGTCCAGAAATAAACCCACACTCTATGACCAATTGATTTTCAACAGGATGCCAAGATCATTCAATGGGGTTAAGTAGGGTATAGGAACAACTGGATAGCCACATGGAAAAGAGAAGGAAGTTGGACCCTTACTTGACACCATATACAAAATATCAACTAAAAATGGAAAAAAGACACATTTAAGAACTAAAACTATATAACTCTTAGAAGAAAACATTAGAGTACGTTTTCATGAGCTTGTGTGTTAAAGTGATTTTCATGTTACTTTTTGGAGTTTGTTGAGCCATTTGCATCTGCAAGTTTATTATTTGGTTTGGCAGCGATTCTTAGATATGACACCAAACCCACAAATGACGAAAGAAAAAATAGATAAATTGGACTTCATCAGAATAAACTTTTTGTATCAAACACATTATCAAGAAAGAGAAAACCACCTACAGAATGGGAGCAAGTATGTACAAATCGTACAACTCATAAGAATCTAGTAGCCACAATATGTAAAGAACTACAGTTCACCTTGGCTGGTGTGGCTCAGTTGGTTGGAGCATCGTCCTGTGCACCAAATGGTGGCAATGTCGATTCTCAGCCAGGGCACTTATCCAGGTTACAGGTTTGATCCCCAGTCGGGGCGTGTGCCGTAGGCAACCAACCAATGTTTCACATCAGTGTTTCTCTCTACCTCCTCTCCTTCCCTTCCTTTCTCAGAAACAAACAAACTACAATTCAACAACAAAAGGACAAACAACCCAACTGTATAAATGGGCAAATAACCTGACTAGACCTTTCTCCAGAGAAGATATACAAATGACCAATAAATACATGAAGAGATGTTCAAATGCAGTTGGTTTGAGGATTTGGGCAGTGCTTTTTTGAACCATGCAGGTAGTATGAAATTGGACTGCAAAGATGAGTGAAGCCTAGCTCAGACAGAACTCTCAGAGACTGTTTTTCATGGTACTGTTGCTGTGGGTCTGGAGATGATAACATTCTGTTTCTTTGCTCAGATGATGAGAGTAATGTTGCCATCACCAAATCGGCTCCAGAAAGCCCGTGTGCGCTGAGTGAACCACAACCTCTGGTCTTACCTCGAGTGCCACAGTCTCAGGTGCTGTCCATCACCTCAAATCCGGTACGCCCCACAGGGGAACATACTTGAGAACCTAGGACTGTTTTTGCCAGAAGTTTGCTCAGTTATTTGCCTGAACTGTATTATTTATGACTCAATTTTTTTTCAGTAAAGTTATGTGTTTATCACTATAATCCAGTGATTCTATGTATTGACAAATTTAATTTCAGTTTTAAAAATTAATAGTAAATTAGGGTTAAATTATTCTCAGTCAGCTCTTTTGAAAAGGCAGGTATAAGCAGTACAATCTAGAGTCAACTATGTGTCAGCCTATTCTGGGAAGAATGAAGGGTATGATGAAAAGAGAGACCAAATCTCAGATTTTTTAAGGCCATAACATTCTATCCTTTGAATCTGATTCCTTCTTTATTTTTTTCTTGTCACTGTCTACTTGGCTTTTGTGTTCTTCCCCCAAGTATTTGAATCTGTTGACTTGTTCCATACTTTGTGTTTTCTTTTGGGGTGTTTTAGCACTTAGTGTGTAAAAGGCAAACTAGAGAGGACAAAGAGAAGTGGTCTCAAGTCTATGGGCAAGCATAAAGATGGCCATTTCTTGCAGGTTGATGGGCCTGCTGATGACTCTGTTTTCATCCCTGTGTAATGATTATGTAGAACCAGTTACTAGATGATAGTTTCTCAGTGTTACTTGTGGCAAAAGAGTTGGGATAAACGGAGCGTAGTGGGAAGGGAAGAAAAGACTCTAATCTTTGTGTGCCATGCTCATCAACCCCGCATTTTATGGCCAGATCGAATATGTGGTTTGTTGGTATACTGAGCAGATATTGTGCTGCTGGATTTATAAACATGTTATTTAAACATAAAATCAGCAAAGTTCATACCTCATCATATTAAAGGGTGAACCAGGTGAAATTATGTTCCTTGGATAGTAATAAAATACTTCTACATGTTGAACTGGCTTGGCAATGGTTTAGGAAGCCTAAGCCCTAATCAGTTGACTTCAGTGGTTCTGCTTACTGATAAAAGTAATAAGTGTTAATCCAAACATTCTTGAAAGAAAAAGCAAGAGGAAAATGCATGGCAAAGGAGATGACCTGAGAGAAAAAGAAACAGTACTCTGAGGTAGTGATGTGCGTCCAAGTAAGATTAAATCCTGCTAACGTTGCAACAATAGGACTAACTCCTTCCAATAAATAGTCTTCAGAATTTTGGTTATCATTGAGAGCTGATGACTCCAGCAGCAGTGAAGGAGAAAGGATTAGTTTGTGTAGAGCGATGGTGAAAAACCATGTTATAGCTTACCCTTATTTTTTCCTTCTTTTAAGCCATTTATTTGGATTCTATAATTACAATTTGGGGGGGCAAAAATGGCACCAGGTGTTAGACCAGACCTTGGTTCAGCCTCCTCAGTACTTGAGTTCTGGCTAAGAAAGAATTCAGAGCCAAGATTCAAACTGTAAGGTAAAGTTTGTTTAGAAAGTCACAAAGATAAAAACATCAAAATAAAAAGCTTCTGCACAGCAAAGGAAACCATCAACAAAACAAGAAAGCCC
>NW_006288853.1:5700703-5703462 GCF_000327345.1 Myotis davidii
GAGGAAAAAGAAAAGGAACTCTCACCATTTGCCACAGCATGAATGGAACTGGAGAGCAGATAAATACCACATGATCCCACTCATTTGTGGAATTATAAGGAACAACATAAACTGATGAACAAGGACTGATCCAGGACGGAGAGGTATTGATTGGACTGTCGGGCTTAGGAGGGAGGGTAGGGGAGGGTGGGGGTAAGGGGGAAAGAGCAACCAAAGGACTTATATGCTAGCATAGAGGCCTAACCAATGGACACAGACAACAGATGGATGAGGGCATGAGTAGGGGGGATTGGGGGGTAATGTGGGGATAAGGACACATATGTAATAACTTAATAAAAAATTTTTTTAAAAAAGTGAGCTGTCGAAGGAATGGTATTAGGAAACAAGTTCCCGAGGCAAAATAAGGGCCCTTTAACCGGTAGAAGAAATGGGCTTAGGAGAAAGAGAATGAGGCAAAGAAAATGCACCTGGGGGAAGAGGGCGGGGAAAGGCACTGGCATGCTCCCTAGAGAGTCGCTTTTCTTTTTCTTGTTGGCTCCATACTTGTGTTTTCTTTTCTAATAACAATAATAATAAAGGTCCTCTCCCTTTTAACAGTGGCTGCTAAGTGCTTTCATCTAGGTTGATCAGGCTTCTCCCACCTGCTGTCATTTAGGAAAAGAACTATGACCTTGTTGTCATCTTTACCGTGAACTTGGTGCCCCAAGCTGGATTATTGGCAAAGATATTACAAAAGTTAAGGCACAGGAGAAAAATGTATATGTGACCTAATTTGGAAATAATAACTTTTGGCAAAGTTGGGAAACCAAGCAGGTATCTTCACCAACTGATAATGAGTAACATCTTTTAACATGTAGATGAGTCTCTGTCAAGCAACAGGTGGTCATCAGCCAAATGTCAACGGTCTCTTGGTTCATGGGATGCCTCTACAGCCAAGAAATCTCTCCCTAATGGACAAACTCCTGTAAGTAGTTCTATAGTCTATAAAGTTTAAGTAGAAGAAAAATCAGTCAATCAACATGTACGTATTGAATAGCTACCAGGCAATCAGTCATCTTGGGAATAAAAACATCTAAGCCAGTGATGGCGAACGTATGACACGCGTGTCAGAGGTGACACGCGAACTCATTTTTTTGGTTGATTTTTCTTTGTTAAATGGCATTTAAATATATAAAATAAATATCAAAAATATAAGTCTTTGTTTTACTATGGTTGCAAATATAAAAAAATTTCTCTATGTGACACAGCACCAGAGTTAAGTTAGGGTTTTTCAAAATGCTGACACGCCAAGCTCAAAAGGTTTGCCATCACTGATCCAAGGGAAATGGTCTTCACCCCCAAAGAGCTGATAATATAACTGGAGAAATAAAACACACACAGGTAGAAAGAGACCTAGCCTTACAGGGCATTTTTATGACTTAGTGCCAAGCGTGAGGTACCCAGAGGAAGTGCTATGGCAACCCCAAAGAAGGAAGGCATTTTGGTGGATAAGTGTACATTTGAAACTCTTCCTTGAAAAATAGAGTTTGGATAAGCAATGAAAAGCAGTAAGGCTATTTTAGGTAGGAGAATTGATATGGGAAAAGATTTGGAGAAGGAAAAATACAAAATATTTAAAAGGACCATTTTTTTAATTAAATCTTTATTGTTCAGATTATTACATTTGTTCCTTTTTCCCCCCATAACTCCCCTCCTCCCAGTTCCCGCCCCACCATCCGCCCTCACTCCCCACCCACTGTCCTCATCCATAGGTGCACGATTTTTGTCCAGTTTCTTCTAAAAGGACCATTTTTGCTATAATAGGATAGGAGATAGGTCAGAACTTTAATGCTTCTGGCCAAAGATTGACAATCTTTGAGAATTAAAATAGACCATAGTGCGATTAGCGGGGAAGAAAAAAACTATGAAATGAATGAAGGTTGGTACTAAATTATGGGAGGTATTGAATGCCATGTTTCTGATATCCATCCATGATGCATGTTACCTTCTCTTTTATTGCCAAGCAATAAGCTATTCTAAGAATATATAATTTGTTCATCCATTCTTCTGTTAAGGAATATTTGGGCTGTTTCCACATTGGGACTGGTCTGCATAAAAACACTGTAAATATTCTTGCACAGGTTTTTGTAGACCTATGTTCTAATTTCTCTTGGGTGATTATCTGGAAGTGAAACTGCCATACAGTTTTCCAAAGTAATTGTACCATTTTATACTCCTACCAGCAATGTATGAGTTTCAGTTGGGAAGCACATATATTTAAGTCATGAATTTGAAAGATTTCAAGCAGTAAAACATATATTGGATTGAAATGGTAAGAACTGACAGTAAGGAATCTAATGCAAGAGTTCAAGCATGAGCCACTAATGGTCTGCATTCAAGCTGTAGCAAAGCATGAGAAAAGAATGAAATGTACTAGGATATATTGTAAGAAATCAAATTCTATAAAAATAGAGGAATCACTTTCAGCTCTGAATTTTAAAACTCAAGGGACGCTTGTTTGGGAAGATGAGTTGGTTTGAGATGTGTTAAAAGAGGTCAGTTTTGGCAGTTGATCTAAAGTCACTTGGCTAGAGGTGATAATTGAATCCAGAAGTATGAAAGTAGGATGTATAAAGAAAATGCCTAAGTGAGTGGTTAGGCAAGCAGGAAGACCAGAAAGACCTCTTGTAATGCTCAAGGCTTAGCCCTAATTCCTTAATGCGTACTTTCCCTTCAAAGTTTTCCAAACACTGAGGCACATTTTGCACTAGAGGACACCA
>NW_006288853.1:5703516-5720109 GCF_000327345.1 Myotis davidii
CAAAGTACATGGCAGAGCTTTCATTTCCCCTTCATTTCATTGTGCAAATACTCTCTTCTTAGGTGCCTTACAATAGAGCCAAACATCCTCTCATCTGCTTAAAAAACAAATACAATAATCCTGAATCTGCAGGGCAGAGTTTAAGCTACTGAACTATTTGGGAAAGGTATTTTATATAACCGAGTACTAACATAAAAATGTCTGTTTTGCCCTAACCGGTTTGGCTCAGTGAATAGAGCATCGGCCTGCGGACTCAAGGGTCCTGGGGTCGATTCCAGTCAAGGGCATGTACCTTGGTTGCGGGCACATCCCCGGTGGGGAGTGTGCAGGAGGCAGCTGGTCGATGTTTCTCTCATTGATGTTTCTAACTCTCTATCCCTCTCCCTTTCTCTCTGTAAGAAATCAATAAAATTTATTTTTTAAAAATGTGTTTCACAGTTGTTTATGCAAATGTGGTCCTACTGCCCTTGGCAGCACAAGGCTCTGGACCTTTTGCCTGCTCTGAGATTTCCAAAGAACCCAAACCTCTACCCATGCAAGCTCCAGAATAGCTCAGCAGTTTAAGCTCTGCAGTGGGAGCCACATTGCTCCCAAGCAGCAATATTTACCTTTCAACTGTCTTTCTGATGCCATTATTGTAGCACAAGGCCATGCTTGACATATGGTGGGAATCTCAGTCCCTGAGGTAAACTGCTGGGAAGCACTTCAGAGAAGGTACCTTTCAGATTCGCCTTCGCTAGTAACTGAAGAAAGTGACGGTGAGGCCAGGTGGATAAAGGACTTGATTTTCCAAATCTCCATTCTACTGAATTACATGTACAACTGAAATCATGTCCCTTTTTTAAAAAAACAAGATGTTTGAATTGCTTTTTAGAGAGAGAGGAAGGGAGTGGGAGAGAAACATCGACGTGTGAGCAAAACATTGCTCGGCTGCCTCCTACCGGGGATCCAGTCTGCAACTCGGGCATGTGCCCTGATGGGGAACAGAACCCGCAATCTCTCGGTGCACGGGACAATGCCCAACTGAGCAACACGGGCCAGGGCATCATGTCCTCCCTTTAAGAACACATTCTTGTGCCTGAGCTACATTATGTAACTTCGGAAAACTAGGTTACTTTTGAACAATTTTTACTTTTGCACTTTTCTCCCTTGAATGTATTTTATAGTCTGTTTTTTACCCTTGAGTTGTATCTCCCGGTACAGAGTAATCTTGATTTCACTGTGGGTTTCTGATTTGGCCACTAGAGATCTTGATGACAAGCTACTTATGAGGCCTGGGTCCAGTACCATCTTTTCAAACCGAAATTGGTCAAATCGAGCCCTAGAGCTTTGTACATCATCTCTGTCATATACAGTGCAGTCCGCCAGGAGACGCAATCCCCCACCACGCACCCTTCATCCCATCAGCACAAGCCGCTCACAAGCTGGAACTCCAAGACCCACAGAAGAAATCTTCAGAGGATCCCGAATGTAGGTTTCAAAAACAGAATTTCTGGAAACTAGTACAACTAATCAAGAACTTTACATACAGAATGAATTTAAATGTAATATTGAAATATATGTATAGAAACTATCATTACGTATTCTTATGATGATTGCACACTGGTTTAAATCCACCTCAGATTTAAAAATGAGCTTAAATATTAATTAAATACAGATACTGGGTCTGTTGATTTAGCTAGAGATTTCTATTTCTACAAATAAAATGTTGGCTAGAATACTTCGTGACACCAAAGAAATAAAAGATATATAATAATATAGATATATGTATATGTATTATTCAACATTAAAGTGGGAACATGTTCAGTGAAATTCATCCCAAAATAATAGTTACCGTAATTCTTCTTTAATGTTTTTCTGTGTCATTGGGTACTGCTTATTCCATTGGCAACTAAAACTGCATAAACTTCAGAGAAGTAGTTGCTTATAGCTTATATTCCAGGAAAATATCCCTTAGTAATTCTTAGGAAATAATACTGAACATATTCTATCCCCTTTCCCCACCCTTCATTCAGTGGACACTCTGAGCCTCATTGTACAAAAAATACGTATAAGCCAATTTCTAAAATAAAATTCTTTAGTTAATTCACAAAACATCTTAGGACAGCTTATTTCTAAGACTATGATAAAAGGTATGAAATAATAAGCGATAACTCTGTTGTGAATTCAGCTTCTGAATTAAGTACATGTCACTATACTTATCTCCCAACATGTTATTTCTTGATTTTGATTTCTCAGTTTCTCATTATAATTTATTCAAATAGACTCACTAAAAGAAATGTCCAAAACCACCAAAAGTCTTTATCAGGACACCAGGGTTACACCTCACATGATCACTATTTTATTATGTTGCTGAGGCTATGTCTATACCGAGATAGCTATAGATTCATTTAGGGATGAGTGGTATTGATGTATAGTTAATCTCTCATCCCTTCTGACAATGCTTTTTTTCAAAGTGGAAAAAGAAGTTGCTTTGTTTTTTTCTGAGACAAGAAAGTATCATTCAGTTCTAAGTACTGTTTTGGGTATGAGTAATATAGCAAACTGTTCCAAATCCCATGGAAGAAAATGCAAGTTTAGGAGCTTTACAGAGGATTATAGTTATTAGTTAAAAGGATAATCAGAAAGCCCAGAACAGTGGAGAAATCCATCAGATGTGAAATTACAAATCCATTATTGATAGAGAACTGCAACACCAGATAGGAAAAGCTGTTTTGTTCTAGTTTTCTGTGAAAGATTCAACTTCTGCTCTGTGTCCAGGATAGTTTCAACAAAAATTATGAAATACTATGAAAAAAAACCAAAATCCTTTTATTGAGATCTCATTACTTAAAAACTTAGTTTAAAGCTTTGTGTGCTTCATGTTTCAATTTTTTTTTAATTCTGATCAGTTTTCTTGTATTGTTCTAACTTTATGCTTTCGTGTCCTGGTGTTCACTGGTGGGATCTGCAGCCCAGTGATGGGCAATTACCTCTCTTCTCCCTCACCAATGCCCCTGAGTCGAAATAATCTGCTGCCACCTATTGGCACAGCTGAAGAGGAACACATGGGCACTATGGGGACACAAAGGCAAACGGTATGTCTCTTTCCTATTGCTTTTCCATGTGCTTCCTCATGGGTAATAATAATTCGGTAGGATTTGTATTCTGATCTTAATTTATACTATATTTTATCAAAAGTACATAATTAATTCTATTTAATGACAATGGAATTGGAGGTACTTGGCCTGCAGTTACCATACCCAGTAGGGTTGATATAGGACATGCACAATAAATGGTTTTGATGGTTTCTGTAATTTTGCCTCCTCCACAGAAAACCCATGGCGATTCTAATCGAGCTCGAAGTGCGGTGGTGAACGAGCCTAAACATCAGCAGCCCCAGGAGAGGCTCCTTTTACCTGACTTTTTCTCCAGGCCCAATACAACTCAGTCATTTCTGGTAGTTACATGTTTCCTCTATGGTCTTGGTAGTTGGGGAAAGGAAAAAACTAGTTTGGTAGACTTAAGACATTACATAGTGGCTTTATCAACTCCAAGCTAAAAGTTGAGGTTCTAACAATAAAAAGTGTTGAAAGTACATTTTGTTGAAATTCTAACTGGTCTTTGCAACTCACTTTTTTAACTTATAGAATAAGGTAAAGTATAAATTAAACCTGAAATATCACTCTAGGCCAAAATGACAAACTGAAGCTATCCTATTTTTGGCACATGAGAGGTCAGGGTTTTTTGGAAAAGACAGTAATGTTGGGAAAAATAAAAGGCAGCTGGAATAGAGGAAAACCAAATATGAGATGAATTGACTCCATAACAGAAACCACAGGCATAAGTGGACAGGAGCTGAGCAGGGCTGCTGAGGACAGAACACTGTGGACACCACTCATTCATAGGGTCACCAGGAGTCAGTGCCAACTCAGCAGCATGTATCACACACAAACGCCTGATGCATAAATTACAAATTCTAAACAAAATTAAAGTTAGATATTTCTGAGAATAAGCAGAAAAAGAAAAAAAAAGTGTTAAACACCAATGCATATCAGATCAGCATAACTTCATTCTCTAATGCTGCTCTCATGGAATCATACCAGTAGTGGTATCAGATGATGATGTGGACTGGTGGATGGGCTTGTAGTTGAGATGCTAACATTGCCTTACTACTTCGTACATTTCCTGGCCCTTTACCTTTAAGCAAGTAATAGGAAAAACCTGTTTGAGAGATTGGTCATGCACTGACCTTGCCCAGTTGTATACCAGGAGCTCAGCCCCACCTCCTCTGCTTTGTGACAAGAGGGCTTGTTGAGCCAGGAAAGTGCCTGGGGCCACACTTACAGCCCAGGAACCCGTGGCTGCACAACCTATACCAGTTTTCAGGATGGTGTTTAGCCCACTTATCCCAACTCATAACTCTGGAACTGTTAGAGCCTAAAACACCATACAATCTTTCCTCCACTAGAATGAGAATAAATGAATGGACGGACACTATTAATTTCCTAGGGCTGTCATAACAAATTATGACAAACTGGGTGGCTTAAGACAATAGAAATTTATTTTGTTCCAGAGCCTAAAAGTCTAAAATTAAGGTGTTGGCAGAGCCATGTTCCCTCTGCAGACTCTAGGGAAGAATCTCTTCTGGCTTCTGATGGCTGCCAGCAGTCCTTGGTATTTCTTGGCCCGCAGATGCTTCACTCCAATTCCTACTTATAAAGATACCAGTCACTGAATTTAGGCCTGAAATTCAGTGTGACCCTAATCCAGTATGACCTCAACTTAACTTGATTATATCTGTATAGATACTATTTCCAAATAAAGTCACATTCACAAGTCCCAGGCAGATATAAACTTGGGGGGAACACTTCACCCCAATAGACCTCAGAAGGCTTGACTTAGGGTGAGACTCATCTAAAACATGGGCAAAAGGGAACTCTGAGCATTTCTAATTCTTACTAGATGTGAATCCTAAGACGTTTGAAAACCTGTATTACATTTATATTCTCATAATTTGATCCAGATCATTTGTTAAGCAGTGTTTAATCATTATATTCTACTAGAGGCCCAGTGCACAACATTTGTACACTGGGGGGGGGAGGGTGGCTCCCTCAGACTGCCGGCTTAGGCCCACACTCCTGGGGGAAGCGGGACTAAGCTGGCAGTTGGACATCCCCCAAGGGGTCCTTAGTGCTAAGAAGCAGGGAACTTGGCTTCTGGCTGAGAGGTGCTCCCCCTGTGGGAGCACACTGACCACCAGGGGGCAGCTCCTGCATTGAGCATCTGCCCCCTGGTGGTCAGTGCACATCATAGCAACCATTCGTTCCACTGTTCAGTTGATTTGCATATTAGGGTTTTATTATATAGGATAGCTAGAGTCATATCAAATATTTAATTTTGGTTACCTTAGGAGTAAAGCTGAACACCTGAAAAAAATTCAGTTTCATTTTCATAGTTTATAATAAAAGTAAAAATGTCTTACCATCGCCATTTCTCTCCCAATTTGCTCTCATGAAAGGGATATGAGCTAGTAGTGCAATGTAACTGAGAGCACTAGTTCAGAGGCCTGGCCAGGCACTGCCAGACCAGCACTGTTCTCACCTAGAACGGGAGTCCATAGGCTACGTTCCTGAGCCATTTGACTTACTACCTGCTTTTGTTTTATTAGGTTTTATGAGGGCAGAGCCACCACGCTCATTCGCATACTGTCTCTGGCTGCTTCCCATTACAAATGCAGAGTTGAGTAGGTCCAACAGCAGCAGTGTGTGCCTCAAAGTCTAGAACATTTACAATCTGGCCCTCTACAAATACGAAGTTTGTGCTAACACCTGATCAAAAACATGGGGCTTCACCAGAAAAAAATTCCTGAAATCTCTTGATTTTAGTGCTCTGACATGGAACTGAGGGAGGTTTCTTTTATCCCAGAAGTGCCAGCGAGATGGCATGGGTAGCTTTTTTCGTTATTTTGCATTTTAATATTTTAGTCAGACCTTAAAATCTTTAAATCCCTTGTGGTAACTTTGTAATGTTTGAGATTCATATCGAGAGTCCTATATCAAGTATACAAGTCATGGATATTTCAATGCTACTGAAAAAGCTCTGTTCTGTTGTCTTAAACAGTCAGCAGGCAATAGAAATTGGATGACATTCCCTGGGCAGCCAATTATATTTAGAAACATTAAACCACATGGGTTATTTATCAATGCTAAGATTTTTTAAAGGCATATTAACAAAATTATAGAACTTGCCATTTTTACAAGTTAACAAATGGCTTTATGGGCTTCTGGCTTGGGATTTTTTCTTTGGAATATAACAGTATGCACTCAGCCAACCTATCTATAGGATTAGCAGATAATGCCATTTAAATTGTTGTCTGATTTCAAGGTTTTCTCTTGTAAATCTACTAACATATTATCTGTTGGGAGACATAGCACTGAAAAAAGTGTCTCCACTTTTTTTTTCAGCCGGACACGCAGTATCGTCATTCATGTGCTGCTGAGTATCCTCATCAGGCCCGACCTGGTAGGGGATACGGAGGGACAGGTGGGGCCATGACTTATTTTACTACTATGCGGCTATGTTAAGACCCTGCCTTTCTTTGTCTTATATATTTTTTCCTATCTTATTTTCCTTTCCTCCGGGTTTTATTATATTTTGTTTTCCTACATTTTCTAAGTCACCTCAAATTCATTTTGGAAGATGGGGTATAATAAAAAGAGAAGAGCGCTATAGTTCAGAGCCAAAAAATTCTGGATTTGTTTTCTCATATGTAAATCAACCTCTCACCACTTTGGCAAAGTATACAGAACTTTTTTAAATCTAAAAATAATTCAGCCAAATAAATCACTTTCCTAACATTTAAACACTGCTTTATGTAGGCAAAATTCATATTGCTATAGATTAAATGCTTTGGTTAGTTACCCTGCTAGGCAAGGTAAGACAAAAGAAACTCTAAAATGTCAAGATATGCTGCTGAGTCTGAGTCTTTCCCATTTACTTTTTGGTTTCTAAGTTATATTCTGTAGCTTCTATTTTTGCATAAGTGGTGGGAGAAAATTTAAGAATGTCTTAATTCTTCCTAAAATGATCTTCTTACCACAACCAGGTCATTCTCCTTATGTTGTAGGTGAAACTTTGAAATGGGGTAGTTGGTGTTTGCTGTTAATAAGATTCATCAGCTCATATATTAAAAAATAACCTGCCTCCAACGATCTCTGTAGTCCAAGTGAATTCTCCTAGTTCAGTTTCTAGTGGCAGTGAGGTAGTCTTTGAATACTTTCAATGGAGTATTTTATTGGATCAGTCATCAGAGAAGCAATCCTGCCTCTGAGCTAAGTTATTACATTCAGCCATGCTGATGGTCAGGTGTAACTAGTGTAACATTTACTTACGTGAAACACATTTTAGTCTTTTTCAATTAGTGGACTCCTCTCTAAAACTGTTACTGCTTTCATATCTTAGTATAGATTTTTGTTTTTCCATAAAATATGCAAGGTTTTTATTGCCTTGGTAAATATATACTTTACTACTTGTTCCCAGTCTCCAAATTTAAATCCCAGCTGATTATTGGAGCAGCAAAGCCCTTAGGTATGAATTTGAGTTTACCAAATCTAGACTGTCTACTAATGTTACTCTGTGATGTCCTTTGTCTGACAGGTTCTCAATCACATGGGTCTACAAAAACTCCAAACAGAAGTGGACCAATCTCTAGAACCAGGCAGGGACCTTAGAGAAAATGAGAATCTCTTTCAGGCTACAGGGAACACGTGGGAAGACTTCATAAATCAGTGTTCACTCATCGTGTGATGCAGTTTGTTTACAAGAGACAACTTGAAGCTATCTTCATGAAGAGTTATTTTGGTAAAACTGACTGAGAAAACATAGTATCTGCCAAAGATTATATGGGTACTATTTCTATCCCCAGTTACTGTCTTCTTTCAGCATTAACTATTCCACTAGACAGTAAAGTTCTGTACCCAAAAAGAATAACTACTCCCAAATCACTGCTCATGTTGTCTGTTAACAATGAACAGTTCAATTATTATAGGATTCTCTGAAAGTACAAATACACAGAAAACAGCAAATGATTAATAACATTAAGCTGTGACTGGCATTGGAATACTGCTTATATTAATTTCTGGAGTTGTACTCAGTTTTGAATCATTTTCAGGAGACAGGACTGACAAAAATTTGAGCTACTCATCAAACAGATGTCATTCCTAAAGCTTTCTCTTTGCATGTCCAATCCCATAAGCAGAAAGATATGGAAGGGTTAATTAAAAACAAAAATGTTGAACACTAGTGTAAAGTAGCATATGTAATGCATATTACTTTTTTCAGATAGGACAGCTCAACCTCACAATGCCTGCCTGCTTAATATCAGATTACACTTCTTTCTTAAAGTAATTTAGTGGTCACATTTTTTTCCAAATATTAAACTCAACTTGCCAGACTTTCTCCTGTAGCTCTAAAAGTCAATTAAAAAATTTATAGAATCTTTCTGTTAGTGAGCCAGCAAGATACAATTCCCTAAAATTTCAGACACCTGGCGATTATTCCAGTATCAACATAACCTAAGAGCAGAAGTAGAGAACTTCGGCATTCTTCTCATTTTACCACGGACCTTTTCCTGAGTGTACTCATGAATGCAGCAATGGTTTTAACTATGGCTTAAATTTGTTTTATTTAAATTTCATTGAACTTTAGTTTTGATGATCATACCGTTTTTTTTTTTAATCTTATTGTTAATCTTCAGAGGGATAAATTCAAGTGATCATAAATTGGGGTAATTTTTTTATATCAAAGTGTTCTAATGCTATTATATGAAGAAAGATGCTTCAAACAATCTGCATTAAATTATATTTTAATACAATTAAAGAGTATTTTTTTAACCTTGTTTATAATCACAAACTGAAAACATGTCATGTGCTTATATCGCTGATAAATCATGATACATAAAGGTACCAGGCTTGTTTCGGGCATATGGCATTGAATATATTAGTCTAAAAGCAGAGATTTTAAGTTGAACAGTCCTAAAAACTTCCACATATTCTAATGAATACAAACAATCTGACTAAATATAAATGAAAATCTCTGTACTATTTTCACAAATCAATACCACAAGCGCATGAAAACAAACCACTGATGGCTTGCCTTTCCGAGTTAGCATTAAGTCAGGGGAGCCTCTAAGAAGTCGTTTACCCAAACTCCCTCACCCTTTCATAGATGAGAAAACAAGTTCAGACAAGCTTAGTGACCTACCCAAGGACGTTCAGCAGTAATATCCCAGTGATCATTAAAAATTTAAGTCATTTTTTACTTGTTTAGTTTAATCATGTATTAAGTCATAAAGATGCTTGAAGTAATGTGAACATCTGTTTCTCCTATACCTGAAGCAAAGAGTACAAAAACCTGTTTGAGTAAAAAAACAAAAACAAAAAGAGAGGATGTATTCAAGAGTTTTAAGACTGAAAGCACTGTCAAGTATTTAGAAGAGAATGTCCAGCAAGTTTTCTGAAGACATTCTAGCCAAGTAGCGTACTTGTTCTAACAAACACACATCGCTCTGAACACTGCAGCTCATTCTTGTGGCAAAATGACAGCTGGTAACGGAAGTATGGACAGATCCACATTCTAGGTAAAGCTCCTTGTACAAAAGATCCATAGAAGCAAGCGCTGTCAGAAGTATACCAACCTCCCCCTTTTTCCTCAATGACCATCACCAAATTCCTTCACAGGAGGACTGGACTTCACAGACTGTCAGGGGATTTCTAGGATAAAAGATCAGGTTGAGAGACTGGTTTACATTCTCAATCTGAATAGTTTAGGTGGAAGAGAATTTTTCCCAAGGGTTGAACTGACTTTTGTCTTCAGATCTTGACTTTACCTTTCCTACAATGGCACTAATTAACCTCTAACGACCTTTGAAGAGTAAATTCCATTATTTCTTTTCTTTCTTGAGAGCTGTTTTTTTCCCTCCTCCTTTGGAAGGTTTGCAGTACTTTGCTTCCATCTGAGCCAGAAAATTGTCCATTTCCTTTTGTCGATCCTTTTGTCTGTTCTGTTTGAGAGTTAAAACACAAGCTTTCAAAACACAAGACTATTGAAAGAGACAGAAGTACTTAGTGGTGGGAAGGAAGAATGGGGAGTGGCTGACTGCTAATGGGTAAAGAGATTCTGTTTAGGGTGATGAAATGTTCTGGAATTGGTGCTGATGGTTGTACTATTGGGTGAATATATTAAAAACCATTGAATTGTACACTTCAAAAAAGTGAATATGATATACGAATTAGGTCTTAAAAGAAAAAAACACACACTACACATATACTCCAAAATAGCTGTAGGAATCAGAACAAGAACATAAAGAAATGGCAATGGCAGCAAACCTTCACAGGCAGCTGCCGAGTTTACCTGAATGAGTGCTTTCAAATTATCTTCGTCATCAAGTCCTAACTCCTTCCTGCTCATTTCTGCTTCTTTAGCCTCTTCCTGGGCCTAAAACAGATGTTCACATGTGACTCCATGGCATCCTAAAAATATACCCTTTGCCAAAAGCAAATTTATAAGACCCTTTCAATTTGAGGATTATTTAGAATAAAATTACATTAATACAGCATTCATTAAAAGGCAAAATTGCTGACAGCAAGCAGTATATCCTCTGATTCCAGTAAGCATTTCTGAGTTTTCCCCATTTCAATTTGTTAGGGGTAGCAAGTAGTTTGGTATTAACACATTAAGCGCCCATCCTGTTTTGTCTTCCGGACAGAAAATATAGTGTCAGTCACCAGTGACTGACTGGGCGCTTAACATGTTAATAACCATGTGATGATAGGAAGGAAAACAAAATGCATGGAGAGGTTAACCAAGGATGTCCTCAAAAATATTGCCAGGATGAAGGCACCTCAGATTCTTCCTCTGGAAACCAATTTACTGCATGTGATGGTGCAGCTTTGAAAGCAACCCTAGTTTAAAATTTCCCAAGTAGTCAGAATAAACGCTAACATATTCAGTTTTAACTTTGCTTTACCTGATTTCAAAGCCACTTTTTTTTTGGCCAAAATTTACTAGGGCACTGATTCCAAAATACCACTAGAATACCTTGGTAAAAGTTAATAAGTTGTTTTTTTCTTCAGGGCAACAGCTAAAACTATTAAGAGGTCCCAACCCCAGTGAATTTTCTAAATAGTAATAAATACTTTTAATAGTGGGAATGATGATATATTAGGACCTTGTTATTCCAATAGAGACCCAGTTTCCACTATCTACTTTCAGTCTTCATTCAATTTCTTTTGATATTGTATCCCCCTTCCCAAGTTCGTTTGCTGGAATCACTCTCAAAACTGCCCTCCTCACAATACTCTAGAGAAGTTTCTCAGGCTAATATCCTACTACTAGATACTGCTCTGCTAAGTTTCACCTGAGAAAATAATCACCAACTTGAACTGCTTGAGCCTAAATAAAGGTACCCTGTGAGTCAAAACGATAGCTCTTACACACATTCCACTTCTCAACATACTTCAGCTTTCCCTTGTGTCATCTTGTATCTAAATGCTGCAGACCTACGTTCACCCCCAATTCAGCCAAACAGACTAAGGGCAGTATCTGCCTCTTACACTGTATACTCTCCATGGAGTTCCCATTACGAAAGCCAGGTCGAAGCAGTGGTTACTTAGGTACCAGTCTGGTTTTCCCCCAGACCAGAGGCACAGGTGTTTGCAACTTTGAATCTACTCCCTCCCAGAACCCCGCTGTCCTTGAGTTTCTTTCCCCTACCCCATCCCTACTTCCACCAACCCTAGTTTCATATGGGTGTAAAGGACATACAGGTCTCAATCCCTGATTCTCCAAAAAGTGTTCCTCAAAGTAAATTTGGAATTTAAAAAGTAAACGCAATAGTTTAACATGTATATTCAGGACCCAAATCACAAATCAACCTGGGCAAGAGCAAAGGAATCTGTATTAAGCAGACACAGTATTTTCTTTTTAAGAGTCTCGCCCTCACCCCTTACCTGAGAACCACTGTGTAAGCCTAGGTATCTGAACCCCACTGCTGAGAAAAGCCTCAGCAAAGGTACAAGAATCGGCCCATATGACAAATATTTCAAGATGATATTATTTAAATAATCAGTAGTAAAATCCTCTGAAGCACAATATACCAGGGAAAACAAGTTTCTCCCGATGAACTGATATGCTCATTTTATTAGATGAGAACTACATAGCGAGTTAGTCCTTATCCTCATTTCACAGTTTTGTCTGTATTTCAATTACTGTCAATATCCTCAAATTCTTTTTGGAAGCAGTCAATATGTAAATAATAAATAGCATTCAGTCTTACCCTCCTTTTCCTAGCATTCATCTTTTGCTTCGATTCTCTGACAAAGGCCTTATAGGATGGGACTTCTCCAGCGTCAATGGCTTGCTGAATAAGGTTCCTTATCCTGGGTTCGTCCGTGTACTGCACGCACAGCACCGACTCCATGATCTGACCCATGTCCCCTTTGAAGTCCAGGTAGGCCTGTTTAATGTCAGCCAGCTCTTCTTCAGAACCTTTGTATGTCTTTTCAAACGCTTGAATGTCTTCTAGAGATATCTAAACAAATAAGAAACATATGCTTTAACTTTATTTTAAAAGGTATTCTAGGAAAGCTAAATTTAGGTGTTGAAATGTTTCTCCCAAAATACAACAGTTGCTTGAGCTGAAACTGGGTGTAAAGGACATACAGGTCTCAATCCCTGATTCTCCAAAAAGTGTTCCAAAAATTTTCTCAGCCGAAGCTTTTCCAGAGTTTCAAGGCCAAACAAATTCCCCCTCCTTCACACACAATTCAATGCCTCAGAGGCATTGAATAAACATTTGTTGAGTAAATAACAGGAATGAATCGTCGCGAAAGTCTCCAGAGTCTTTTTCTACCTTTTTAAAGAGTAACCTCCAATACGTCTCCCAGTCCCGATCCTGGCTGAGCACATCCGAGTCCTCGTCCACGGTCCCCTGCTCATCGTACACGGCCCTCTGCTCCTGGTCACTCAGGACGGAGTAGACTTTCCCGAGGATCTGCGGGGAAAGAGCATGCAAGTCACCCTCAGCCCTTCACTGATGCCGGCGAGAAACAGTAGAAAACACCAGGCCGGGCTCCGGGCACTTCCCGGGAGGGGCCGGCCGGCCATTAGACCGCAGCACAGACGCCCGGGGCCGCTGGGGCAGGGGCTCGCGCACCTGGAAGCGGCGGGTGGCACCCTCCTTGTCGTCCTCGCCCACCCGGTCCGGGTGCACCTGCAGGGACACCTTGTGGTAGCCGCGTCGGACCTCGCCGTCCGAGGCCTCGCGCCGCACCCCCAGCACCCGGTAAAGGTCGGCGGTGCCGAACACCTGCTCGCACTGCTCCAGCAGCCCCATGGCCGGCAGAGGCGCGGGGCCAGCGGCGGACCCCGCGAAAACAGTGGGTCCCAGCACCCCCGGCTAGTTCCGAACTGCTGCCTTTTCCCGCGCAAAAAGCCCAGGGCGCCTGCGTCACAAGAGCCGCGAGAAAGGGCGTGGTCACGACACCGCACTTTACGGCTGCTGTAAAATGGGGGGTGGAAAGCCCAGCGTCAACGTGCCCAGGGGCGTAGTAGAGCAGGCGTAAGCGGAAGTAGCGCCCGAGACGCCACGCCCTCTCCCCTGCGACACCGCTCCCCGTACTCCAGACACCTGGCATTTATCTTCATCGCAGAATCTTTTCCTTTCTTTCTTTTTTTTTTAAAATATGTTATTGGGTTTTCTTTCCAGAGAGGAAGGGAGAGGGATAGAGAGTCAGAAACATCGATGAGAGAGAAGCATCGATCAGCTGCCTCCTGCACATCTCCTACTGGGGATGTGCCCGCAACCCAGGTACATGCCCTTGACCGGAATCGAACCTGGGACCTTTCCGTGCGCAGGCCGACGCTCTATCCTCTGAGCCAAACCGGTCAGGGCGAGGAATCTTTTTCAATACGCAAAATTCCATATTAGGTTGAACCTATACGCTGTTTTTTAGCAAAATAACAGCACAGCATCAGCATTTGGCAATTTCACATGGTTCATATACATGTATTTTTTCAAAGAACAATAATTTTTTCAAAGACGGTACTGACAGTACATAGAGCTCTAAGGCCCAAATAATTGTGCAGCCTACAGGGTAGGTACTTCCCTAGAGGCCTGCAAGAAAAAGTCTACATTAAACAAAAGGCACAAAAGACCTCTTTAAAAAATTCTTTATCTGACAGCACTTACAGAATCATTCCCCCTCACCCTCCAGCTCCTAAATCACCTTCCACTTCGGTGGAGGTAACATGACCCAAACCCTCATCATAATAAAAATACAAGCTGCTGAAGCAAAGGCGGGTTTTTTTGTTTTTTAATGCTTTCTAAAGCGCAGAAGAGCCCTGACTGGTTTGGCTCAGTGGATAGAGCGTCGGCCTGCGGACAAAGGGTCCCAGGTTCGATTCCGGCCAAGGGCATGTACCTTAGTTGCGGGCACATCCCCAGTGGGGAATGTGCAGGAGGCGGCTGATCGATGCCATCGATGTTTCTAACTGTTTATCCCTCTCCCTTTCTCTCTGTAAAACGTCAACAGAATATATTTTAAAAAATAAAGTGCAGAGATGAATTTTGAGTATTTTAGATTTGAAGGTGGTATCAAGATAGGCTGAGGCAATCATCCAGACATGGTGATCCAAAGCAAGGCTAGGGCTAGAGTAAACTGGAAATCAGGGAGCAGATACGCTCCCACAGGAAATATGGGTATAGATCTTAGACAAAGGACAGGCAAGGGCACAAAGTAGACACCTGAGGTGACAGAAACTCAGTAGCTACTAGTAAAAATAAATACCTTGACCCATTTCACAGTAGTTCCCCTCACTGATCAATACTTCTCAAAATCACATTCTCTTCTGCACTATCAATTAAAGCTTCTCCCACCAAACTCTCCAGGGTATCTTTTAAACTTCCAGAGTTCCTATCATTTTCAAATCATTTCTTTCCCATGTCCAAGATTAAACCCAGGGACAGTCAATTCCTCTGTTTGCCCTGCCTTCCACATATCCTCCTCAAAGCAAGTGGAGGCCAACCAGTAACAATCCTGGGGAGACATGACCCCACAATTTGAGGTGGCTGTTGGTTGTTCTCAGAATATAAAATCCAGAGGATAATATTAGTTGGTCTATTCTTAGGGCTTAAGAATCTCCTCTATAAATCTCCTACATCCTAGCCTTGTGCCAGAATTTGAAATCTTCATTATCTAGCATGTGCACTAAAACCATCTAATCCAGCCGTGGGCAAACTACGGCCCGCGGGCCAGATCCGGCCCGTTTGAAATGAGAAAAAAAAAAAAAAAAAAAAGACTGTACCCTTTTATCCAATGATGTTTATTTTGAATTTACTTTAGTTCACACAAACAGTCCATCCATGCTTTTGTTCCGGCCCTCCGGTCCACTTTAAGAACCCATTGTGGCCCTCGAGTCAAAAAGTTTGCCCACCCCTGATCTAATCCATGCTTGTGGATGAAGAATCCTGAGGTTAATTAGGGTGGAGCAGATAAAGTAATATTTTGTGGGGGGTTTTTTTTTTGGCACATGATTCCTAAGCCCGATTCTATCACTGACTTTTTAAGTAGTCCCTCATCCTTGCTTATTCCCCCACCCCACCCCACTGAAAACAATATGTACTGGAAAGGGCTCCCCAGGCAGGCAGACTGCAGTCTAAATCTTAGCTCTGCCAAGATTAAACTGGGGCCACGGACACGTTGGTTGGGGACTTTGAAACAGAAGTTTTGGAAGGCAGCAGACTGTAAAGCTGTCCAACCCAAAAGCCCAACCCACTCCACAGCCACTGTGTTTCCCCCGGCGAAGGCTGAGAAAGTGAATTAGTAGCCCCGTGTCACACAAGAACAAACCTCTCCCTGGACCCGCTCAGGCCAGGCCAGAACATGGACATGGAAAACGCCATTTATTGACTCTAAGTCTAGTAAGAGAACTCTGCACGAGTGTCTGAAGAGGACTTTGACCTTGTTCTTGCTGCTGTGCTCACTGAGGTCAGCTTGCTTCTGTTTCTGTAGCCTCTGTCTCTGTTTTCTGAGCTGCTAAGAGGATTTCACGCGCCCGTTTCCGCCGAAGCCTCTCAGCATTTGTGATTACCATGGGATGCAGAGGGAAAAAACCAGCAAGGCCTAAAAACAACAGGGTTTGCATTCATTACCACACAGGACAAGCCCATGCTTCCCTGGCAATGCAGCCTCACAGGATCCCAGTCTAACAGCGACCTGACCTAGAGCGTGGATTTCAAACATGCTCCTCACTTCTTCCACCTGCTCCTGACTGCAAGGAGGCAATCGGTGTTATCTCCTTCCTAACACTATTGTCCTCACCTGAGAAAGAGGAGCTGACAGCCCTTCAAAACACAGTTCCCACTTTTAGAACAAAATCTCAGCCTCATAAAGGAGTCCCACGGAAGTCACCAGATTCAAAATGGCAATGCGGTCACAAGCCCCTTCACCTCTCACTCGAGCCCCGAGCCGCCCAAGGGTAATGGGAATCATTCTGAGTTCTCATCCCCCTGTAATCGACTCCAGTGGAAAATCTCCCGGCTGGGCTGGAGGC
>NW_006288853.1:5723933-5726005 GCF_000327345.1 Myotis davidii
GGCCGGAACCAGCCTGTTTGAAATGAATAAAACTATTGAAAAAAAAGACCGTACCCTTTTATGTAATGATGTTTATTTTGAATTTACTTTAGTTCACACAAACAGTCCATCCATGCTTTTGTTCCGGCCCTCCGGTCCACTTTAAGAACCCATTGTGGCCCTCGAGTCAAAAAGTTTGCCCACCCCTGATCTAATCCATGCTTGTGGATGAAGAATCCTGAGGTTAATTAGGGTGGAGCAGATAAAGTAATATTTTGTGGGGGGTTTTTTTTTTGGCACATGATTCCTAAGCCCGATTCTATCACTGACTTTTTAAGTAGTCCCTCATCCTTGCTTATTCCCCCACCCCACCCCACTGAAAACAATATGTACTGGAAAGGGCTCCCCAGGCAGGCAGACTGCAGTCTAAATCTTAGCTCTGCCAAGATTAAACTGGGGCCACGGACACGTTGGTTGGGGACTTTGAAACAGAAGTTTTGGAAGGCAGCAGACTGTAAAGCTGTCCAACCCAAAAGCCCAACCCACTCCACAGCCACTGTGTTTCCCCCGGCGAAGGCTGAGAAAGTGAATTAGTAGCCCCGTGTCACACAAGAACAAACCTCTCCCTGGACCCGCTCAGGCCAGGCCAGAACATGGACATGGAAAACGCCATTTATTGACTCTAAGTCTAGTAAGAGAACTCTGCACGAGTGTCTGAAGAGGACTTTGACCTTGTTCTTGCTGCTGTGCTCACTGAGGTCAGCTTGCTTCTGTTTCTGTAGCCTCTGTCTCTGTTTTCTGAGCTGCTAAGAGGATTTCACGCGCCCGTTTCCGCCGAAGCCTCTCAGCATTTGTGATTACCATGGGATGCAGAGGGAAAAAACCAGCAAGGCCTAAAAACAACAGGGTTTGCATTCATTACCACACAGGACAAGCCCATGCTTCCCTGGCAATGCAGCCTCACAGGATCCCAGTCTAACAGCGACCTGACCTAGAGCGTGGATTTCAAACATGCTCCTCACTTCTTCCACCTGCTCCTGACTGCAAGGAGGCAATCGGTGTTATCTCCTTCCTAACACTATTGTCCTCACCTGAGAAAGAGGAGCTGACAGCCCTTCAAAACACAGTTCCCACTTTTAGAACAAAATCTCAGCCTCATAAAGGAGTCCCACGGAAGTCACCAGATTCAAAATGGCAATGCGGTCACAAGCCCCTTCACCTCTCACTCGAGCCCCGAGCCGCCCAAGGGTAATGGGAATCATTCTGAGTTCTCATCCCCCTGTAATCGACTCCAGTGGAAAATCTCCCGGCTGGGCTGGAGCCACGTTACCCAGAAGCTTCTCCACGGGCTGGGAGAGGTGGGCGCCGCAGCCGAGCCAATGCCGGATCCGCTCCAGGTTGAGCGCCACGAGCTTCTCTCCATGGGTGTTGGGCAGCGGGTCGTAGGAGCCCAGCTGCTCCACGAAGCGGCCATCCCTGGGGAACTTGTTGTGAGCAGCCACGATGCGGTAGAACGGCCGGTTGGTACAGCCGCCCAGGGCGAGGCGGATGGTCAGGCGGCCTCCATGGTAGGCCTTGTGGAGGAGGGCAGCTGTGGAGAAGCAAGTGGTCAAGGCACAAAATGGGCAAAACCAGGTACAGGAGACAATCCTCTTCCCCCAGTGAAAGCCCTTCCTTCTACTCAACTCGGGGCCGCCTGGCTTAGAAAACACCTTCTTTGTGAAACCTTCCCATGCACTCCGGCCAGAGACAACGTCCTCCCCCACCCGACCCCCGCCCGCCCAGCGCGGGCCTGCCTGCCTCCCACTGGCTCCGCGGCTGCCTCATCTATGTACACTGGGGCCTTGACTTACGAGTTTAATTCGTTCGGAGACCGAACTCGTTAACTCAAATTACTCTGTCAACTCAATGCAAAAAACCGGCCGAGAGACAGCTGGTATCTCAAAGAACTCGTTAGTCGGGACACTCCTAAGTCAAGGCCCCACTGTATAAGATGCTACCATGTCACAAAATGGGGCGGGGTGGGGGTGGGGGTGGTGCCCAACGTAAGGCCCTGAGGCTATTCCCGGCTCGGATGGCCTCCAGCTCGCCCA
>NW_006288853.1:5726437-5729721 GCF_000327345.1 Myotis davidii
GGGGCACCTGCTCGCGCCCAGGCGCAGCCCGGAAACGCGGAGATGAAAGGGCGCTGCAGTCCCAGCCTGGTGGGGCACGGTGGGTGACACCGGACTAGAAAGGGACTCTGCATGAGCGCACAGTTTACCCTTCTGTGTTTACTGATATGCCTCTCACCTTCCCTCCTATTCTCTGAACCTTCTCCAAAAAATAAAGGAGGGAGGCCTTTTTCCTGGTTTTGCTGTGCAGTGAGTGGTCCAGAACGGGCGCAGTGTGCTTCCTTGGTCCTCTTTAGCCCGAGAATAATTACCTCCTTTGCGAGGTTTGCATCTGTGAGAAGGTGGTTAGAGGGAGTGAGCACCTCCGCCTTCAGCAAAGACCTCCCTATTTAGAGTCTCTTCACCGTTGGATCCAAAGGCCCTGCCCACAACTAAATCTTGCCCTAATACAGCGACCCGATTAGCTTTCTCCCTTTAGTTCCACCTTAGAAACGGGTGCCTTCATTCCCAAGTTCCATTAGGTACACCTGGCCAGGGACCTTAGCAGTTGACTTCCTACAAGAGTTATCCTGATTAGCTTTCATCAGAAACCCTCATAATGAACCCATTATGCCTTAATTACATATAATTATATTCTTATATATACTCCAGTATGCCTTAAATCCAGAATCACACTGATGAATTTTGAATCTCTTATTTTCATTTTTTATTGTCATCCAGTTGACTGTCAACAAGACCAACCAGTAGCATTTGATAACCCAGTAAGATAGCAGTGGAAATAAATGAATGGGTTTCTATTTGTGGCAGAGAGTCTCTTGTCTTTATTCCCAGGTCTCATACAGTAAAGCATCCAGGATTTAATTTCTCTGGGAAGGAAAGCTCACAGTCCCATACAGAACATTCTTCAGCTGGACGGAGTCAGAAAGATGGGTTTCCAAAGCCAACAGTCTCCTGTAACATGTGGATCTCTGCAATCAGTCTTTCATCTTTCAGTTTTAGCTGTAAAGGAGGGAGGAAGGGGACACGTCATATCTGATAAACCTATGTGGAGACCCCTAATTTCTTTTTTCTCTCTTTTTAAAAAAATATATTGGGGTTTTTACAGAGAGGAAGAGATAGGGATAGAGAGAAACATCAATCAGCTGCCTCCTGCACACCCCCTACTGGGGATGTGCCCGCAACCAAGATACATGCCCTTGACTGGAATCAAACCTGAGACCCTTCAGTCCGCAGGCCGACGTTCTATCCACTGAGCCAAACCCGTTAGGCCGAGACCCCTAATTTCTAGGACCATAGCTAAAGAACACAGTTCCTTGGGATGGAATTTGGCTATATTTCCCTATTTCATGGTAATTCCATTAACCGTTTGACTGCTAAGGAGCGCTATCGCACTCTTCTTATTTAAAACAAATTTATGTAAACAATTGGTATTTTTTAATTTTTGTTGTTGCAAAGCAATACAAGTGAGTTTATTGTATAAAAAGTGTTTTACATTTTTTCCCATACACACGCAATTAGTGCCGCAGTTTTGGCATATGTCCGAAAAAATACGTCAGCAGCCAAACGGTTAAAAGACCTCAGAACATTGTGCTGGTTACATGGATATTTTCACTCTGAAAATTCATCAAGTGGTATGAACATTCAGAGTTTGCATTCTTTGTAAAAGAACTTTAATAAAGTTTATTTTGAAAAGGTTCACATCACCCAATACACCTTGACTAATATATACTATTGCTATTTGGCAAGTGACAGAAAGGAATCAAAGACATAGATCTGAATTTAATTTTAGAATCTAGATGTGTAGTAGAGACATCTAGTTGCCTACCCACTATCTCCTTTCTTTACTAAAAAAGTCTTCATTACTTTTCAGGGTAGCAATGCAGCCAGCTAAAAAGCTACATTTCCTGCTTCCCTTGCAAGGGAAGTGTTTATGATCAAATTGGCCACTGAAATGCAAGGTGAAATCGTTGCTCATTAAAAGGAGGTGAAATAACTAGCATGACACCTTTGTCCTTTCCTTCCATTTGGTTTTTTATTGTGCCTGAAACATGGATATAGTGGCTGGAGCTATATTGGCTGTTTTTCCACTCTGAGGGATGGGAACTGTATGCTATGGTTGCTGGAGCAGAAAGGTAGAAAGAGGATGGGTCTCAGATGGTAGCTGTGGAGCTGTGATACCAGTTCTGAACTCTACATTAGATGAGAAATATAAAACTCTTAATTTGGTTAAGTCTTTCAAGTGGCTTATAATTCATAAGTGATGGGAGTTGGCAGACCACTGCTCATGAGCCAAATCTGGCACTCTTCCTGGTTTTGTAAATAAAGTTTTATTTGAGCCCTAGCCGGTTTGGCTCAGTGGAGAGAGTGTCAGCCTGCGGACTGAAGGGTACCGGGTTGGATTCCAGTCAAGGAATCCATGCCCAGGTTGTGGGCTCAATCCCCAGTAGGGGGCGTGCAAGAGGCAGCTGGTCAGTGAGTCTCATCATTGATGTTACTTCATAGACAGGTTTGTTACTTCATAGACAGGATTGTTATTTCATAGACAGGATTGTGACTTCATAGACAGGATTGTTATTTCATAGACAGGATTGTTACATCATCGATAGTATTGTGACTTCCTAGAGAGAATTGTACATAAACTCATAGACTGGATTGTTACTTCACAGACAGGATTGTTACTTCGTAGTCAGGTTTGTTACTTCATAGACAGGATTGTTAATTCATAGATAGGATTGTTACATCAGGGCGGATTGTTATTTCATAGACAGGATTGTTATATCATAGACAGGATTGTTATTTCATAGACAGGATTGTGACGTCATAGACAGTATTGTTACTTCATAGACAGGATTGTGACTTCATTGACAGGATTGTGATGTTTCTATCCCTTTCTCCCTCTCCCTTCCTCTCTGAAATCAATACAATTTTTAAAAGTTTTATTTGAAACACACCCATGTTCATTTGTTTATGAATTGTTTATGGCTGCTTTTTCACTACAAGTCAGAGTGTACTAGTTTCAATAGAGACTGGCTCACAAAGCTTAAAATATTTCCTATTTTGCCATTTACAGGGAAAATTTGTTGACCCCTAGCTAGACCAATACCTTCATTTTACACGAGGAAATGAGGCCCAGAGAGGTTAACACATTATGTTAATGGCAAAACTAGGACCATAATTCAGGTCTACTGAATCCCTGGCCATCTGTCTTTCCATTAACCCATATTCTCTAAAGAAAAAAAGATCCCCCATGGGGCACTCTCCCTCCAGGGAGCATGCCCATACCTTCCCCTTCCTACCCTCCTTCC
>NW_006288853.1:5729921-5747086 GCF_000327345.1 Myotis davidii
TAGGATTGTTACATCAGGGCGGATTGTTATTTCATAGACAGGATTGTTACTTCATGGACAGATTTGTTACTTCATAGACAGGATTGTGACGTCATAGACAGGATTATTGATTGCTAGACTTTGTCTGCAAGAGCAAATTTCTTCAAATTTTTTATTTTTATCTTACTTGAGGACATACTCATTGATTTTTAGAAGGAACGGAAAGGGGAGAGGGTATGTGATGTTTCTATCCCTTTCTCCCTCTCCCTTCCTCTCTGAAATCAATACAATTTTTAAAAGATTTATTTGAAACACACCCATGTTCATTTGTTTATGAATTGTTTATGGCTGCTTTTTCACTACAAGTCAGAGTGTACTAGTTTCAATAGAGACTGGCTCACAAAGCTTAAAATATTTCCTATTTTGCCATTTACAGGGAAAATTTGTTGACCCCTAGCTAGACCAATACCTTCATTTTACACGAGGAAATGAGGCCCAGAGAGGTTAACACATTATGTTAATGGCAAAACTAGGACCATAATTCAGGTCTACTGAATCCCTGGCCATCTGTCTTTCCATTAACCCATATTCTCTAAAGAAAAAAAGATCCCCCATGGGGCACTCTCCCTCCAGGGAGCATGCCCATACCATCCCCTTCCTCCCCTCCTTCCCCCATAGGCATGTATCTCCTAAACTTCAAGGGACCACGGGAGACTTGCAACCAGGGGAGCAATGAGCAGCAGCAGCCTGTCCTGGGCTAACTCCCTGAACCTGTCTCCAAGGCCCCCTTTTCTCTGACTTCCCAGTGAGCCAAGGCAGCCCAGCATAGGCCCTCTGGTTGCTTCTTCGATGCCCTTCTTTGTTTCACTATTCTAAGTGTTTTTTCTGCAGTCCATAAATTCTTGCTTGCTTTACTACCAAGAATAAAAAAAAGAGAGAGACCCCCCCCAATGTAATATGTGGGTTATTCCTACAAACCCAGAAGCCCTATGATGATGGGAAAGATGGTAAGAAAAGCTTCTAGAAAAATATTCACATCATAAAATGCTAAAAAATTCTCTGAGTTAAACTAGTACCTTCCTCTCAGTTTCTTAACCTCAGTTCAGTGCAGACAGCAAGAGGCATCTTTATATCATACCTTCATCGTGTACTTGTAGGCTTGCTCAGCTTCCAGTTGCCGTCCAGCCTGAAAAAAAGAGGAGCAGCTGGTGACAATGATATCCCAAAACATGATGATGGCAAAGTCCATTACCAAAAACTTGAAGCAGAGGAATCCATACCTTCTTAGTTAGGAAACTGAATTCACAGGTGAAGCAGGAAAATGAAAGATGGTAGGAAAAAGCACATATAAGATATACATCCCTTTTTTTATTTCAAAGTCTTAAAGATAACTTGGCCTTTTTTTTTTTTTTGAAAGCACCATGAGTCATTTGTTCCTCTCATGATTGAAGCCATCCAGTTAATAAGAACTAACACATATAGTGTTTACTTTATGGTTTAAATTGTTTACATTGTTTTAAGTGCTTTACATACTTTCATCTTGATCCTCAAAACAACCCTAGGAGATAACTATTTATAATTCCCAGTTTACAGATAGAAAAATCTGGGCACAGAGAGGATAAATAACTTGCAGATTATGAAGCTAATAAGTGGAGGAGCCAGATTTTAAGATAATTTAGTCTGGCACCAGAGTCTAAGTTTTTAACTTTATCTTGTTTCTGTGCATTAGAAAAAGCAGATACTGGAATTACTTCCATGCAGATCTGGACATGAGATGAGAACCACTACTCCCAGTTATTCTTACATGAAGGAATTAAATGAGAATAACATGAATTCACTATTATACTTAACAAGTTTGTGTATAACAAATTAGAGTTTGGAAAGTCACTTGGGAAAGCTTAAATACATAAATATGAATGCTCAGGCTAGAATGGAACTTAGAGAATATCTAGTCCAGGGGTCCTCAAACTTTTTAAACAGGGGGCCAGTTCACTGTCCCTCAGACCGTTGGAGGGCCGGACTATAGTTTTAAAAAAAACAACTATGAACAAATTCCTATGCACACTGCACATATCTTATTTTGAAGTAAAAAAAACAAAACGGGAACAAATATAATATTTGTATTTGCATGTGGCCTGCGGCCCGTAGTTTGAGGACCCCTGATCTAGTCCAATTTCCATTGATTTTTTTTTTTTTAGAGAGATGGAAAGGGAGGGAGAGACAGAGAGAAACATCGATGTGAGAGACACACAGATTGGTTACCTACCACACATGCCCTAATAAGGGCCAGGGATCAAGCCTGCAACCAACACTGAGCCAAACCGGCTAGGGCTAATTTCCTTTTTTTTAAAATTTTTTATTGATTTCAGAGAAGGGAGAGGGAGAGATAGAAATAACAATGATGAGAGAGGAAAAAAAAGAGAGATAGAAACATCAATGATGAGAATCATTGATTGGCTGCCTCCTGCACGCCCCCTAGTGAGGATCGAGCCTGCAACCCAGATATGTGCCCTTGACTGGAATCGAACCCAGGACCCTTCAGTCCCAAGGCCGACGCTCTATCTACTGAGCCAAACCAGCTAGGGCTAGGGCTAATTTCTTGATTTAACTGCTTAATCCATTGATATTTCAGTTCTCTTTTCTAAAATAGTATTTAAGGCTATAAATTACCCTCTCTATATTGCTCTAATTCCATATTTCTAACATATAATAGCTTTGTTTTTATTCAGTCCCATTCCAATTATCTATTGAAGTGTAACAAGCCATCTCAAAACTTAATGGTTTAATACACAATATATTAAATTGTGTATTCCTCACAATTCTATGGGCTATCTGGACCATTCTGCTGATCTTCCTGGGTTCATTCATGCAGTTGTAGACATCTGACAATTTGGTTAAGGGCTGGGGGGCTAAGATCTCACTCAAAGAGTGAAGTTGGCTGTTAACCAGGGTGCTTCAGTTATCCTCCAGGTGGACTTTGAGCCTCCTATAGGCTAAATTGGGTTTCTTCACAGCATGTGGTCTCAGGGTTTCAAGAGCGCAGGAGCAGTAGCTACAGGATCTTTAAAGGCCTGGTCTCTGAGAACTTACACAATGTCACTTCCATCATATTCTACTGATCAAAGTAATTCACAGTGCAGCTCAAATTCCAGGAAGTGGAGAATGAGGAGACATTACCTCCTGATGGGAAAAATGGCATTACATTACAAAGGGGTGTACATGAAAGCGTGATTAAATAGGAGACATTATTATAAAAACCTACTGAAAGGCCTGCATTATTTTTCTACAGCCGTGTAACAAATCACCACAAATTAAGTGGCTTAAAACAATAGCCACTTATCATCTCATAATTTCCACTACTCAGAAGTCTGGCATGGCTCAACCGGTTCTCTGCTTAGGGTCTCACGAGGCCAAAATCAAGGTGTCAGTGGGAGTGGGTTCTTCTGTGGAATCTACTCGCAACCTCATTCAGGTTTTTGGCAGAATTCAGTTCCTCGTACTTGCAGGATGGAGGTCCCCATTGCCTTCCTGGCTGTGAGTAGGGAATGCTTTCAGCTTCTGGAGGCCACCCACATTCCTTGATGGTTCCTTTCCATCTTTAAGGCAGCAATTGTGTGTTGAATCTTTCTTGGGCTTTGAATCTCTCTGACTTCCCTTCACAGCAGTACCTATATTAGTGTTTTATGTAATAATCTTGAGAGATCATCTTCAGAATTCTACCTACCACAAGACAGTATCATGATTTACTCTTTGACTCATGAATTAATTACAAACATGTTTTAAGTTTACAAATGTATGAGTCTTTTGGCCTATCTTTTAATTGTTGCTTTATAATTTTATTGCAGTGTGATCTACATGCATTTGTTGAATCTGTCATTGTGGTCTAGCATATGAATAATTAATTCATTTGTGATTGAAAAGAATATGCATTCTCTAATTGTTGGGTGCAGAGTTCTATGTTGTTTGAGCTCAACATTGTTAACTGCCCCCCCCCCCCTTTTTTTCTCATCCTCATCTGAGGGTATGCTTTTCTTAGAGAGAGGAAATGAGAAAGAGAAACATTGATTGAACTCCCAACATAGGTATGTGTGCAACCTAGGTATGTGCTCTGACTGGGAATCCAAGCTGCAACCTTTTTTGTGTGTGTATGGGATGATGCTCCAAACAACTGAGCCATCTGGCCAGGGCACCTGGTTGTTTTATTGAAATCTCACATACCTTTAATTTTTTCCTATTTGATCTATCAGTTTTTGCAAGAAATGTATTAAAATCTTCCATTTTGACACGTTTAGTTTAAAGATGAAGAAACTGCCTGGCCAGTATGGTTCAGTGGTTGAGCATTGGCCTATCAACCAGGAGATCAGGGCTCTATTTCCGGTCAGGGCACATTCCTGGGTTGTAGGTTCAATCCCCTGTGTGGGGTGTGCGTAAGGCAGACAGTCAATGAGTCTCATCATTGATGTTTCTATCTCTCTCCCTCTCTGAAATAAATAAAAAATATATTTTTAAACAAAATAATAAAGATGAAAAAACTGAGGCCCAGTAAGTTTCAGTGACTTGCCCAGGATTTCACAGCCAATTGTGACAGAGCTGCTGTCAGAATACAGGTATTTTCATGTTGATATTTAGGAAGAGAAGGTCCAGTAATTTTTATTTTGTTCATTTCTCTTACAATCAAAATACTCCCTATCAGTTTGGTGTCATATTGGCTAATAAAAAAACTGAGGGACAATCTCATTCCAAATTTGACTTTAGACCGATGTGTAAGTTATTTAAGCAAGTTATTTAGTTTTGGGAGAGTTATTTTCTATAGGTAAAGCAGCTATCACAAACTTTCACAATACTCCTCCCAAAAGATCCATCTATATCAAAGATAAACACCTCAGCCAGCTGTTCAACATGAAGGAATGGTTCAAAAAGACTAGTAAAACTTCTTCACTGTTCTTAACTTTGTTTACATTCTTATATAATATCACTTCCATCTTTTATTTTTTTTTATTTTTTATTTTTATCACTTCCATCTTTTAAAGAAGGTTCACTTTAAAAAATATTTTTATTGATTTCAGAGAGAAGAAGGGAAAGGCAGAGAGGGGTAGAAACATCAATGATGAGAGAGAATCACTGACCAGCTGCCTCCTGCACGCCCTCTAATGGGGATTGAGCCCACAACCCAGGCATGTGCCCTTGCCGGAAATCAAACCCATGACCTCCTGGTTCATGGGTCGACACTCATTCACTGAGCAACCAGCCAGGCATCACTCCCATTTTTAAAAACTTATTTATTTTTTTGAAATGAAAAGTATAGTAATGAAAAAGGAACTCAGGAATGAGGTTGTTAAATACATTTAAAATAAAAATACCATGTATTTCCTGATTAGTATCAGGTAAATAGCTAAACTACCTATCCTGAATTCTGGTCTCAAATAAAAAAGTCAGAGACAATTACAAAGAAGATGAATCACAGTATCAGGTTCATTTTTAAAACAATGGAATCTTTGAGTCAATCATGTAGTCTATCAGAGGTATCTGTGGTCCTTTTGTTGGTAGTCCATATTTATCTACACCCTAATGGCCTAGTTTGCCTTTATTTTTATCATTGGATTCTTATCTAGGTTTTCTAGGACATCCATAACTTACAACGAAGGCAATCAGAGGGTATATGCATGGCTCCAGGAATTTTTTGTAGATCCAGAGCATAACTGGATGACTATACGAGTAATACATACTATTGTCCCAGGCTTGAGCTCCTAAACATGAGAGCACAGACCGGTGGGGAGAGGTACCCAGCAGGGAAAAGGAGGAAGACTCACTGACCCCAAGTCTAAGCTGCTGTCCAACTGCACTGTCAGCCACTGCCCTTGCACAGCTCCCCATTCAGTGTTCCCAACCCCAACCCTAGGCCAGGCCACACACTGCGCTGGGCCTGTGGAGTAGCTTCAAAGTGCTACAGGGAGCTTCCCCCACCCAGAATCCTTGCCCAGGTGTCAGCCCTGGTCCACCCTACACCTGCTCACCCACGACCACCAAGTCCGCATGGCTCACTTCCATTTTTAGAATCTCCTTTCCAGACAAACATACCTGAGTGTATAATTTTTAAGCGCACTTTAAGTAAACGCTTCCCAGACTTGGCCTCTCCTTTGTCATTCATATAATGATCAAATCTGAAGCTCATCAAACCTCAACTGTCATGCATTAATGGCCATCCCAAATATCTCTTCTTTTATTTAGTTCCCGATCTCTTTGCCTAAGAGGGCGTTGTGAAAGGACAGCAAGCACTCACTTTCAGGCTGACCAGGGCCAGATATGCCCACACCTCAGCATTGTTGTTGTTCAATGCATTGGCTTCCGAGAGAGCATCCTCTGCCTCCGAGATCTCCTCCAGCTTGACAAAAACAGATGTATGAGTTGTTCAGTCAATATAGTTTGGGTTTTTTAAATATATTTTATTGATTTTTACAGAGGAAGGGAGAGAGATAGAGAGCTAGAAACATCCATGAGAGAGAAACATCCATCAGCTGCCTCCTGCACACCCCCTACTGGGGATGTGCCCGCAACCAAGGTACATGCCCTTGACCGGAATCAAACCTGGGACCTTTCAGTCCACAGGCCGACGCTCCATCCAAACCAACTAGGGCAAGTCAATATAGTTTTTACTTAAGTCAGCTGAGTCAGCTTAGCTGAAAGTACTATGTCCAAATAACATTGGTGTACATGGCCTATACCAATGGCTTTCAACATTTTTTTTTTTTAAGCAACAGAGCTTTTCTTCAAACAAAATCCTGTGTGGTGGCCCAATATATAAACCAGTTAAAGTAAAACTGCTCTGCTTAAAAAGCCAGGTAGGGGAACCTGGAGCCTGCTTTCTAGGCTTTCTTCCTCTTTCCTCTACAGCAGTCCCAGCAGGGCATCCATGAACCGTGGAGCTTCGGCGGCAGGGTTGGGAAACCAGAAGTATTTACTGTTGTGTGTGCATCATTCAGTGATTTCCCCATACACAGTGGGCTATCAGATACATTTGTAGTTTTTCCCTTTACATTCTACATCCCTTTCTTAAGGTAAAAGTCCTGTCAAAATACTATCATTCAGAAAGCTTCCTTTCCCCTGAAATTAGTTATTAACACCACAGTCTTGAACAATCAATACAATTCTCAGTGACTCTAGGGTGCTTCCTGAGCTCTGGCTACATGGATATCATTTTTGCTTCCTTAAACTGTAAATTTGCTTTGTAAAATCTTCCAAAAGGCCAGCCAAGGAAAGAATAAGGTACTCCTTTCCCCAATAAAATAGTTCTTCATAGTTTCTGCTTCAGAAAATAATGGATTTCTAGGCCCAAGACAATATGAAGAATGACCTTTCAGCAAATCCTATACCTTGGCCTACATTTTAAATGTCTCTGAAATACTGATTCATTATTTATTCAACATATATGTCCTAAGGATTTACTCTCTGTCAGGCAGCATGTTAGATACTGGGAATACACACAGTTCACTACAGGAGGGCAAGAGGAGGTGGGAAAAACTCAAACACATAAATAGTTCCAGTACAGAATAAACATTTCTAATAATAAAAGCACATGTATGTTCTAGTGGAGGGACAAAGGAAAATAGTAAAAATTCTATCTGAGAATAAAGGATACTCTCAGAAGAAACATTGCTAAAGTAAATCTTGAAAGATAAATAGGAGTTTGTTAACTGTACAAGGTGAAGAAAGGCATTCCAGGTAAAAGGAATACTATATATAAATGCAAAAATAATGGCATCTCAGAAAACTCTTAAATATACCTGTGTGTGTGTGTGTGTGTGTGTGTGTGTGTGTGTGTGAGAGAGAGAGAGAGAGAGAAGAAGAAGAAGAAGATGCTTCTTGTATGTAGATCAAAACCTGCAACCTTGGCATATTGGGAAGACATTTTGACCAACTCAGCTATCTGGCCAGGGCCTTAGGCTGTCTATTTTTATAAAAATTATCACCTTTCTCGTTTCAGAACACAAAGTGGTAAGACTAAAGGGTTTGGCAGAGACCAGATCATATTACCAGTTAGTCTAACGGTTCCTCTTTCAAACATTAAGCAGTGGTTCTCAACCTTCCTAATGCTGCAACCCTTTAATACAGTTCCTCATGTTGTGGTGACCCCCAACCATAAAATTGTTTTCGTTGCTACTTCATAACTGTAATTTTGCTACTGTTATGAATTGTAATGTAAATACTGATATGCTATATGTGTTTTCCGGTGGCCGTGACCCATAGGTTGAGAACCGCTGCATTAGAGAGAAGGAAAGCAGGGTAGCTCTGGAGTTTCAGGGGTGGTAGAGCAAAGAGTGCAAAGGCCACCCGAAGCTGTAGCAGCTACTCTGCATATGGAAAGGCACAGAACTTAATAAATATCAACCAATTTCTTTAATTAAATAGATTCTTTATATCCCATATTACTTCTTTTCTTATAGATAATATTATAAAACTAGAGGCCCAGTGCACGAATTCATGCATGGGTGGGGTCCCTCAGCCTGGCCAGCAATCGAGGCCTATCAGGGTCCGGGCAGAAGGGGGACAGGGGGCAGGGGCCCCGGGAGGTTGGCTAGCCAGGAGGAGGGACCATGGGAGGTTGGCTGGCTGGCCCCCCGATTGGGACTGATGAGGGGGCCAGCCAGCCTGGGGGGTAAGGGAGGGTCACGGGAGGGTGGTTGTGGGAGTACACTGACCACCAGGGGGCAGTTCCTGGTGATCAGTGTGCATCACAGAGACTGGTTGACTGGTTGTTCTGGTCAATCGGTTGTAACAGTCACTTAGGCTTTTATATATATAGATTATGAGCTTCTTTACGAAATAACATGAAATTTTTATTACATAGCTTCCTAGTTCAGGTTTTTGTGGGATTTTTCTACTTCAGAATGACCTTCAGTTTACTAAACTGCTTTGAAGAGCAATTTTGCAGGAGAGAAAACTGCCCTGATTGGCATTTCACTGTCATCCCAGGGTGCTTGAAAGACCAAGGAATCAAGGTCAGCTCTATGCACTGGGTTAGTGTCAAGCCCTCACCCTCTTACCCGATAACAGGCAATTCCCAGTCCCAGCCAGGTAAGGCATGAAGGTGATCTCTTACAGGCTTGCAGGTAGGTTTTCTTTGCCTTTTCATACTGTAGAAAGAAAGCACCCCCAAAATATTGTTCTTTTAGAAGCATCAAACACTGCGTGGCTATGATAATCACGGTGCTTCTGCAGTTGATCTCCAGACCAATCTAAGTCCAATGAAGTTATATGTTTTTCTTAAAACTTAATTGGGAGGGGGAAGTTTTAGGTTCACAGCAAAATTGAAAGCTCAGAGATTCCCCATATATATGGTCTAGTGGAGGGACAAAGGATAATTGGCCATCTAAATCCTGTGTGGTGCCCAATATATGAACCAGTTAAAAGTAAAACTAGTTTTACTTTAGCCTCCCCACTACCAACATCCCCCAGCAGACTGGTACATTTGTTACAACTGACAAACCTACACTGACACTTCATCATCACCCAAAGTCCATAGTTCACCTTAAGGTTCGCCCTTGGTGGTGTACATTCTATGGGTTTGAACAAATGTGTAATGACATATGTATATCCCTCATTAGAGTATTTTTTCTGCCCTAAACATTCTCCGTGCTCCACCTCTTCATCGCTCCCCTTCCCCAACTCCTGGAAACCACTGATCTCTTTACTCTCTCTATAGGTTTGCCCTTTTCAGAATGTCATACAGTTAGAATCATGTAGTTTGTAGACCTCTCAGATTGGTTCCTTTCACTTAGTAATATGCATCTAAGGTTCCTTCATATTTTTTCATGGCTTGATAGCTTATTTCCTTTTAGCGCTAAGTAGTATTCCATCGTCTGGATGTACCACAGATTATTTATCTGTTCACCTACTGAAGGATGTCTTTTGTTGCTTCCAAGTTTTTCCCATTATGAATCAAGCTACCATAAACACCTTTTTGCAGATTTTGTGTGGATATAAGTTCTCAATTCCTTTGGGTAAATATTTAGGAGAACAATCGTTGCATGGTATAGTAAGAATATTCTTAGTTTTGTAAAATATCACCTAATTGTCATCCAAAGTGGCTGTACCATTTTGCATTCCCACCAGCAACAAATCAGAGTTCCTGTTGCTCTACATTCTTGTCAGTGTTTGATGTTGTCGGTGTTCTAGATTTTGGCCAGATTTGGGTGTGTAGTGGTATTTCATCTTTTTAATTTGCATTTCCCTGATGACATATTATGTGGAGCATCTTTTCATATGTTTATTTGTCATCTACATATCTTCTTTGGTGAGGTATCTTTAAGATCTTTCACCCATTTTTAAATCAGGTTATTTTCTTATCATTGGGTTTTAAGACTTCTTCGTATATTTTAGATAGCAGTCCTTTATCAAATATGTCTTTTGCAGATATTTTTCTCCCAGTTTGTGGTTTGTCCTCTCATTCTCTTCATATTATCTTTTGCAGAGCTTAAGTTTTTCATTTCAATGAAGTCTAACTTAAAATCTTTCTTTCATGGATCATGCCCTTGGTGTTGTATCTAAAAAGTCAGAACTATTCCCAATGTCATATAGGTTTTCTGCTATATTATCTTCTAGGAGTTTTATAGTTTTGCATTTTACATTTATTCTATGATTCATTTTGAGTTAATTTTGAAGGTATCAGGTCTTGTGTCTAGATTTATTTTTTTGCATATGGGTATCCCGTTGTTCCACCACCATTTGTTGAAAAGATTTTCTTTGCTCAATTGTATTGCCTTTGTTCCTTTGTCAAAGATCAGTTGACTAAATTTATGTGAGTCTATTTCCAGGCTCTCTCTTCTGTTCCATTGATCTGTTTGCCTATTCTTTCACTTTTACCACCCTGTCTTGATTATTGTTCTAGTTTATAGTGTGTCTTGTAGTCAGGTAGGGGGTCAGTCCTCTACCTTTGTTCTTCTCTTTCAATGTAGTACTGGCTATTCTGGGCTTGGATTGCATTTTATGTCTGTTTTCAGGGAAATATTACAAGAAAACTGGTGAGAGGAGAAGGAAAGACTAAATTAAAGGGCAAACTTTGCTGTGAAAGCAGTTCCAAAAACAAGGAGTTACACAGAAAATTCTGGGTGACCACAGTGATTACCAGAGTTCCACCTAGACTTTATGGATTACCCCGTTTTGCTTAAAAGTGACATCATGTGGTAGGATGATAGATACAGAATCTCTGAACTAAGGATTTTACTTGATAGAGCCTCATTATTCTGAGAATCTGCTCCCTTATTATAAAATGTCTTAGAAGCTTTCGGTAGTACAGGAGACATTTAGAAAAACTAAAAATTAAAAGAATTAAAAAAAGTAGGAGGCCCCAAAGGACCACTTTTTGTTCTGTATCTTCAGTGTGAGAGATGGAACTATAGCTGAGCCTCAGCAAATAGCCTATGAACTCCGTGCCTAGTGACTGCATAAGCCAGCAGTTCCGTGAAGATGCAGCTTGCAATGACACCAGGAAGCTTTCTATGATTTACTTCACTGTAATTTTTCCCTTTTAAACCTACGTGAGCTTCCTACTTAAAATACAAGGCACTGTAACTTCTTGTTGCTGTTGTTTAATTTTAAATATAAAGAAAACTAGGTATTCGGGGTGGGGGGGTGGGCGTGGGGTCAGGGGAAAGATGGAATAAAGTAAAAACAAAAGCACAGAATCAAAAGGCCTTTGGGGAACGTTGATAATTGTTGAAATGGGATGATGAGTCCATGTTGGTTCATTCTACTAATCTTTTTACTTTGTGTGTATTTGAAATTTTCCATAAAAGAACATTTCTTTTAGAAAGCTTTGGGTATTTCCTAAAATATGGATAGGAATTACTAAAGAGTCAAGTCAGAGTACCCTGTGAAACGGGGTTAGCCTCAGCTGAATTAAATATAATCCTTTGTGTTGAGGAGAAAGTTTGCAGGATTTATTTTAAAACCCTTAACACTTTCCTTTAGTTAAAGCAAGCTGAGAATATTTCCACTACTGCTAACAAAGAAAAATAGCTAAAATAAAATTTATTGATTTTTTTCATCTTTATTGTTGAAAGTATTACATAGGTCCTCCCCCACTCCCCCCCAATTAACCTCTTCCAGCCCGCAAATTTATTGAGTTCTTAATAACTTTAGTGTCATAATGGTTAAAACCACAGACTAGTATGAGACTGCCTTGTTTAAATCCTGTTTCTATTAATTGCTGGTTATCTGATGTTGGGCAAGCCACGTTACCTTTCGATGTAAAAGCGCCACTATCATATTACTAGTTTTAGTCCACAGGGATGTTAACACTTGACTAGTCAGGGCCCAGACCATGACCCGATTTACATGGTTACTTCCCTTCCTCTATCCCTCACCTCTTTCTCTTCCAGATAGATGTGCCCCAGTCGCAGGAAGATGAAGTGCATCTCAGAAGCATCCACTACAAAACTAATGGTTCTCTCATAGCATGCCTTGGCCTCAGCATGATCTCCTCTCAGAAAATAGAGATGGCCCTTCAGACCCCAGACGTTAGGGTTCTGAAAAAGGAAACAACAAGTCGCACATGGGATGAGGTGCCATTTAAAAGTACATTAATGAGCTTTGTCTAACATTTAAATGTAGGTTACATCTGTTTTCTTTTTCTAGCACAGTTAGAAAGAGGGCCCCCTTCAGTTGCACTGAAAGAGATTCTTCTAGTCTGCCCTCTCACTTCTTTGTTGCATTCTTCAAAGCTATTTTTGTCTTTGGGGTAAATATTAAGAAAAATAGTGAAGCATGCAATGGTAGGGTTCACAATGAGAAAAACAGAAGTCCAAAAAAACTTGAATAGATGAACTATCTGCGAATGAGCTGTCCTTCCTTATCTTTTCTCTGCCCTTTGCAAAACTCATGAGTGCTTAAGAAAAACAAATGGAAGGAAATAGATGAGTTAACTGACAAATGATGACCCCACCCCTCTCGTGTAACCAGAAATCTACCTGTGATATAGCAACACCACCTCTAAGAAAGCCTGCTGACCCCTTGTCCAAACTAAACTCAAGAGGCTCTAGCAAAAGTTATTACCAGGTAGTCCATCTGGGCTGCTTGTTGAAGGCATTCCTCTACCTTGACAAAGTCCTTCTTGAGAAGGTGTGTCTGAGCCAGCACCAAGTAATACTCACAGCTGGGGCCTCCTTGAGGACATAACAGCTCATGTGCAAGGACTCTGTGCACATACTGCAAAAAATCAGATTATAAGGGACATGTAAATGGCTGCACTATGTCAGTTCCATAGCTCGTATGGTCGAAGGTTCTGTTTCTGATAATAAGTAATAAGGAACATATTACAGAATGAAATGATTATCCATTTCAAAAGGTTAGAGGTGAATTATAAACATTCAGCACATCATGGTTCCATTACCAGTTATTCACTTAGTCACAAAAGTAGACTTTTTCAAGTGAATAATCAGCAATATTATACAATGCTAGTCAGACTAGATGGGTTTTAACTTGTAATCTGTTATGCAACGGACGAAGACACTTCATTTACATTTATTCATGAGGTAACATTTTCAGGCAGCTGTAATTGTAAGGAAATTTAAAGTGAGGCAAAACCTCCCTTTCTAAAATTCTAGACTTAGGATATTGGAAACAGTATGTCTGTTTCTGGCACACTCTCAAACATTTGTTATGTTCATAAGTTTTTACTTAGAGCTGTTGTTTATTTTTAGTACTATACAAGGCCTGCAAATTTGACAAAATCACATTGGCAGGTTAAACAGAGGGGGAAACTCTTCTCTTCTCCCCCCTTTGCTCCTATCTCAGTCTAGTAGTTGTACCAGTTAATAATGTGGATTTTGTAATCAAAGACGACACGATAATTTCAAGAGAAACATCAAAGGGCTTTATTCAAAGTAATGTCCATGGCTTGCTACACATTTCCCCCATCTTTAGGTAAATTGTGGATACCATTCCAATAGAACTTTTCTTGTTTTGACGCAAACCATTCAGTGACCCAATTTTCCACTTCTTTGTACGTTTTGAAGTGCTGCTCAGAAAGTGCGTGTGCCATTGATCGGAACAAGTGGTAATCTGAAGGAGCAAGGTCTGATGAATACAGAGGGTGGGTTAATACTTCCCTGGCAAGATCTTTCAATGTGTCTTTAACTGGTTTTGAAGTGTGTGATGGTGTGTCATCTTGAAGCAAAAGTACTTTGCTATGTCTTCTGGCACATTCTGGTTGTTTCACAATCAAAGCGTGGTTCAAATTGATTATTTGTTGTCCAGAATAAAGGAAAGCCACTAGGTGAGTCACTGTCCTGCAGCAGTGACTCAGCAGATGGAGAGCCCATTTGTACAAGTAGGAAGAGGAGGCAGAAAAGGGCTGGGAGTTGGTAAGAAGCAGGGACTGTGTTTAATGATAATATCTCCTTTGTAAATGGCACTGAAAGAATATTTTTAAGTGTAAAAATATCTATGGCCCTAACTAGTTTGGCTCAGTGGATAG
The DNA here is from genome assembly GCF_000327345.1 of Myotis davidii. Lineage (NCBI taxonomy): Eukaryota > Metazoa > Chordata > Mammalia > Chiroptera > Vespertilionidae > Myotis > Myotis davidii. The sequence goes on from NW_006288853.1 coordinate 5,744,374, forward strand.
AGCGTCAGCCTGCAGACTGAAGGGTCCCAGGTTCGATTCCGGTCAAGGGCATGTACCTTGGTTGAGGGCACATCCCCAGTAGGGAGTGTGCAGGAAGCAGCTGATTGATGTTTCTCTTTCACTGATGTTTCTAACTTTCTATCCCTCTCCCTTCCTCTCTGTAAAAAAATCAATAAAAAAATATTTTTTAAAAATCTATGATGTGAACACCTTCAGCAAATTTGACATATGAGGCTTTGAAGCTTGCTGTCAATACAACAAAATAGCATACGTATCAAATCACATATATATCAACATATGTGTACTCTATTTAAAAAATCCGCATTATTAACTGGTATACCTAATATAATATAGAAACTTCCACTAGTACTTCTACCATCTTCGGAAGTAATGAGGGGAGGCTCCACCTGCATTCTGGCTCTTTGACATGGGTGGCAGGGAGAAAGCCTGTTTCTCTATTGGGAAAGTTGAATGTGGCCCACTCCCACCGAGCCATCATTCTTGCCCTTTTTTGAGCTTGCCCATATTCAAGTGGAGCACGCACACTGCAGGATCAGGCCAACTCTTTGGCTCCTGAATCTTGCTCTCACTCTCCTACTGCTGGCTTCATGGATCTATTTCTTGTTTCCCATGTGGTAGCTAGACCTTTGGGGATGGTCTTCTGTGGGTGGAGGCTGCCGTTCTCCAGCTGTTCCACTGGTGACAGCATGGGTAAGTCAAATCTGGAACTAGTCACATCTCCAGCTCGGTTTTTTTGTTTGTTTCTTTGTTAATCCTCACCTGAGGATATTTTTTCCATTGACTTTTAGTGAGAGTGGAAGGGAGGGGAGAGACAGGAAGAAAAACATTGATGAGAGAAAGAAACATTGATGTGAGAGAGACACATTGATTATGGTTGCCTCCTGCACATGCCCCAACCAGGGCAGAGATTGAGCCCTTGATTGGAATAGAACCCTTGACCCTTCAGTCCGAGGGCCAACGCTCTAACCACTGAGCAACTGGATAGGGCCAGTTCAGTTTTACCAATAAAAATTTTAAATATTTTTATCCCCCATTTAGCACTATCTGTTCCAGGTGGTTCAGAACCTGAAAGGGAAAAGGGTATGCTGAGGTGCCCGTGAACCCCCAACACTCACACAATGAATCCTCATAATAAAGTGAAATCAGTTTACATATGACTCAAGAGTCTGAATTTGCTCTGCTGGTATTCTACAGGGAGCAGTCTTGCAGTGAGGTCTCAAAAGCATATTTGATTTCTGTGTCATACACATTTAAGCCTGCAAAGACCATTATGAATCGAATAGGTAGCTCATTAAAATCTTTCCATTAACTTTCTGTTTTCCAAATATTCTGACCTGTACAGCATTGACCTTCATCAAGAAGCGTATGGTCTCCATGAAGATGGTGGTAGGAGTTTGGGAAACACTAACAGGGGTAGGATGCAGAAAAACTGATGAACCCAGACATTTTGATGCGTCTGAAGATACATTAAAAGAATAGATGATTAGATACAAAGGAAAAACGTACGAAGCTCAGACATACTAATGTAGCAGGGAGAGTATTCTAATCTAATATATGAGAGAGGTTATAATCTGGAAAGCAATAGGTTGCTCCATATCGATGGTCTCCAAAGAGGAGATCTCAAAGATTCTTAAGGTTAGTCTACACTGTTTTCAAATGAAGTCACAACCAAATAAAAGGATTTTTAAAGTATTCAGATCTTCCTGAATGTGAAACACATCTATAAATATTCTAAAAATAAAGAATCATTGTTAGAAAATCACAGGTCTGTAGTTGGCTACTTTTCTGAGCTAAATATAAATCCTTGTTTATTGAAAGTGTTGAATTACAGAGCCTAGCCTCATATGAAGGTACTTAGGCAAAATGACAGATAAATAATCAACTTCAAACAAGTTAAAAAGTGCCATTTTGGTAATCATAGGGGTTTTCATTCTTGTCTATATCCCTCTTTTGATTGGAAATCTTTATCCCTAATTACCTCTTTTTAGTATCTCCTTGGGAAATAAGTTGGATGGGTTTGGGTTGACTGCTGGATCCTGAGATGGTACAGGAAAAATTCGTTCTTGTGAATGTGACTGCAGTTTGGAGGATTCTTCAAGAAATCCATCTAGAACAGAAAACGGAGCTCCTGATCCTAAATAGATTAAATTTTAATGAGAAAAAAACACAATGTCTTGCTACATTGAATGTTAAAAGATTATTACAGAAAATAAAATACAATTAATTTTCAAATCATAAAAAACATTCCTGAAACATTGCATCGACAGACTTGTTTTCCAGACTTGCTATATTTCTGAATAATTTAAGGAGTACAAGCTAAACTGATAGCACATCTTCTGTCACTATAACTCCTAGTTCAATCCTGCTGGTGGCCCATCTCATAATAATGTCAAACAGGTATCTCTTATAAAAGTTACTTCTTAAATCCAGATTCTCAAAAATCCAGATGAGCCAGGCCAGTGTGTCTCCAGAATTGAGGGTCACTGGTTCGATTCCCAGTCAGGGCACACACCTGGGTTATGAGCTCAATCCCCAGTGCGGGTAGTGCAGGAGGCAGACCATCAGTAATGTTTCGCTGTCTTTGATGTTTCTATCTCTCTATCCCTCTCCTTCCTCTCTCTCTAGAAATAAATAAAAACTTCTTTTTTTTAAAATTGTGGCATGGAATTTAATCATTTACCTCCTTTTCCCT
>NW_006288853.1:5747144-5748915 GCF_000327345.1 Myotis davidii
ATCAACCCAGGAACCATCAGGTCACCGGTTTGATTCCCAGTCAGGGCACATGCCTGGGTTTTAGGCTCGATCCCCAGTGGGGGCATGCAGGCGGCAGCTGATTGATGAAGTTTCTCATTGATGTTTCTATCTCTCTATGCCTCTCCCTTACTCTCTCTCTCTAAAATAATAAATAAAAACATATTTTAAAAATAAAAAGCAATGCCAGGCAGGAAATGAACAGTGCCAGCTGGCTCCAATTAGAAGAGGTCACTCATCTAGAGCAAAAGATATGGCTTTGGAAAATAGCTAGAAATTGAATAGCTAGAGAGGGAGAAACATTCAAGGCTGGGGCAAGCCACTGGCAAAAACATGGAAGTAATGAGCTAATTTATTTTACTGGATATTGAGGAAATTAAGAAAAAGGCAGGTTGGGGCTACACTTCTGATATTTGACAGTTGAATGTTAGGATGTTGTTCATATAGGCAAAAGCAGAGGGTTACAAAGAAGAGTATTGAGCAGAAAATTTAGCTAAAACTAATATTTTATGAAGATTACTCTAACAGTGCAATGTAGCAAGGAGGAAAAAAATGTGGGTGGAGACAGAGGCTGTTACAACAGTGTGGACATTTGGTAGTAGAAAGATGCAAGGAGCATTTCGAAAGAGAACCAGCTGGTCTCAGGAATTACGCTGATACAGAGATGTGGGAAGCTCAAGCAAGAAAGGAAGAGGAACAGGGATGAGATCATGAACTTGGGTGCCTAATATAGGGATGTAGAATCAACGTAGAAGATACGGAGTTTACTCGTAGAATAATCCAGCTGCTGGTTTCTGGAGGGATGTCAGTGTTAAGGACAGACATGTGAGCGTTCTCAGTAGTGAAATAGAAACCATGAGGGCAGGTGGCCTCTTAGAAAGTCACGTGGTTTTATTGGGAAGTGACTATATCCAATGAGTGTGACGAGAAAGAGAAGCTAACTAAGGAAACCCAAACTGTCAGAGATGTAGGAGGCAATCCGACAAGTATTTTAGAAAGGAGAGTGTTAAATGCTGCAGACTGATCACTGAAGGGTAAGTGATGATCTTAATGAAAAAAAACTGTTAATATTCAGCTTTTCTGAGGTGTAATTTACATATTATAAAGTGTTCACTTTTAAGTATATATTTCAATGTGTTTTAACAAATACATATACTATGTAATCACTATCACAATCAATGTATAAAAGATTATAATGTCCCAAAAGCTCCTGTGTCCCCTTTTCAGCCCTAGGCCACCACTGATCTGCTTTCTATATAGGTCAGTTTTGCTTTTTCTAGAATTTAATTTAAATGAAATCATACAGCATGTACTCTTTTGCATCTGCCTTATTCACTTAGCATAATGCTTTTGAGAGTCATCCATGTTGTGTCTATCAGTAATTTGTTTATTTTTTATTGCTGAGTGGTTTTTCATTATGTGGTTAAAGTAACTTTACTGACCACTCACTTATCTTTAGGCGACTGGGTTGTTTTCAGTTTTTGCCTACTATAAATAAATCTGCTATGAACATCTGTGTATAAATCTTTGCAAGGACATGTTTCCATTTCTCTTGTGTAAATACCTAGGAGTGAAATTGCTGGCATATATATATTTAACTTATTTTTTTTAAATATATTTTATTCATTTTTTACAGAGAGGAAGAGAGAGGGATAGAGAGTTAGAAACATCAATGAGAGAGAAACATCGATCAGCTGCCTCTTGCACACCCCCTACTGGGGATGTGCCCACAACCAAGGTACATGCCCTTGAC
>NW_006288853.1:5749013-5752336 GCF_000327345.1 Myotis davidii
AATAGGGGATTCTACCTGCAACCTGGGTAGGTGCCCCAACGGGGAACGAACTGGCACTCCTGCCAGGGCTGCTTAACTTCATCTTAAAATGCCTGGTTGGCTTCTTGGAAGAAGTGTCTGTTCAGGTCCCCTGCTCATTTTTAAATCAGATTGTTTTGTTTTTCATGTTCAGTTGTGTATGCTCTTTATGTATTTTGGATATTAAGGTCTTATTAGAGGTGAAAATATCACCTCCCATTTGGTTGATTGCCTTTTTGTTTCATTCATGGTTTCTTTTGCTGTATAGGTTTTTAGTTTGATATAGTCCCATTTATTTAATTTTACTTTTGCTTCCTTTGCCTTTGAGGTCAAATTAATAAAATCCTTCCTAAGACCAAGGTCCATAAGTTTAGTACCTATGTTTTCTTCTATGTAATCCATTATTTCAGGTCTTATGTTTAGGTCTTTGGTCCATTTTGAGTTAATTATTTTTGTATATGATAATAAGTAGCAATCTAGTTTCAGTCTTTTGCATACAGCTTTCCAGTTTTCTCAGCACCATTAATGGAAGAGCCTTTCTTTTCTCCATTATATGTTTTTAGCTCCTTTTAAAAAAATTAGTTGCCCAAGTACATGTGGGGGGTGGGAGGTGGGAGGTAATCAACTAAAGATTTTCTATGCATATATACATAACTTCTGGATGCAGACAGGGGGGTGGTGAGGGCCTGGATGTGGGGGTGGGGCTGGGATGGAGGAGGTCCATGGGGGGGAAAAAAGGGACATATGTAATACTTTCAACAATAAAGATTAAAACCATAAAATAAAATAAAACAAGACTCATATACTGCCTAAAAGAGACTCACTTCAAATCTAAAGGCACACAGACTGAAAGTAAAGGGACAAAAAAAGATATTTCATGCAAACGAAAATGAAAACAAAAAAAGCTGAGGTAGCAATATTTATATCAGACAAAATAGACTTTGCATTATAAGAGTCAAAGAAGGACCCATCAATTAAAAAAGAAAAAGAAAAGAAAGCCCTGGTCGGTTTGTTCAGTGGTCAGAGTGGATCATAGGTTTGATTCCCAGTCAATGACATGTACCTGGGTTACAGGTTAGATCTGGACAGGACAGGGTACATGTGGGAGGAAACTGATTGATGTGTGTCTCTCACATCAATGTTTCCCCCTCTCTTCCTCTCTCTCTCTCTCTCTCTCTCTCTCTCTCTCTCTCTCTCTTCCCCCCCCCCCCCCCTCCCTCTTTCTCTCCCCCCCCCCCCCTCTTCCCCCCCTCCCGCTTTCTCTAAAAATCAATGGGAAAATCCTCAGGTGAGGATTAAAAAAAAAAAAAGAACAAGAAAAAAGGGAGTGTACAAATAAATAAATTTAAGAATCACAAGAGAGGGACCTTACATGTTGGGAAGAGAGTGAGGTGGGGGAAATGTCCTCTGCTAGAACGATACTCCTTTTAGGGGTGCACAGGGACAATAGATTATCTAAGATTTTTAAAAAAACTGAATAGCAACAGTAAAAGCTTCAGACTTTCAATCACACAAATGGGGAACTATTTTGGAAGATTCTTCCCTGGTATCCCTGGAACAACTCAAAATTCCACTTATTTTTTTCATTTCACAAATATCCACTGAGTACCTACTATGTGCCTGCTTCTGTTCTAAGGCCAGTACTTTTTTCCAGCAGCCACTAATCATCTCCATTCGCTGGTCCTACCTGCTGACGGTTCCGCCTTGCTTGCTGTTGTAGAAGAACCACTAGTGACTCCCCACGGTCCTAAACTGGATTCTGCTTTTCCTCCTTCCTCAATGCGCTCCACCACACCAGTGCTCTTCTGCACGGATACTTTGGTTTCAGCGTCTAAGGTACCAGCATTCTTCATTAATTGCGCCTGAAGCATTCGTGCCTGAAGCTGTTTAAAGGCCTCGTGAAATGCCATTTCCATTCGAATGTCATTGTTTTGAATTTCATAGTATAAACCTGAAGAAAGAAAGATGCTGAAAATAAATGTGACTAATTTGCCACCATCAGCTACTAGGATTTGTAATATTTCACTTTACGTTTCCCACATTTTTACCAAAGTTTAAGAACTATATGAAGAGTGATTAAAGAGTGGGGCAGACAGCCCAAGCTGGTTTGACTCAGTGAATAGAGTGTTGGCCTGAGGACTGAAGAGTCCCGGGTTCGATTCCGGTCAAGTGCACATGCCCGGGTTGCAGGTTCGATCCCCAGTAGGGGGCATGCAGGAGGCAGCAGATCAATGATTCTCTCTCATCATTGATGTTTCTCTCTCTCCCTCTCCCTTCCTCTCTGAAATCAATAAAACAATATTTTTAAAAAAAGAATGGGAAGACAAAGGGAGAATCTTATAATGGAATAAAAACATATTCAGACCACAGGAAAATATCATACCAAGTAAAGTCCAGGCTACAACACTGGTTGGCTCCAAGCAAGTAGCATCCTCAAAGAAAATTTCTGCCTGTTCATAGTTCTCCATCAGGACAGCCAGGACACCACACAGCAGCAAGCTGAGGAGAGACCACCAACATGATTAACAACATGGTCCCATGTCACCGTCCTGGAATCAAGACAACTTCATTTAGTAGCTTATCCGCTCCTCCTCGTTCCCCATCTTCCCTCACCCCTACCTGTGGATATGATTCTGGTTGAGGGAAAGGGCTTTCCGAAAGCACTCCTGAGCTTTGATGTTGTCCTCAGTTAGGAGGCAGAAGGCACCATAGTCCAGCCAGTGTTCCAGGTTCTGGGGCTCACGAACCAACCTCTACCAAGCAAATATCAGAAGGACCAACGTTACCGTGTCACTGTGTCATATTTTTTTTAATGCACATAACCCAGAAGCACTCCAAAAATACTATAAGCTCTATGAAAGCAGAAACCATGACTTCTTTTTTTGTTTACCACTGAATTCTGAATGCCTAGTACAGTCAATGTTCTGGCTTATAGTAAAGTCAGTAAATATTTATTGAAATAATCTAAAAATTGATTACTTTCTAGTGTTAGTGTCTGGTCCCTATAAGCTCCTCCAATTACTTAGAAGTCTAAAGATCAATTTTTATGGTTTATTTTTAAAATTCATATATAACCATCTTTGTCATAGTCTTGAGATGGCAAATATAAGTTTATCTACAAATTTGTTTTTGAAAAGCACCTCAAAAAAGTAAAAAATAAAAAAATAAAAAAGCACCTCAACATATTGTAGTGAAAACTACAAAATATTGCTGAAAGAAGTTAAAGCAGACATAAATAAATGGAAACACATCCCATGTCCATAGATTGGAAGACTCATGTCAATACTTCCCAAATCAATTTACAT
>NW_006288853.1:5752428-5754900 GCF_000327345.1 Myotis davidii
AAAGCTACAGCTTTTTTTTTGTTTTCCACAACAGGTTTGCTGCCAGAACACAGGTGTGAAAACCACCACTAAATCTAAAACAAGATGGGAAAGGAAAAGACTCACATCATCATCATCACCATCACCATTGGACATGTAGCTTCTGGCAAGTCTACCCCTACTGGTCATCCGATCTACAGATGTGGTGGGACTGACAAAAGAACCATCGAAAGATTTGAGGAGGCTACTGAGATGGACAAATTGAAAGCTGAACGTGAGTGTGATGTCACCTCTGATATCTTCCAAATTCAAGACCAGCAAGTATTATGTGACCATCATTCATGCCCCAGGACAAAGATACTTTATCAAAAATATGATTACAGGCACATCTTGGGTTCACTGTGCCATCCTAATTTGTTTGCTGGTATTTTTGAATTTGAAGCAAGTACCTCCAAGAATAGGCCGCCCTGTGAGCATTCCCTTCTGGCTTACACACTGGATGTGAAACAACTAATCGTTGTTAATAAAATGGATTCCATTGAGCCCGAGAGATACAATAGAATTGTTAAAGAAGTCAGCACCTACATTAAGAAAACTGGCTACAAACTTGACACAGTAGAATTTGTGCCAATTTCTGGTTGGAATGGTGACAATATGCTGGAGCCAAGTGCTAACATGGCTTGATTAAAGGGATGGAAGGTCACCCGTAAAGATGGTAATGCCAGTGGATCCACACTGCTTGAAGCCCTGAATTGCATCCTGCCACTAACTCATCCAACTGACAAGCCCCTGAGTCTACCCCTCAAGGACATCTACAGCGTTGGTGGTATTGGTACTGTCCCTGTAGGCTGAATTCAGATTGGTGTTCTCAAACCCGGCCTGGTGGTCACCTTTGCTCCAGTCAATGTGACAACGTGGTAATGCCAGTGGATCCACACTGCTTGGAGCTCTGGATGGCATCCTGCCACCAACTCATCCAACTGACAAGCCCCTGCGTCTGCCCCTCCAGGATGTCTACAAAGTTGGTGGTGTTGGTCCTGTCCCTGTGGGCCAAGTGGAGACTGGTGTTCTCAAGCCCGGCATGTGGTCACCTTTGCTCCAGTCAATGTGACAACTGAAGGGAAGCCTGTTGAAATGCACCATGAAGCTTTGAGTGAAACTCTTCCTGGGGACCATGTGGGCTTCAACGTCAAGAACGTGTCTGTTAAATATGTTAAATGTGGCTGGTGACAGCAAAAATGGCCACCAATGGAAGCAGCTGCCTTCACAGCTCAGGAGATTATCCTGAGCCACCCAGGCCAGAGCAGTGCTGGATTGTCACACAGCTCTTATTGCTTGCAAATTTCCTGAGCAGAAGGAGAAGATTGACCATCATTCTGGGAAAAACCTGGAAGATGGATCAAAGTTTTTGAAATCTGCCATCATCAGTATGGTTCCTGGCAAGCCCATGTATGGTGAGAGCTTCTTTGACTATTCTCCTCTGGGCTGTTGTGCTGTTTGTGACACAAGACAGACAGTTGCTATGGGCTTCATCAAAGCAGTAGATTGGCAAAGTCACCGTCTGACCAGAAGACTAAGAAGGTTAAATGAATAGTATTCCTAATACTTGCCACCCCAGTCTTAATCAGTGGTGGAAGGATGGTCTCAGAACTGTTTGTCTCAATTGGTTATTTAAGTTTAATAGTAAGAGACTGATTAATGATTGCAATGCATCATAAAACCTTCAGAAGGAAAGGAAAATGTTTTAGGGACCATTTGGGGTGTGGGGGGGCAGTTTTTAAGTTATTCGGGGTTTGGGGTTTTTTGGGGGTTTTTTGTTTGTTTTTTTAGAGAAAGAAGAAGGGAGAGGGATAGATAGAAACATCAATGAGAAACATCCATCAGTTGCCACCTGCATGCCCCTTATTGAAAATCAAGCCCATAACCCGGGCATATGCCTTGACTGGGAATCAAACCAGTGACCTCTTGGTCCATGGATCAACACTCAACCACTGAGTTCCACCAGCCTGGCAAGTTATTAGTTTTTTTAAAATATATTTTTATTTAGTTCAGAGAGAAATGGAGAGTGAAAGAGAAACATCAATGATGAGAGAGAATCATTGATTGGCTGCCTCTTGAACACCTCCCACTGGGGATTGAGCCAGCAACCCAGGCATGTGCCCTTGACTGGAATCAAACCTAAGACCCTTTAGTTCACAAGCCAACGCTCTAAGCACTGAGCCAAACCAGATAGGGCTAGTTTTTAAAATCAGTACTTTTCAATAGAAATAACTTGACCAAAAATCTGTCACAGAATTTTGAGACCCATTAAAACAAAGTTTAATGAGGAAAAGAACTTACAAAGCTATAGTAACCAGTCTGATACTGGTATAAAGACCCACATTTAGACCAGTGGAATAGAATAGAGAGCCCAGAAATAAACCATTGCATATATGGTCAAACTATTTTTGATAAAGATGCCAAGACCATTCAGTGGGGAAGACAGACAATAGA
>NW_006288853.1:5754958-5757710 GCF_000327345.1 Myotis davidii
TGCCATTAAAGAAAAAATAGACAAATTGGACTCTGCTAAAAATAAAACTTTTGTACATCAAAAGAAACTACCTTTTGATGTACTCTTTTACATCAAAGAGTAAAAGAGTGGTTTGGTGAGAATGGGAAAAATATTTGCAAATTATGTATTTGGTAAGGGGTTAATATTCAGAATACTGTAGATAAAGAATTCCTAAAACTCAACAAGAAAATATTAAACAACATGACTCAAAAATGGGCAATATTTTTGAATAAATATTTTGAATAAATATGTTCCCAAAGATCTACAAATGGCCATAAAACATAGGAAGAGATCCTCCACATCACTAATCATCAAGGAATCAAACCACAATGAAATATCAGGTCTCACCCATTAGGACAGCCACTATCAACAAAACACAAATAACAATTGTTGATGAGGAAGTGGAAAAATTAGAAGTCTTGCTGTAATGTAAAATGGTGCAGCCACTTTGGAAAACAATAAGGTAGTTCCTCATAAAATTAAAAATAAAATGATACAGCAATCCCACTTCTGTGTATATACCCACAAGAATTGAAATCAGAGTTTCAAAGAGACATTTGTATATCCGTGTTCATAGTAGTGTTATTCATAATAGCTAAAAGATACAAGCAACCCAAATGTCTACTGACAGATGAATGGGTAAGCAAAATGTAGTATATACATACAATGAAATATTACTTAGCCCTAAAAAGGAAGGAAATTCTGACATATGCTTTAACATAGATGAATCCTTGAGGGCATATACTGAGTAAAATAAGCCACTCACAATGGGACATACAATTTATTCAGATAGACTGATGTTTTCAACTTGTTGTAGTCTAAATTTTCCTATCAATTAATTTAAAAAATATTTCCTCTTGAAAAAAATCATAAATGTGAAAAGATGTTCAAAGTCACTAGAATTTAATTTGCATTCCCTAATGGTGTTGAACATCTTTTCATGTTCTTATTTAGCATACTTAATTCCTCCTTAGCAAAGTGTCTGTTCAATATGTTTTGTAGATATTTTCTTTTAGTCTGTACCTTTTATTTTCTTTTTCTTAACAGTGTTTCTCACAGAGCATATGTTTTTAATTTTGATGACGTTCCATTTATCAATTTTAAAAAAAATAAATCATGTTTTGTGTCATGTCTAAGAATTCCTTACCTAACTTCAGGTCATGAAGATTTTCTCCTAAAAGTTTCTTAGTTTTATATTTTACATTCAGACTTACAATCTACTTTCAGTTGATTTTTAAAAAATATGTTTTTATTGAATTCAGAGAGAGGAAAGGAGAGGGAGAGAGGGAGAAACATCGATTGATTGCCTTCTGTATGCCCCCTACTGGGGACGGAGAATTTAACCAGCGACCTCCTGGTGCATGAGCCACACCAGCCGGGCTTGAATTGATTTTTATACAGCGTTTGAGGTTTCAGTCAAATGTTTTTGTTTGTTTATTTTTTGTATATGATTACCAACTATTCTAACACCATTTTGTGAAAAGACTATACTTTGTCCATTGAACTTCTTTTACACTTTTGTCAAAAATATAATAACCTTATTTGTGTGGATCTATTTTTGGACTCTGTTTTATTGATCTATGTGTCTATCCTTTCACTAATCAAGTTGGATCTTAAATAATAAAATACTACTATTTATTATACCTATATTGTACAAATTACAGTAACAACAACCACTGGGAAGATGTTTAATTACCTCTTCATAATACATTGCTGCCATTTCGAAGTTCTCATTGACTTCTGCTTCAAATGCAAAGAGTCGAAGCTGTTCACTACTCTTATGAATGGTTGGGACAGCACCTTGGATATCATCTGGCATGGTCTTGTCAACATCAAAATGTTAAGCAGACAAAATAAAACAAAAGTAGAGAAGTTTTAGAAGTATAAACCAGATGTGAGACTCCAGTCATGAGGTCTAAAATTATATTGAGGTTTCTTACGTCTTGCCAATACAATAAGAGAGTGAGAGTGAACCAAGAGAGAAATATCAGTGGTGAAAGAGAAGCTCTTGTATTTAAATACCAACAGATTGAGCTCATGGAAATGAGTAAAAATTACTGCTCTCCTCAGTCCTCAGGGCAGTCAGTATCCCTAAGCAAGTTGCCTCTGACCTCAAACAGATTTCTTTATTTTCTCTGGTGTATGGAACATTATTATCATAATTAGGTCCCATAACATGAAAAAGGTTGACACATACTAACTAACTAGAGTCTTCAAATACCAAGAAAACAGGAGATGAAGGTTAAAGCTTTGGAACCTTCTAGTGGGATATATAGACAGATAGACTCTACGAAGGATACATTATAGAAATAGCCAGAAAGGTAGGAGGACACCCAGAAAAATAATATATTCTATACACCCAGATAGAAAAGCAAGCCTGGTGTATTAAGTAATATCCTGGATTAGAAACTTTGGCCAAGGACACCCCCAAATTCTTTAATTAGAAGTAAAAATAGTATCAGTGACTTTAACAAGTAAAGCTGCTTAGGGATGTGAAGAGTAGAGTAAATTTGAGATGGGCCAAAGAGAGCTGCTGATCATTGACTTATGCCTCTGTACTTTGTTCTTTCAATTATGATGGTCTTGGCCTCAAAATCCCTTCAGCAAACACACTTCCATACCCAAACCCAAAATACTCTACCTCTACTATCCCATTCCCAGAACCCACATTTCAAGTCTTCTACCCTTTGGGCACTTAATCCCCTTAAAACTGCTCTCTGACTTCATTTCA
>NW_006288853.1:5757926-5759302 GCF_000327345.1 Myotis davidii
CAAAACCCAGGCATGTGCCCCTGACAGGAATTGAACGTGGGACCCTTCAGTCCACAGGCTGACGCTCTATCCACTGAGCCAAACCAGCCAGGGCAAAATCCCTCAGCTTTTGAACCCCACACCTAAATTGTTTATTTCTGCATCCATCATATCTCTTCATTTCAGTCTCAGAGAAAGAGGCATAGTATCCTTCCATGTTAAAAGGCTAATCCTTCCACGTTTAAACTCTTAATCCTTTCCCACTTATATACCCTGAGCTTGCCATCGATTATCTCCTTTCCCTCTGTTTTCACATTCTCCCAACCTGCTGACACCTTTTCCCAAACCTGTGAACACGCTAAAGGCTTTTCCACCATAAAAAAAAATCTCTTTAATTTCTAGCTACTACTTTCCTACTTCTTCCCTTCATCTTTGAATTTTTTGAGTTTATATTTACCTGTTTCCTAAGCACTCATTTACTCCTCAATAATTGGAATCCATTCCATTAGCCCAAAGAAATTGCTATGTAAAGATTAACAATAACCTTCTGTCAAATCCAATGAAAAAATTTCCAATTGTTTATCCCCCCAGTCTTATTGATACTTTCCTATTTCTTCCCTTCATCTGTGAATTTTTTGAGTTTATATTTACCTGTCTCCTAAGCACTCATTTACTCCTCAATGTGTTATAATTGGAATCCATTCCATTAGCCCAAAGAAATTGCTATGTAAAGATTAACAATAACCTCCTTACTGTCAAATCCAATGAAAAAATTTCCAATTGTTTATCCCCCCCAGTCTTATTGAGATATAATTGTCATATATCACTGTATAAGTTTAAGATGCACAGCATGATGGTTTGCCTTACATATATTGTGAAATGATTACTGCAATAAGTTTAGTTTGAATCCATCATCTCATATCCTATATAATAAAGAGCTAATATGCTAATTAGACCGGATGGCAGAACGACCTTCTGGATGACTTTCTGAATGACCAGTGGGCAGGGCTGTGGGGCCTTGAGGCAGCTGGGGCTGTAAGGGCCAAGTCCTTTGCATGAATTTCATGTATCAGGCCTCTAGTAGATACAATAAAAAGAAAGGGCAAACAAGAAAAAAATACTTTTTTCCTTGTGATGAGAACTCTTAACATAAACGTTCATATATATTATATAGCAGAGTTAACTATGTTCATCATGCTGTATATTGTATCCCTAGTATTTATTTATCTTATAACTGGAAGTTTGTACCTTTTAACCAACTCCTCCTCTTCCCACCACAGAATTTTGTTTTTCTTGAATTCCTAAGAATATTTGATAATGTTGACCACTTTTTCTTCTTAAAAATTTCTTCTCTGAGCTTCTGGCTGCCTTGCCATTTTAACAATTCACCTGCCTCT
>NW_006288853.1:5759552-5762034 GCF_000327345.1 Myotis davidii
TCCTCTGACCTGGCCATGGTCTCCGTGGCCCTCTGGGTCTCTGTGGACCTACCTCGCAGGAGGGGACGCCGTCCACCTGGGCACCTTCACCCTGCCCCGTGCCCACTCCCGCATGAGAGCCAGGTGGACGGCATCCCCCCGCTGCTTTTGTGACCTGTGGATGCGGGTGTCTTTGCTGCTGCAGCTCCAGGCCTGGTCCTGCCTGAGTCCTGCCATCGCTGTGAGGCCCTCCCCACCCCCAATTCAGGGGACTCCCTCGCCACCAAGGGTATCTCCCTGAGATTCAGCCCCTCAAATCCTGTTTTCTCTCATGTCTTTTCATAATAAAAGGCTAATATGCAAATGGTCATCACGCTGTGACGCCATAAGGCAGCAGTGCCATGATGCCTTAAGGACCAATCAGCAGGGACCTGAGGTTGCGCCCCCAGCCCCGCCCCAATGGCGGGGCCAGGGGACCTGAGGCCATGCCCCCCTGAAGCTGAACCCTCCTGAGGCAATGCCCCCCCGCCCCAGCCCAGGGACGTGAGGCTGCGTCTCCCACCCACCGGGGCTTGATGGGGGTGGGGCTGGCCGGGTCTTGGTGTCGCCCAGTGGGGGTGGGGCCAGCCAGATACTTCTATTATAGAGAAAGGGCAAATAGCAATATTAAAATATTTCCTCTAATTAATTTCCTTTTAATGTACATGAATTTCATGCACCGGGCCACTAGTATATATCATATTCTTCCAAGTTTCCAAGCCTTTTTGATGTTCCCTATGACTCCAATGCTCTGAAACATCCCCATGGATAAATTCCTTTTAGCCATCAAAGCCCAATTCAAGACGCAGCTCCTCTGTAAATCCTTCCCTGAAAGGTCTCAAAGTAAAGTTTACTACTTTTTCTTTAGGCATCCCCTAACCTGCTCTCCCATGGACACCCTTCTGTCACAGCACTTACCTCACTCTACCACAGTTATTTGTATTTTATGCCTGTCTCTACTAGACAGGGGCTCCTTGGAGTCATAAGGCAACAGTAATTGCCATGTCATGTTCAACTGCTTTCCAACTCAAATCATCCAAATCATCTGTGCCCAAGGCAGAATTGCACTCTTAGTCCTAGAATACTAGAGACTCCTCGCCTACCTCTTCAGGGAGGCTAAAGAAAGTGAGAGAGGCCTGGCCAGCATGGCTCAGTGATTAGAGCACTGGTGCCCAGTCCAAAGGGCCCCAGGTTCAATTCCCTGTAAAGGGCACATACCTAGATTGCAGATTTCCTGCCCCAGTTCAGGACATATGTGGGAAGCAACCAATTGATGTGGCTCTCTCATATCGATGTTTCTCTCTCTCCCTCCCTCTTTCCCCCAACCCCCTTCCCTTCCACTCAGTCTAAAATTCTGTAAATCCTTCCCTGAAAGGTCTCAGAGTAAAGTTTACTACTTTTTCTTTAGGCATCCCCTAACCTGCTCTCCCATGGACACCCTTCTGTCACAGCACTTACCTCACTCTACCACAGTTATTTGTATTTTATGCCTGTCTCTACTAGACAGGGGCTCCTTGGAGTCATAAGGCAACAGTAATTGCCATGTCATGTTCAACTGCTTTCCAACTCAAATCATCCAAATCATCTGTGCCCAAGGCAGAATTGCACTCTTAGTCCTAGAATACTAGAGACTCCTCGCCTACCTCTTCAGGGAGGCTAAAGAAAGTGAGAGAGGCCTGGCCGGCATGGCTCAGTGGTTAGAGCACTGGCGCTCAGTCCAAAGGGCCCCGGGTTCAATTCCCTGTAAAGGGCACATACCTGGATTGCAGATTTCCTGCCCCCATTCAGGACATATGTGGGAAGCAACCAATTGATGGGGCTCTCTCATATTGATGTTTCTCTCTCTCCCTCCCTCATTCCCCCAACCTCCTTCCCTTCCACTCAGTCTAAAATTAATGGAAAACATATCCTCAGGTGAAGATTAACAACAACAAAAAAAGAAGGTGAGAAAAGTGATGGTGGCAGCGAAGAAAGAAACAGTGAAGGAAAGAGCAAGGAGAATAGGGGGTTTGAGGAAGCATAGCTGGTTAGAGACAGACTACCAGGGGGCGGAAAAAGACTGATTTTGTTTTCAAATAAACCACAACTGCAAGAATTAAAAAATGAGCAAATGAAGGCAAGATGCAAGCTGTGCAAATAATAGATATAAACAGACAAGTGGGAGGAAAGCAGACCGGCACCCTCAAATAGAAAAGGCGTATTTGAGGTATTATTGTCATTCAGGTATAATATCTGAAAACTCATAGTTTTTTCTTTATTTTGATGATCAGTCTTAAAGACAAAAAAGTGAGAATTGCACATATTCACAGAATAAACAATGCTCATTTTCATTTCATAATTTAAATAGCCTATTTTATCTCTTTATCTATCACATTTATGACAGTTATGAAATTAATTTTCTAGGAAGCTGAAAGAACATACAGATTGTTCTCCCCCACATAATTTAGGCATTTTCATATTCGCC
>NW_006288853.1:5762312-5763508 GCF_000327345.1 Myotis davidii
GTATAAAAACTGAAATCTCATAGTTTTTTCTTTATTTTGATGATCAGTCTTAAAGACAAAAAAGTGAGAATTGCACACATATTCACAATAAACAATGTTCATTTTCATTTCATAATTTAAATAGCCTATTGTATCTCTTTTTATCACATTTATGACAGTTATGAAATTAACTTTCTAGGAAGCTGAAAGAGCATACAGATTGTTCTCCCCCACATAATTTAGGCATTTTCATATTGTCTTTCTGTTTTAGTCCCTAGCAGAGAGCAGGTACCTCACTAACCATCTGTAGACTTCAGGAAGAGAAGAAGCAAGGAAGAAAGGAATCATTCAGGGGAAACCATGACGCCCTACTCAGAAAATCTGGAGACTTAAATATTCTATGCATATAGGTTTCTCTTCCTATTTTTTAAAAAATCCTCACCTGAGGATATGTTTTTATTGGAGAGAAAGAGAGAGAGAGAGAGAGAGAAAAGTATCACTGTGTGAGAGAATCATCAGTCTGTTGCCTCCTGCCTGCCCCACAATGGGGATCGAGCCTGCAACCTGGACACATGCCCTGACTGGGAATTGAACCATGACCTCCTGGTTCATAGATTGACACTCAACTACTGAGCCATGCCAGTCAGGCCCATAAAGTTTTTTTTTAACATAAAGCATTTTCCATGCATTATGTTATTTGATGCTCATAATAACCCCATGTAATAATGTTAATATTATCTCTCATTGTTAGGCAAAGAAATTGAGGCTCAGAGAAGTAAAGTCACTTGACTAAGCCCAAGGGTCCTCAAACTTTTTAAACGGGGCCAGCAGACTGTCCCTCAGTCCGTTGGAGGGCCGAACTATAGTTTTTTAAAAAAACTATGAACAAATTCCTATGCACACTGCACATATCTTATTTTGAAGTAAAAAAAACAAAACGGGAACAAATACAATATTTGTATTTGCATGTGGCCCGCGGGCCGTAGTTTGAGGACCCCTGACAAAGGCCATCCAGTTCGTAATAGAACCAGAATCAAACTGAGATGTGACCCTGCCACCTACTGAGAACGGCCTCTTGCCCCCACGAGCATCTGCTATTTTTTACTTTATTACTTCAATGTGATTTCTTTGTGTTTGTTTATACAGTACAGGGCGCATAGTAAATGCACACAGAGAGGCAGTGCAGCACTGCAGTTAAGAACATGATTTCTGGATGA
>NW_006288853.1:5767269-5770458 GCF_000327345.1 Myotis davidii
TAAGAAGAGGAAGAGGAAGCAAAAGGTAAAGATACAAATTATGAACAACAAATACACATCTATCAACAAGTGAATCTAAAAATCAAGTGAATACATAATCTGATGAACAGAATGAACTGGTGATTATAATAGAATCAGGGGCATAGAAAGGGAATGGACTGACTATTCTTGGGGGGCGGAAAGGGGTGTGGGGGATGTGGGAAGAGACTGGACAAAAATCGCACACCTATGAATGAGGACAGTGGGTGGGGAGTGAGAGGGCGGAGTGGGGTGGGAACTGGGTAGAGGGGAGTTATGGTGGGAAAGAAGAGGAACAAATGTAATAATATGAACAATAAAGATTTAATTTAAAAAAAGATATCAATGGCATATTTCACAGAGCTAGAGCGAATATTTCACAAATTTATATGGAACCACAAAAGGCCCTGCATAGCCACAGCAATCTAGAGAAAGAAAAACAAAGATAGAGCAATCATGCTACTGGTATCAAACTTATACTACAAGGCCATACTAATCAAAACAGCAATGTACTGGCATAAAAACAAACATATAGATCAATCAAATAGAATAGAGAGCTCAGAAATAAACCCACACCTTTATGGTCAATTAATATTCAACAAAGGAGGCAAGAAGATACAATGGGGTAAAGATAGTTTATAAATGTTGTTGGGAACATTGGACAGATGCATACAAAAAAATCGAAATTAGACCACCTTCTTACACCATACACAATAATAAACTCAAAATGTATAAAAGACTTAAATGTAAAGGTCAAAACAATAAAAATCCTAGAAGAAAACATAGGCAGTAAAATCTCAAACATTTCTCGTAGCAATATTTTGTCTGATATGTCTTCTTGGGCAAGGGAAACAAAGAAAACAAACAAACAAATGAGACTACATCAAACTAAAAAGTTTTTCAACATCGAAGGAAACCATCAACAAAAATACAAAGGGAGCCCTTTGAATGGAAGAACACATTCAGCAATGATACATCTGATAAAGGGTTAATATCTAAAATTTATAAAGAATGTACACAACTCTACACTAAAAACAGACAAACAAATAATCCAATTCAAAAATGAGCAAATGACCTGAATACACAATTCTCCAAAGAGGACATATAAATGGCCAATAAACATATTCAAAGGTGCTCAATGTCATGAATCATCAGAGAAATGCAAATTAAAACCACAATGAAATATCACCTCAGACCTGTCAGAAAGGCTACCATTAATAAGTCAACAAACAACAGTTGTTGGCAAGGATGCAGAGAAAAGGGAACCCTGTGCACTGTTAGTTGGAATGCAGGTTGGTGCAGACACTGTGGACAACAATATGGAGTTTCCTCGAAAAATTAAAAATGTAACTGCCTTATGACTTAGCAATTCCACATCTGGGAATATATCTGAAGAAGCCTGAAACAGTGATTCAAAAGAATATATGCACCCCTCCATTCACTGCAGAGTTAGTTATAACAGCCAAGATTTGGAAGTAGCCCAAGTGCCTATCAGCAGCTCAGTGAATAAAAAAGTGGTGGTAACCCTGGCCCACACCATCTCCAGTTGAGTGGCTGTCTTAAGGATAGGACCCTGCATTTCCAGTGTGGCACACTGGTCCCTGCTTCTGGAGGAGCAGAGCAGATCTTATTTGCAAGTTACTGTGTTCTAACCTGTCAGGACTACCTGTCGCTAATTATGATTTTTTAGTTTTTCCTAATTTGAAACACACTAAGGGTAGAAAAGCAATGATTAGGAATTGCTCAAAAACACTGTAAGGTTATGAAAAACTCACAGCTCTGTGGGGAAAATATGGTTAAGACATACAACACAGCGCACGGTTTAGGAGGAAAGCCAGAGATATCTTTAGGAAATTAGGATATTCAAATGCAGTTATATGTACTGCACATGCCCAGAATTGGAACTGTGCTCAGAAAAAAATGTGAGAAGACCCTAAGTTTCACCAATGACTGATATATAATCTCAGTGCAAGCAGGAAGTGAAAGATAAGGTAGAATTATAAAGAGCCTGATTAAATATTAAAAGAATGGCCCAGCCTGGCACTGTGGCTCAGTGGTTAAATATCAACCTGTGAACCTGGCGGTCATGGTTCGAATCCTGGTCAGGGCACATACCCAGGTTGCTGGCTTGATCCTCAGTGTGGAGGTGGGTTGCAGGAGGCAGCCGATCAATGATTGATTTTCTCTCATTATTGATATTTCTCTCTCTCTCCCTTCCTCTCTGAAATCAATAAAAAATACATAGCCCAGCACAGTCATCTTCAAAGACAAAAAAATTTTTAAATGTCCAGTTTGCAACAAAAAAATCACCAAATATACCAAGAAACACAAAACTATGGCATTTTCAAAATAAAAAATAAATTGACAGGAACTATTCTTGAAGAAGCCCAGACATTGGACTTGCTACAAAAAGATGTTAAATAAACATGCTCAAAGAGCTAAAGAAAACAACAAAGGACTAAAAGAAACCAGAAAAATGACATATGAACAAAGTGAGACTACCAGTAAAGAGATAGAAATCATAAAAAAGGAACCAAATAGACATAGCTGGTTTGGTTCAGTGGATAGAGCATCAGCCCACCGACTGAAGGGTCCCAGATTTGATTCTGGTCAAGGCATGTACCTCAGTTGCAGGCTCGAACTCTAGCCCTGGTCGGGGTGACTGCAGGAGGCAGCCAATTGATGTGTCTTTCTCACATCGATGTTTCTATCTCTCCCCCTTCCTTCCACACTCTCTAAAAATCAATGGAAAAATATCCTTGGGAGAGGATTAACAACAACAACAAAAGGAACCAAAAAGAAAGTTTGGAGTTGAAAAGTACAATAACTGAAATGAAAAAGTCACTAGAGGATTCAATAAATTTGATCAAGCAGAAGAAAGAACCAAGACAATTGAAATTATTCAGTCTAAGGAAACACAAAGAAAAATGAAAAAAATTAACACAGTCTAAAATCTGAGGAACACCATCAACGTACATCTACACTAATAAAAGAGAAACATGGTAATTGGCGTATGACCACTACCCTCCCCATTGGCTAATCAGCAAGATATGCAAATTAACTGACAGCCAAGATGGTGACCGGCAGCCAGGCAGCTTAAACTGAACATGAGGCTTGCTTGCTTCAGTGACGGCGGACTCCAACGTCCCCGCCTGGCGCTGCAGGCCTCTG
>NW_006288853.1:5771411-5782023 GCF_000327345.1 Myotis davidii
CCAGGCCAGGCGGAGGGCCCCCTCCTTCTCCACGAGTGCACAAATTTTTGTGCACCAGGCCTCTAGTATTTGTAAAAACAATGAACACATTATGGGAATACAAAGAGAAAACAGAGGGAAAGTGGCAGAAAAAAATTTTGAAGAACTGATGGCCAAAACCTCCAAATTTGATGAAATATATGAATCTAAACAACCAAGAAGCTTATCAAACACCAAGAAGGATAAAACTAAAGAGCTCTACACTAAGATACATTATAGTAGAATTGTCAAAAGAAAAGAAAATCTCCAAAGCAGTGAATTTAGTGACTCATCACATAAGATTAATAGATAATTTCAATAATCTCAATACAGATCATTTCTCATCAGAAACCATGGAGGCCAGAAGGCATTTGGGTAACATTTAAAGTTCTGGGGGGAAAAAAACTGCCAACAAGAATTCTATATCCAGCAAACTATCCTTCAACAATGAAGGAAAAATTAAGACAATCCCAGATAAACAAAAGTTAAGAGAGTATTACTAAGATCTACCTTATAAGAAATACTAAATGAAGCCCTTCAGGCTAAAATGAAAGGAACTCAAAGGTAAATGAGAAAATGAAGAACACTGGTAAAGGTAATTATGAAAGCCATTATTATTGTACTTTTGGTTTGTAACCCCTCCTTACCTCTTTTTTTAGAAGGCAAATGCATAAAATAATAATCATAAATATTTGTTAATAGGTATACAATGTATAAACTATAATCTGTGACAGTAATAATAGAAAGAGGAAGGGATAGAGATATATAGGAGGAACCAAGTGTATAATATTAAAGCTAAATTGTTACAAGTTTAAGATGATCATTGTAATCCCCAAGGTAACCATTAAGGAAAGAAAATAGGAAATCTAAATGGTACATTATAAAAAGCTAATCAAATATTAAAAGAGCAGTAATGAAGAAATTCAAGAACAGACAAGCAGATTAGAAATAGATATGTAGTAGAAGTAAATCCTTTATCAGTAATTGCATTAAATATAAATGGGTTAAATTTTCCTATTAAAAGGCAGAGATTAGTGGATTGGATTTATATTTTTATGTCCCTGTTTTTCCCCCATTCACCCCTCCTCCCCATTTCTGCCCACTCCCCAGGCCTTCACCACACTATTGTCTGTGTTCATAGGTTATGCATATATGCATATGTTCTTTGGTTAATATCTTCCCACCTCTCCCCCGCTTCCCTCTGAGAATCATCAGTTTGTTGCATGCTTCCATGTCTCTGCATCTATTTCATTTGTCAGTTTCTTTTGTTCATTAGATTCCACATATAAGTGAGATCATGTGACTGGCTTAGCATAATATTCTCCAGAACCCTCCATGCTGTCTCAACAGGTAAGAAATTCTTTTTTTTACAGCTGCATAGTATTCCATTGTGTATATGTACCACGGCTTTTTTACCCACTCATCTACTGATGAGCATTTGGGTTGTTTCCAGAGCTTAGCTATTGTAAATGATGCTGCAGTGAACATAGGGATGCATATTTTCTATCTGACTGGTGTTTCAGGCTTCTTCGGACATATTCCTAGAACTAGGATGACAGGGTCAAATGACAGTTCCATTTTTAATTTTTAAAGGTAATTACAAAAACAAAAACAGTGTCCATCTGTCTGCTGTCTACAAGATACTTCCTTTAGATATAAGAATACACAAAAAATTGAAAGTAGGAGGATAGAAAGAGACATCCGATGCAAATAGTAACCAAAACAGAGTTGGGGTGGTTATATTTCTTGAGAAAATAGACTTGAAATAAAAAAGATAATAAGAGATGCTGAAACCGGTTTGGCTCAGTGGATAGAGCGTCGGCCTGCGGACTGAAGGGTCCCAGGTTCGATTCCAGTCGGGGGCATGTGCCTGGGTTGCAGGCACATCCCCAGTGGGAGATGTGCAGGAGGCGGCTGATCGATGTCTCTCTCTCATCGATGTTTCTAACTCTCTGTCTCTCTCCCTTCCTGTCTGTGAAAAATCAATAAAATATAAAAAAAAGATAATAAGAGATAAAGAAGAACAATATAGATAGATGATAGATAGATATCTAAAAGGTTTCAGACAGCAATAAAATATAACAATAATAAACATATATGTACCTAATAATAGAGACCCCAAATATATAAAGCAAAAATTGAGACAATTGAAGGGAGAATTAGACAGATCTTTAATAATAGAGATTTTAATACCCCACTTCAAAAAAGGGTAGAACAATCAGACAGAAGATCAATCTACACTAATAAAAGAGAAACATGCAAATCAGTGTCACTCCACTATGCCCACCAGCCAATCAGAGTGACTATGCAAATTAACCTGACAAAGATGGCGGTTAATTTGCATACACAGGCGCAGAGCAAAGACTGAAGGCTTTGGCCAGACTGAAGAGGTTTGGCTTCTCCACTGCAGCCGCAGAGGAGAGGCCAAGCCTCGCTGAGGCCAGAGGGGAGAAGCCTAGCCTCACTGCAGCTGCAGCGGAGAAGCCAAGCCGCTGAGGCCAAACTAAATGCCTGGGTCCCGGGTGCCGGAGGAAAACCAGTGCTGGCAGCCAGGGGAAGGAAGGCCTATTGCACAGATCTCTTCGTGCAATGGGCCTCTACTTAGAACATAAAAGACTTAACAGTATAAAGCAATTTGATCTAACAGACATATACAGAACATTCCTCTTAACATCACAGAGTACACATTCTTCTCAAGTGCACATGGAACATTCTGCAGGATAGACTATATATCAGGCCACAAAATAAATCTCAATCAATTTTAAAAGATTGAAACCATATAAAATATATTTTCTAATTACAATGAAATGAGAATAGAAATCAATAACTGGAAGAAAACTGGAAAACAGGAAAAGTCACAAATATGTGGAAATTAAGCAACATGCTTTAAAATAATAGGTCAAAGAAAAAAATCATAGGCAAATGAGAAAATACTTTGAGATGAATGAAAACAAAAACACAGCATACCAAAACTTATGGAATGCAGTGAAAGAAGTGTTCAGAGGGAAATTTACAGCTCTAACTCACACAATAATATAATACACAACTTAACTGTATATCTTAAGGGACTAGAAAAAGAGAGCAAACTGAACCCAAAGCTCACAGAAGGAAGGAAGTAATAGAATTAGAGTAAAGATAAATGAAAGAGAAAAGAAACACAATAGGGAAAATCAATAAGACAAGAAAGACTGCTTCTTTGAAAAGATCAACAAAATGATAATTCTTAGGTAGATGGACTAAGAAAAAAGAAAACAGACTCAAATTACTAAAGTCAGAAATGAGAAAAAGAAAAAAGAATGCCATGAACAACTGTAATCAACAAATTGGATAACCTAGATAAAATGGCAATTTCCTAGAAAAATGATCAAAGGACTCTGGTACAATTTAAAAATAGTTTCTTAAAAATTACATACTAGTATATTAATGTGACATGGAATATGTGTTCATATAGTAGAGTGGCTTTACAATAACTCTAGAAAGATAAATACCAAGGTATTAAAAGCAGTTATCAATGGGTGAGTAGAAATCTGTGTGTCTTCATACTTTGTGGCTAATCTCAATTTCTCAAATTTTTTATAAAAGGCATATACTGCTTTTATAGTAAGAAAATATAAGAAACTTTATTGGGGGGGGCAGAAAATTGATGTTTGGCCTAGGGAAAATTACATTTATGGTCACAAACTGACTTCCTTTTACTTATACCTAAATTGCTTTTGTAAAACAAGTATGAGAACATTGCTACACACCGTTGGGCCAGCTCCTCTGGCAATCGCTTTGGAACCAAGGCTTTGTTCAGCTGAATCTCCAACACGATGTATGTCCCTGCTTCTACATATTGCTGTAAAGACATTTTTTTCTAATTTATTCTTTTCAGTAAAAAAAATATTTATGAAAAAAATCGTAACATAAGGTAATATTCACAATATAATAAGTGAGAAAAGTGCATCGACAGCTATAAATATAGTGTAATCTTAACTTAAAATATGTTTTACACAGAAAAATAACCAGACAGAAAAATAACAACAGTGGCTATCTCTTGCAGGGAAGGAACCACTTTCTCTTTTATTCTTGGAAACGTCTACCCCAGCTGAAGCCCTGTTCAACTTGTTCAATACCTTTCTTGGAACTATTTTAGGTGAGTGCCATTCTTTCTTCCACCAAAACTCTTTCATGAGTTCTGCAGATATATTCTCCTCATAACCTCCCGACATTCCCACTCACAGCCTGCTCACCACCATCTACCAACTGCAACCTGATGGACATTTCTACCCAGATTTTTGCTAGCATCTTAAATGCAACGTGTCCAAAATCCAACTTATCATTTCCCCTATATCAACCTCTCTTTTAAAGTTTCTCTTAATGATTGTGTCACCCTTCCAGAAAGAAAGGCTTGAAACCTGAGTTACCTTTAACTTTTCTTCATCACCTCAAAGCTTCCCGGTTCCACCGTGCCTCTGCAGGTTTCTGACTTTCTCTATGATCTCTTCCTTAACTCAAACTGTCATCAATACTCATCTGTACTCTCAGGAAAACCTATAAACTGACATCTGAAGTCCCTACTCTAAGTTCTGTTTCTCTTTTTCACATCCTTGCAAGAGTTTTGCCTTGAAACACACATAAGGGCTTATTTCCACATAAGTTTAAAAACCTTTAATGTGAGTCCCTAAAATGAGGCTCAAGACCCTTATTACTTACTAGAGGCCCAGTGCACGGATTCATGCACATTGAAAGTAAATTAATTAGAAGGTGGCCGGTGGGGCAGGACTGGGCGAGACGGGCCGGACATGCCCTGGAGCCAACCTCCTGTGGTACCGCCCTGGCCGGCTGCACCTGGGGTGGTGCCAGGGCTCAAAGGGCATCTGTGGAGTGAGCAGGGTCCCTCTGGCAGGTGGGGTCCCTTGGCCCGGCCTGCAGGGATCGGACCAAAACTGACAGTCTAACATCCTCTGAGCGGTCATCACTCTACAAAGTTGCTGTCGCTCTGTTGCTCGGCAGCTCCTGCGTTGAGCATCTGCCCCCTGGTGGTCAGTGTGCATCATAGCTACCAGCCGGTCAGTTGGCCGCTTAGGCTTTTTTATATATACTAGAGGCCTGGTGCATGACATTCGTGCACTCGGTGTGTGTGTGTTGGCGGGGGGGGGGAAGGGTCCCTCAGCTCAGCCTGCACCCTCTCACAGTCCAGGAGCCCTTGGGGGATGTCCAACTGTTGGCTTAGGTTCACTCACCTTAAGCGGGACTAAGCCTGAATTGCACATCCTTAGCACTGCCACAGAGGCAGGGGAGGCTCCCGCCATCACCACTGCACTTGCCAGCTGTGAGCCTGGTCTCTGGATGAGTGGCATCCCCCTGTGGGAGCCCACTGACCACCAGGGGGCAGCTCCTGCATTGAGCATCTGCCCCCTGGTGGTCAGTGCGTGTCATAGCAACCAGTCATTCCACTGTTCAGTTGATTTGCATATTATCCTTTTATTATAAAGGATAGGTAGAATTAAGTCCAAACTTTTTAGCAAGCCTTTCAAAGCCTTTCTACAACCCAGATCACTCTCTCTCTCTCATTTCTCACCTCCTAGAACCTCTTCTTTTTTTCATTTCTCTATACCAGCAGTCGCCAACCTTATGAACCTCATGGAACACCAGTGGTTCACAGACCATTGGTTAGCGACCACTGCTCCCAAGGTTTCCTTAAACCAGCGGTTGCCAACCTTTCAGACCTCAGGAACCACCAGTGGTCTGCGGACCACTGGTTGGCGACTGCTGCTCTATACCATTCATTGAATTAATTGATGTACCCCAAATTCTGCTATCTTCTTTGTGCCTTGACTCTAGCTGTTCCCTGACCCTGAAATGCCTCTTCTTCCATCTTCATCTGGCAAAGGCTTCTCTTCTTCTTTCACTACTTAGCTTGGATGCCACCTCTTCCATGAAGATTTCTGAGATTGCCCCATTCTAGTAGCTACTAATCTGTTTTGTTGGAGCCCACACAGCACTTGTATGCATTCCTCTACTACAGCATTCATCAAAATTCTGTATTGCCATTGGTTATGTACCAATTGTATTTCGCCCACCAGACTGTTGAGTGTCCTGAGAGCAGACGAATAAATGCTGCAGATGAGGCATCCTTGCATCCCTCAGAGTGCTCAAAATAGTAGCATTAATAAAAGACATAAATTTTTAATGCTGGAACAGTCCTTAAAGTTAATCTGGTACCTATTTGTTTCAGTAAGTCTCAGCAAGACAAAGAAATTTACCCAACATCAGAAACCAGTCATGGTAAATAAGGATGGTAATTCAATGAGCATTTTCCTGAGCATTTCCCACTACAACATACTACCTTACTCAGTAAAGGACTGATGAATGTAAACTTAATTTTCCAACTCTTTATGCATAGTTACCTGTCCTTCTGGATTGTAGTTTGGAGTGGCTTCCAGAATTTCCACAGCTGTATCTGAGCTCTGAGATTTTACACCAGATGCTGGCTGAAAGAAATGAACATACCTTAAAAATGAAATTCTTATATGGTCTTTACAATGGCAGGAACACTAATCATTATGTTGCATCAAAATGCAAATCAAATTGAGGCAATTCACCAAATGAGAAATAAGTGTAAGCCTCTGGAATGTAACAAAATCAGCAAAATCATCACCTTCTCAACAACCTACCATATCCCCAGATCTAGGCCTTCCTTTTATATCTTTTTCTTACTATTTTATCTTCTTTCAGGTTCTTAGAAACAACTGGTTTGGACAATGGAGAATTAATTCCTCCTACTTTGTTATTATGAAGCAAATTATGCCCAGTATCCCGGAACAAGCTAAATGAACATTTGGTCTGAAAAACAAACAAACAAAAATTTCAATGAATCATAGGCAAATAAAAGAAATCCACATTATTCTTTAACATCACTTAGTTTCCTAGATAATTTCAACATTGTAGAAACAAAGAGAGATGGGGGAATTAAAAAACTCTATTGCACCCATACTTGTTGAGCAAGTGAAACCATCACAGAAGCTAGCTGTCTATTTAAATTCTTAAGAGAAGACTTTTCAACTCGGCTTGATTTTGTATCTCATTAACTTGTTACCAGACAGCTTTTCATCTTTGGCACATAATTTCAAATTAACTTTAAATGGTTGAATTTATTTCTGTACAAGAAACATTATTTAATTACTGGTTTATCAATTATGATTAGAAGAAGAGGGGCAAGTTTACAGTTCAAAATAATAACTTTGCATGGGAAAATTCAACTACAATGCCTGGAAAAGAGTCTTACAGAAATTTTAAAATTAAACAATATGGATGAATGTAAATATAATTTATACTGAGTGAAAGAAGCCAGACTCCCCCCGTCCCCACCCTCCCCCGCAAAAAAACCCAGAGGGATTGAACAGAAGTAGGAGAGAAGGATAACAGGAAAGGTCACGAGAAAACTTTGGCCAGTAATGGGTATTCTTACTATCGTGATTGTGGTGATAGTGCCACAGATGGATACCTATGTCAAAAGCTTTAAATTGTGCCCCTTAGGTATATGTCAGTTGTACCTCAATAATGCTGCTAAGAACATGGTCCCACAATTTTAAAGAAAAAATTATAAATACTAATCATCACTCAAAGTCCTAAATTACTGTGTTTCATAGAGTCTAAAATGCAAACTTTTTCAAATTTTAACATCTCTAGGAAATGAGAACATTTCATGTAAGTGATATTGTACAATATGTAGTCATTTGTGTCTTTCTTCTTTGCATAAAAATTTTGAGGTTCATCCATGTTATAGAATGTATCAGTAGCCCATTCCTTTTTTTAACAAAACAGCTTTATTGAGATATAATTCACATTTCATATAATTCACCAAAAATACAATGATTTTGGCATATTATATTATTTGTAATCCATTCTTTTTCATTACGGAATAATATTCCTTTGTATAGATATACCACATTTTGTTTATCAACTCATCAGTTGTGGACATTGGATGGTTATGAGTTTTAGGCTACTGTGAATAATGCTGTTCACAGTAGCCTAAAACATTCACATACATGTGTTTGTATAAATTCAGGTTTTCAATTTTCTTGAGTAGATTCCTAGGAATGATTTGCTGTGTTGCATGGTAAGCTTATATTTAGTATAGATTTTTTAATAATATAGTTGTTCTATTAAATATTGAGAGTACAATATTGAAATTTCTAAATGTTACTATCGAATTGTCTATTTCTCCTTTCAATTCTGTTGGGGTTTGCTTCATGTATTATGAGGTTCTCTTGTTAGTGGTGTATACATTTATAATC
Organism: Myotis davidii; assembly: GCF_000327345.1. Taxonomy (NCBI): domain Eukaryota; kingdom Metazoa; phylum Chordata; class Mammalia; order Chiroptera; family Vespertilionidae; genus Myotis; species Myotis davidii. The sequence goes on from NW_006288853.1 coordinate 5,779,712, forward strand.
TATGTATACACTTATTTTATGTAATAATTTATAATTTATAAATTCTATCTTTCTGATTAATTGACCTTTACTCATTATGGCATGCCACTCCTATGTCTTTAGTAATGTTTCTTGTCTTGAAGTCTATTTTATATGACACAAATATTGCCACTTAGCTCTGTTACATTTTCTACTTGCATAGTATGTCTTTTCCATTCTTTTACTTCAACTTATGTATGTCTAAATCTAAGGCATGTTTGTTTTAGACTGCTTATCATTGAATCTTGATATTTTAAAATCCAAGTCTCATAATCTCTGTCCTTTCATTGGGGTGGTTAGACTACTCACATATAATATTATTGTTGAAATATTTGGCCTAAAGTTTTTGAGATTCAATGGCAGAATGAGAGCAAGGCTCTATATTTAAAATCCCAGTATATCAATTGGTTCCAAACATCCATTGCAAAGATATATAATCTTTAGCATGTATATGTAAAGTAAGCAAATATAAAAGATAAACTGGTACAGATAATATCTTCTATACAATTTTTCTGACCTTTTCATAGACCATGCTGTCTAGATAAGGGTAAACACGAAAAGCTCCCCGAATCCTCTTCACACCTGGATACAGCAATGGGACCATATTAACATAAGCCACACCATGAAATGAAAGCGCATTTTCATCATCCATCTAAAGGAATAAAACCAGAGACCTATTAGTACCATAGAGCAATGTAGTATATAAGGTATGGAGCTCTGACTCAGCAATTCAAAGACCTGGCTTTAGAAACTAGCTATGCTACCTAAGTAGTTGACTTTGGGGCAATAGCATAGACATTTTGGGTCTTCACTTCTTCTTCTTCTTTTTTTCAAATTATAAGGGAAAGTTTATTTAGAAAGTTACAGAGATAGTAGAAGGGCCCTAGGAGCCTATGAGAAAAGGAAGAGAGATATGCACCTTGAGGGATGAAAGAGGGAAGATTGGCCCTGGGATGTGCTACAGAAAAAAGAGGAAAGGGGAAAGGAAGAGGTGGGGAAAGGTGCAGGCATGCTCCATAGAGAGAGCTGTGGGGTCTTCATTTCTTTATTTTCAAAATGGGTTTAATAATACCATGATCACTGAAATAATGCATATAAACAGTGTTAATGAATAATAAAGGCAGTTGAATAAATACACTCAAATTCATTAATATATATATACAACAAAAAAATCAATTTTATCATGTAAAACTGTAAAAAACAACAACAACAACAAAATTTGAAAAGAAATCAGAAGCTGTGGCTTTTAGTTCTAGTTCATAGACTCATATGAATGAAAGTGTCTTACAAATTATCTGGACCAGTGTTGACAAATAGGCTTTAGCTAATGCCTACATTCTAATCAATTAGAGTACTGTGCTGAGAAAGATTCTGTATCTTTATCTGGATTCAGAAGGAAAAAAATTCTTTGATCAGTACTATCTGCCATGGATGAAGGAGGATGAATGCCATCATGTATTTGCCATCCCTAATTTTATCTAAACTCTCATTACAAAGATGAAGAATATGTCAAAAAAAAAATAGATCTTAACATCATTTTAATGGCTATTTGGTTTGCCATAAAAAACTTTTATAAGAAAAAAAAACGGAAAGAAAACCAATTTAATTCCCACAAGATTAAAAGTAATCTCTTTGATTTTACCTATTAAAATAATTAGAAATTAGGTTAAAGTCCTATGATCATATAATAATATTATGTTCTTTAGAAAGCTAAGGAACCTTGTTTTATATATTACAAAGGGAAAAGTAGCAGTATTTTTATTCTTCCAAAAAGTCCATTTTAAAATCAATAAAAATCATTTAGGTACTTGTTAAGTGTATGGTATATGCCATGAATCATGCTAGGTACTGTGGAGGATACAAAGCAGTCTACAAGAGGATCAGACACAAAAGACCAGACATACACAAGTAAAACAATAGAGATCATGTTCTAGGCCTGTGGTCAGCAAACTGCGGCTCGCAAGCCACATGCAGCTCTTTGGCCCTTTGAGTGTGGCTCTTCCTAAGCCAGGGGTGGGCAACCCCTGGCACGTGTGCCAAACATGGCACGCCAGTAACTTTTGCTGGCACACGAAACCCTCTCTTATAATCTTCCATTTACAATTTTTGTGAACATTTGAATGACTTAAAAATTAAATTACAAGGAACTGGCGAGACACTTGATGTTATGTTTGGTTACATAAAGGTTTTTGAAAAGAAACTGGAAGTCATTAAGAGGGATGTGGATGGTGAGAGATTTAGATATTTCCCAAACCGCAAGAGGCACATCAAAGACCTCCCAAAAGGGGAGAAAA
>NW_006288853.1:5782316-5785302 GCF_000327345.1 Myotis davidii
TCAGTGCACATGTATACATTAAATAATAAATGTATTTTTTATCACCATATACTGTGTTTTTGTTGCTCGAATGAATTTTATTATTTCTTCAAGGTTCTTCACATACGTACACCTTAAGAGATATCAAGTAGGCGTAACATGTTCTCAAAAAATTAGGGTTGGCACACAGAAGAATTTTGAGTCAGAGATTTTGCTGATTTTGGCACGCACTCACAAAAAGGTTGCCCACCCCTGTCCTAAGACCTAATTAATTAGGGAGTATCCTAATTAAGTTAATAACAATGTACCTACCTATATAGTTTAAGTTTAAAAAGTTTGGCTCTCAAAAGAAATTTCAATCGTTGTACTGTTGATATTTGGCTCTGTTGACTAATGAGTTTGCCAGCCACTGTTCTAGGCTCATCAAAGCTATATCTTTTTCAGAACAGTAGTACATCTATGAACCCTATTACTCTAATAATTAGCAGGCTAAAACATTGTAAGTCCAAAGTCTAAAAGAAATTCAGAAAGATGTATTAGGGTGAACCATATTGCCAATATTTAACAACTTTTGACCCGTAAAAATGGCTATTTTGTAAGATTTTAGCTATGGTAAACTGTAATGAAAGGCTAAAGGGAAATAAGATGCCTGGAAATAAAGGCTAAATATTTAGTGGACATTAGGGAGCTACGGTGATCAGTCATCCTGATTTGCCATGGACAGGGCAGTTTCCTGGTACATGAGACTTTCAGCACTAAAGTCAGGAAACTATTAAACAAATAAGAATCAGTTGGTTACCCTAGGGAGTAGCCACATCAGTTCATATTTTCCATTGGTATTAGAATTAGAGGCAGCATTTCTTATATAAAATGTTTTTCAATTCTCACCGGAAGCTATTTTTCCATTGGTTTTTTTTAGAGAGAGTGGAAAGGAGGGAGGGAGACAGAGAGAAACACTGATGTGAGAGAGACACATCCATTGGCTGCCTCCTGTATGCACCTTCCCCCACCAGGCCTGGGACTGAGCCTTAACCAAGGTACCCACCCTTGGCCAGAATCAACCCTGGTGTCAGTCTGTGGGCTGACACTCTATCCACGGAGCCAAACTGGCCAGGACTATAAATATATCTAACTGAACAAATTTACCTTATCAAGTTTGGTAGCTTTCCCTTTGGGTGCAGTAACTAGAGGAACTCTGGTGATCTCTACAGGCCACAATCGGCAATCAGCAATTCGCTTCTGAAAGCTGCATGTCAAGAATCAGACCATTAGCATTGCGTGCAAAAATGGAGTTAGTATAATTTAGGCTAAAGGGAAGTATTCCCCTCTTTTAAAAAGTAATGGAATACACATATATAAATGATTATTAGGTAAGTGGATTTTTTTAACCTTCTCAAATCTATAAAACTCTTGAAAATAATTCTGTACTGCTAGCAGAAGCAAATTATACATTTTTGAGAGCAATTTGGTAATATGAATCAAAAGCCTTAAAATGTGCATAATCTTTGACCCAGAAATTCCACTCCTAGTGATATTTTCTAAAGAAATAATCAGACAAAAATAGTAGAAAATATGTTAATCTCTACTGTGATAATGGAGAAGGGCTTCGAGTATCAGCTAACTGGCACCTAAAGAGCTTAGAAGTTTCATTACTTTCCTTACAACAAACAAAAGAAAGCTGATCAAACTGAAAAATCAACAACTTGTCTTAGATCCAAGAAACAAGGTCGCAGGGCAAATTGCCACTTTGAAGTTGGAGAGACAGTCAACTACAGAGAATCACAGCTGAGATCAGAAGCCGCTGGGGTCCTGTTACAGATAGAAACAATTAAGGGTAATTTTGACACATTGCTGGAGGCTGAGTGTGGATAAGCCAGAGAGTTAAAAACTCCTGGGGGCCCATTCCTAGGGGTTCCCCACACTTTTTTTAGATTTTAAAACAAGGAGCTCAGCAGTTTCTCACAGTGAAGATAAGATTAAAAATCCTATTAGGTGGAGAGAAGGAAAAGTAACCATTTTGAAATATGCCGAGTGTTCTCCATAACAAAGGCCTACTCTTTCAGGGAAACTACTTTACCAGAGCTTTATCTGACTCAGGGAAGGGCCATTAGGTACCTCCAGCCTCTTCTAGGTTTCCTGCCTCACATAAGGACAGAAAGAAAAAAAGGCTATTAAACGTTCTGAAGGTCAGAACCCAGAGACTCAAACCTATTAAAATACTGTTATTTGATCATAGGGCTATAGAACAATCCTCCTCCCCAATACCTTGCCACTACATCAACAGAATTTCACTATAATAACAATGGATTATAGCGGAGAGACTGCAAAACACAGACTCTAAGAAAGAGTTCTTAGGCAAACTCACAGACAGCAGGGGAAGGACAAAAAGAAAGGAAACTGAAGCCTTTAGCACCTACAACTAGAGCACACATTAAGGGCAGCCCAGCTACTAGCCGATTAACATAAAATCGCACATTAAAAAACCTAATTGCCAAAAAAATTACTCAGTACATAATGTCCAGCTTTCAATAAAAAATTATAAGATCAAGAGTACTGTCATTAGATAATTAAAAAATGGGCAAAAGACTTACATAGACACTTCTCTAAAGTAGACATACAAATGGCCAAGAGACATGAAATAAATGCTCAAAGTCACTGATCATCAAAGGGATGCAAATTAAAAGATCAATGAGGTATCACCTCACACCTGTCAAAATGGCTATCATCAACAAATCAACAAATGACAAGTACTGCTGAGGATGAGAAGAAAAGGGAACCCTAGTACACTGCTGGTGGGAATGCAGACTCGTGCAGCCACTGTGGAAAACAGTATGAAGTTTTCTCAAAAAATTAAATATGGCCCTGGCTAGTTTGGCTCAGTGAATAGAGCATCTGCCTGGGGACTGCAGGGTACTGGGTTCAATTCCAGCCAAGGGCACATGCCTGAGTTCTGGGCTTGGTCCCCAGTGGGGGGCGTGCAGGAGGCAGTCAATTAATGATTCTCATC
>NW_006288853.1:5785669-5796922 GCF_000327345.1 Myotis davidii
CATGGATATATGCATAACCCATGAAAATAGGCAATAGGGTGGTAAGGCCTGGAGGGTGGGGGGAGGGCTGGAGGAGGTCAATGAGGGCAAAAAGGAGACATATGTAATACTTTCAACAATAGAGATTTATAAAAACAAAACAAAAAGTGTTGTCATTAATAAATTATCATGTTCATAAACCTTAAAAAATTAAATTAAAAATTACATGGAATCCTAAAAGGCAAGAAAAATACAGTTTTAAGAGATAAAGCTAGCATAAGAACTATTCTCAGTTATGACACAGATCTTGGAATTATGATACAGATAGGGAATTTAAAATGACTATGATTAAATGTTAAGGGTTCTAATGGAAAAAGCAGACAACATGCAAGAATAGACGGGTAAAGTAAGCAGAGAGAGAATGGAAACTCTATGAAAGAATCAAAAGAAAATGCTAGAAATAAAAAACACTGCAGCAAATATAAAGAATTCATTTGATGGGCTTATCAATAGACTGGATATAACTGAGGAAAGAATTAGTTAGTTTGAAGATATGTCAATAAAAACTTCCCAAACTGAAGTGGGAAGGGAAACAATTGAAAAAAATCATAACAGAATATCTAAGAACTATGGAACAATTACAAAAGATGCAACAGGTATACCAGAAAGAGAAAAAGGAGCAAAAGATATATTTGAGGTCACAATGGCTAAGAATTTTACCAAAGTAATGGCAGACACCAAACCACAGATCCAGGAAGCTCAGAGAACACCAAGCATAATAAATGCTAAAAAATCTACACCTAGGTATATATTATTCAAACCGTAGAAAACCAAAGAGAGAGTAAAAATCTTGAAAGAAGCCAGAGTGGGAAAGGGAGGAGGAGAGACACCTTTCCTATAGAAGAACAAAGGTAAGAACTACATTGGACTCCTCTTCAGAATCCATGCAAGTAAGAGAGCAGAGTGAAATATTTAAAGTATTGAAAGAGACAAACCACCATCCTAGAATTCTGTATCCAGTGGAATTATCCTCCAAAAGTGAAGAAAAAATCAAGAATAAAGATTTTCTCAAACAAAAATGGAGGGAATTTGTGGCCAGTAGACCTGCCTTATAAGAAATGCTACAAGTATTCAGTGATAAGAAAAATGATGAGTCAGAAATTTGAATCTATATAAAGAAAGGAAAAGAATCAAAGAATGAAATAAAGGTGAAATTTTTTATTTATTTTTATTTATTTTTCATCCTCACCTGAGGATATATTTTCCATTGATGTTTTTAGAGAGAGAAGGAGGGAGTGAGGGAGAGATGGAGGAAGAAAAAGAGAGAGAAATAGAAAAAGAAACATAAATGTGAGAGAGACACATAGATTGGCTTCCTCCTGCATGCACCCCAACAGGGGCTGGGGATCAGACCTGCAACCCTTTGGTACACAGGCCAATGCTCCAACCACTGAGCAACACCAGCCAGGTCTATTTCTTTTTATTTTATTTTTAATTTTTAATTGATCAAGTTGATAATCGTTTGTTCAAAGTAATGAGCAACAGTGTTGTCTTAACAAAATATCAGCAAATCAAATCCATCATGTATATTTAGTTATACATTTGATCAAGTGGGGAACTAGAGGTATACTGGAACTCTCCAAAATATCTGCTCAATTAATTCTAAAAATAACCTATTAATTGAAGATAAAATAAAATAGTTGTTCATTCAGATTATAAATATATTGATAATTCTCTATTTCTCATCTTCCCCTGATTGCCAGGTCAGAGACTAATAGTTACCCATACAATATCAATTGTGTTTTTAGTATCTAAATCCTGGTTTAATCTGGACAACAACAATGTATCCAACAAAAACATATTTTCTAGCCTCTTTTGCATATAGAGGTGACCAACAAGCAATAAACAGAGGTTGTCAGATTCCAGGAAGACTCCATAAGAGGGGCGAAGGCAGCCAGCATGTGTCCTTTTTTTTTTCGTAAGAGGGGCGAAGGCAGCCAGCATGTTCCTTTTTTTTTTTAATCTATAAGCACTACCCTCTTCCAACTTTCTGCCAGGACTGTGCATGTGTAGATTGGAACTCTCACAGCCATTCTGGACCATGAGACAACCTTGTGGAGGGAAGGCACATGTCAAGGAAGGTAGAGCAAAAAGACACATTGAGCTTAGATGCCTCTTAACACTGAGGAGCCACCATACATACCAACTCTGAAGTTCTTTTATCTGAAAGGGAAATAAGAACCTACCTTGGTTAACTCACCATCACTAGAAGCCTCTGTTATTAGCAGATGTGATGAAAGAGTCTCAGATCACCTTAACTCAAATGTAGATAAAGCTAACAAAAGCAACATTTCTTCCCACCTACAGTCTGTGCTGTTTAGATTCCCCTCCTCTTCCTACCTGACCACTGCAGGAGGATCAAGGTAGCAACGACTTTCCAAGTCCCAAGTGATCCTTTTCTTTAAGCACTCTGATTGGATCCTCACTTCCCTGTCCTGTAAAATAATAAGAGACTTTTGTTCTCCCAATGTGCCATGGTTTCATTTTGCCCAATTAGTGGGGCATTCTTTTAGGTAATTTGATCACAGCACCTTTATTACTACTACTATTATTACCATAAGTACGCCTACAACTGTAGATACTACACAACCTTAAATTTTAGGGTGCTTTATTACTACAGTACATAAGATAAATTACTTATATTATCCTCATAGCGATCCAGTACTAATTCACATAACCTCAATCAGTGATCCTCAACCCTGAATGCATGTTAGAATTATTCGAGAGTGTCTTTAAAAAAATAATCAACATCTGGACATTGGTATTATATTAAAAGTAAATTCTTATGTAATTGGTCTGGGTTAAGGCTTGGCCATTGTTATTGTTTTAAAAGCTTTCCAGGTGTTTCTAATGAGCAACGAGGTTTGAGAATTAATGATTTCAACTAAAATATAACATAAAATCTAAATATCTAAAATAAAATATCTGCTCTAAATGAAAATATAAATCTAAGAACAATATGAATTTCCAATAATCACAATAATGAGAAAAGACACTGCAGAATGTTTTTCAAATATTTTAGCCTTATCTCTATTATTTAAAATATTTAGTGTCAGATATTGAAAGTAATTCAACCATCCTTATCTTACAAATTATATCACTGAAACTGAAAGAAACTATAAAAAGGTGGTTACTGGGTGGTGATCTGGGAAGGAATTAGGAGGAAGGAGGGAGACTTTAACAGCATATTTCTTAATTTTTTTATTTCTCCTTGTGACTGTATTATTACCTACTCAAACATAAATAAATATAAAACAAAATAAAGGGTAAATTTGAATTAATTCAATTATTTTGTTTGCTGGACTGAGGATGTCCGGAGACTTTTAAATCAGAATTAGAAAACTATTATTTTTGTTGTTGTTAATCCTCACCTGAGGATATTTTCCCATTGATTTTTAGAGAGTGTGGAAGGGAGGGGGGGGACAGAGAGAGAGAGAAACATCGATATGAGAGAGACACCAACTGGTTGTCTCCCAGGGACTAGGGATAGAGCCTGCAATCGAGGTATGTGCCACTGACTGGACTTGAACCCGTGACCCTTTAGTTCAAAGACAGAAACTCTACCTGAGCCAAACAGGCGAGGGTGAAAACTGTATTATTGGCATATAATTGTTCCATTTTAACAGGTAATAATGCAAATAAATTATAGTGATTCACAAAATATTTTATCTTATGTCACACTGAATTTATCACAGAAAAGCTGAATAACTCCTTCACCTCAGGGTGATTGAGTTCTCCATCTTCTTCCTCGTAGGGCCCACCAACAATGAATGCATCAGGAATGTTATTAGCTCCTGGAGCCAGAATGTTGGCAATAGGCCATTTTTTGGGCCGGGGAGTAGGTTCTCTTTCCCCTCCAAGCTTCAGAGTTCCATTCTTGAAGAAAATAGGATAGTCTTTCTGCAGAAATAAATACATCAGGAGATTTTGTAAAAGACTTTGAAATGGACAAAATGGATTAATGAAATGTCATATTATTGTTTTTGTTAATCCTTACCCAAGGATATTTTTTCCATTGATTTTTAGAGAAAGTGGAAGAGATGGGGAGAGACACAGAAACATCAATGTGAGGCAGACACATCAATTGGTTAACGCCCTCACGAGCCCTGATCAGGGCCAGGGATTGAATCTACAACCCAGGTACCTGCCCTTGACCAGAAATCAAACCCATTTGGTGTGCAGGTCGACGCTCTAACCATCTAACCACACTAGTCAGGGCCTGAAGTGTCTTCAATGCAATGCTGGGTATTATCTAACAGACCCTTCTGTGATTATCTGATTCTGTAGAAGCGCCTGTGCCCTTCATTGTCTTTGTGCTATTTTATAATTCTGTAATTTATTAAAAATTTATGATAACTCAAAATATTCTTGTCTATAGATAGCAAAGTACTTTGTCCAGTGGAGATGTAACTGATTATTGTCCTGTGGCTGATAACAAGGTTTGAATTATTAGCAGATTCATTTCACCCACCCAGAGTTGTTCAGAGGTTGAACATTGATCCAGGAACCAAGAGGTTTGATTCTCCATCAGGGTACATGCCTGGGTTGCAGGCTCAATCCCCAGTAGGGGGTGTGCAGGAGGCAGCTGATCAATGATGTTTCTCTCTCGGCGATGTTTCTAACTCTCTATCCCTCTTCCTTCCTCTCTCTTTAAAAATCAATAAAGAAAAAAAACTTCAACAGTCCTGATTGCTTACCTATGGGTCATTTCTTCAGATTCTCCTTTAAACTGATTTAAACCCTTTTTGTCATTTTATATTTATATTAGGGTTATGATTTAGCTTTTTAAAAATTATCTTTTAAAAAACAAATTTGACAAAGACCTAAAATATAGGCACTTCCATATTTATAATTTATCTAAAATATATTTGCAATAGGAAACTGGTAAAGATGTAAATAAAAAAATTATAGAAAGAAAAATTAGAAAATATAACATTTAAATAAAAACATGTTAGATATCATTAATAGTAAGTGAAATGCACATTAAAACAATGACATACCATTTTAAACCATACATTGGCAAAGTCAAAGCCTGAAAATATCAAGTATAAATATTGTTAAGGGAATGGTATTTTTATATTTATAGTTGATGGAACCACGGAAAGTTTGTAGTATCTAGTAAAATTTAAAATTGGCATACCCTATTACTCAGCTATTCTAGTTCTTTATTTTAAGTTTAAAAATGTTTGTGAAGAAGGGACATTTCTGGAATGGCAGAGTAAGGACTTCTAAAAATCTGCTCCTCTATAAAAACAATATAAATATTGGCAAAAATTATAAAATTAATGGTGCCAAGACCATTCAATGGGTACAGAACAGTCTTTTCAACAAATAGTGCTAAGAAACTAGTTATCTACATGCAAAAGAATGAAGTTGGACCCTTACCTAACATCATACAGAAAAATTAACTCAAAATGAATCAAAGGCCGAACACTAAACTATACAACTCTTAGAAGAAAACAGAGTGGGGAAGATTCATGACATTGGGTTTAACAATGATTGATTGGTTATGAACAACAAAAGAAAACATGGACAAACTGCACTTCATCAAAATTAAAATCTTTTGTAGATCAGAAGATACTGGGGTGATATCAGAAGAATGGCAGTGTGAGAGATCCCCTTGGCCTCTCCCCTTGAAGTTTCAACAATTTGAACAGCTATTACTCAACAAAGGACTCCCTGCTCAATGTACAAATACGCCTAGAAGATTCACACATTGAAATACCTAGAGGTGGGCAAGTGGAGCAAAAGGGGGAGGCGAAAAGAGAGAGGAGCTGTTACAAGCTAGGAATGTAGTTGGCAGCTAGGAGCTCATGGTGGGGCTCTGTTTAGGGAGGAGAGGAATCCAGTCGTGGCTCACACTCCCTTCAGCCAGGAGGAGCAAAGAGACTCAGTGAGCACTCCTGCAGAAGTGAGCAGTATGATCTGCAGCTGGACAGAGAGACCTGGGCAAGGCACAGGAGTGCGGCCACAGTTGTCAGGGCATCAGCAATTCAGACACAGAAACAAAGCCACAAAGTCTGACTACCTCATCTTAACCTCCCAGAGTTTGCCTCCCTTTGTCCTTGGTTTTGGGTTATGGAGCACATTATCTGTAAATCTGAGAACCAGTATTATAGAATCACACTTCTCCCTGAGCAAAGGGTGCACTCTATGACCCATCTCAGGATTGGGGCAGAGGGGTTCCCCACGGAGGACACAATGTCACCATTACTGGGAGGGAAAAACAACAAAGAAGCTGATGGCAGCCAGAAACTTGGGGTTGGCACTAGGATTTCACGAGCTAAAAATGCTTGTGGTTCAATGTCATCTACCAGAAAAGAATATAAAGACCTCTTTGTATTAATCTACTAGAGAAATGCCACTCACACATTGATGCCTAGACAGAGAAGGAATCCTTCAAATACCATGAATAACCAAGGTAGCAAGGCAGCTTGGAAAGAAAATGAAAAATATCCTATAAACAACCTAACATTACATGTTAAAGTACTAGAAAAAGGAGAACAAAAGGAACCCAAAGTCAGCAGAAGAAAGGAAGTAATAAAAATTAGAGCAGAACTGAATTAAACAGAGAACAAAAAGACTATGCCAAAAAAAGTTAATACAATAAAAACCTGGTTCTTTGAAAAAATTAGCCTGGCTGATGAGTCTCAGTGGTTGAGCATCAACCTATGAACCACGAGGTCATAATTTTATTTCAGTCAGGGCACATGCCTGGGTTGCAGGCTTGATCCCCAGTAGGGGGCATGCAGGAGTCAGCCCATTGATGATTCTTTCTCATCATTGATATTTCTGTGTCTCTCTCCCTTTCTCTGAAATCAATAAAAATATTTTTTAAAAAGAGAATATTAATAAAATTTATAAACCCCTGGCTAGACTCACTAGGAAAAAAGAGAAAAGACTCATATAAACAAAATTGAAAGTGAAAAAGGAGAAGTTAACACAGACATCACTGATATACAAAGAATCATACTAGAATACCATGAAAGATTATATGCCACCAAATTCAAAAACCTAGAAGACATAGATAAGTTTCTAGAAATCTATAAATTTCCTAGACTGACTCATGAAGAAATGGAAAATCGAAATAGACTGATAAACAGTGAGAAAATTAAAACAACCATCAAATATCTCCCTTTTATTTTCAAAAAATAAAAGTCCAGGACCATATGGTTCCGCTAGTGAATTCTACCAAATATTCAAAGAAGATTTGACACCTATCCTTCTCAAACTCTTCCAAAAAAATTTGGAGAGACAAAACTTCCCAACATTTTATGAGGCTATCATAACCCTGATACCAAAACCTGGTAAGAATAACACTAAAAAAGAAAACTACAGACCAATATCTCTGATGAATATACATGCAAAAATCTTAAACACAATACTAACAATTCGAATACAACAATTCACTAAAAATATAATACATCACGATCAGGAGGGGTTCATTCCAGAGGCACAAGGATGGTTCAACATATGCAAATCGAACAATGTAATATACCACATTAATAAAACAAAGGATAAAATCATACGATCTTATCAATAAATGCAGAAAAAGCATTTGATAATATAAAACATCCATTTATGATTAAAACACTCAATAAAATAGGCATAGAAGAAAAGTACCTCAACATGATAAAGGCTATATGTGACAAACCCTCAGCCAATATCATACTCAATGGTGAAAAACTGAAAGCTTTTCCTCTACGATCAGGAACAAAAGAAGGATGTCCACTCTCACTATTCTTATTCAAGATACTTCTGGAAGTCCTAGCCAGAGCAATCAGGTAAGAGAAAGAAATAAAAGGCATCCAAATTAGGAAAGACTAAAAAAAGTGTTATTTTTTGCAGATGACATGATTCTGTATATGTAAAATTCTAAAGACTCCACCAAAAACTATAAGAAACAATAAACTTGAAACAAAAAAATAAACAATAAACAATAAACAGGATGCAAAATCAATGTACAAAAATTCACTGTTTTTCTATATACTAACAATGAAACTTCAGGGGGAAAAAACCAAACATTTTCTTTCGCAATTGCAACCAACAGAATAAAATACCTAGCAATATACTTAACAAAGGATGTGAAGAACCTATATACTAAAAAGACACAATGAAATGGAAAGATATTCTGTGTTCATGAATTGGAAGAATCAATATAGTTAAACATTGCAACAGACTTTTTAAAATATATTTTATTGATTTTTTACAGAGAAGAAGGGAGAGGGATAGAGAGTTAGAAACACTGATCAGCTGCCTGCTGCACACTCCCCACTGGGATGTGCCTGCAACCAAAGTACATGCCCTTGACCGGAATCGAACCTGGGACCCTTCAGTCCGCAGGCTGATGCTCTATTCACTGAGCCAAACTGGTCAGGGCGCATTGCAACAGATTTAATGCAATTCCCATAAAAACCCCAATGTCATTTTTTAGAGAAATAGAACAAAAAATCAACAGGTGGGAGCATTAACTAATTACTCCCTTTTAGTGAGCAGTTTGGAAATCTCTATCAAGAGCCTCAAAAGACCCATACACCATCATTCTATAGAAATTTGGACTAAGAAAATAATCTGGAATTAAGGGAAAGTTGTTGTTTTTTTAATCCTCACTGACGGCATGCTTTTATTGATTTTAGAGAGAGAGGACAGGAGAGAGAGTGAATGAAACATCGATGTGTGAGTGAACATAGATTAGTCGCCTCCAGCCCCCACCCCGACCAAGGATCAACCTGGCAACCTGGGTATGTGCCCTGACAGGGAGTTGAACCTGTGACCTTTCAAGTGTACAGGATGGTACTCCAACCAACTGAGCCACACTGGCCAGGGCAAGAGGGAGTTTTTTACATAAAGTACATTATACAAAATCCACAAAACATATGCATGAGGTAATCTGTGTAGAAATAACTCCAAAAGTTGTCAATTTAAAGATGTTCTACATATATCCCATCATAAAGCATTTATTGATATAAATTATATTTAATCTATACTATATTATATATAATATATAAACTATAAACACAAACATCTATTTATAAAACAGAAGTAAACTTTATTTTTTAAGCCTAAAAGAAATCTCAGCCATTAGCAGAGCTTGATTTGAATGAAATCTTAGCAGGTGAAGAAGAGATGCCCATATGAGTGTTTAAATATATATAAATATGTAGCTAGAGGGCTTTACCTCTCCAGTTGATGGAACTTGCAGACCAACCATGTAGTTCTGCACAGGCCCTGTTGGCACGAAGGATTCAGGCACAGAGTAGGCAGCCTCCAATGTGACCTTCAGTAGATTTCCTCCTGAGATCTGGGCTGCTGTCAATAATGGCTCTGCCACAGATACTTTAACTTCCAGACTGCACTGCTGGAGATATTAAAAATGGCGCAGAGTCAGTGGATACTGCATGGACATGCTCCCAGGAACAAACTGGAATTACAACTAAAATACAGAAAGACTGCAGTGCTGTCAAAAATAACATTATGCAACATTTTGAAAATGCCAGAGACCTCCTTATCTCACTTGAATATTTTTTCCTTATCTCATTTGAATATTACATCACTGTTCAAGATAAAAATGGCAAAGTTTACTTCATACAGAGGATTCAAATAACTTTCTCTTGTTATTTGGACAGAGATAGAGCCAAGAAAAGACCTTATCCTTAGTTAGAGTGCTTCCCTTCTACCATACTCAGGTCAAGTATGTATACAAATACATATAGAAGAGGAATTGGAAGGTTCTATACTGAAAAGTAAATAGTGGTTGCACATGAGTGAGTGAGACTGGGGTACTTTTTGCTAGTCTAAATTTTATGTTTATTCTGTAATTCAAATGTAGTGCTTATAAAAAAATTTTAGTTTTATGAAATATTTGAAAATCATATTCTTTAATATATATTTTTATATAGTATACAATAAAAAGTAGGTTTAAAATGTGTAATTATATGTCAGGCACTTTATTATAGCACTAGGAATATAAAGATAAAGAAGACATGGCCTCATTCATCATGGAATTCATTTTATAATTCCATGATTTATGATAAAGACCTGTACAAAATGCCCAATGAGGAAGTGAATAATTAATTATTGGGGTGGGGAGGGATAAGAGATGGTAACATCTGAATTAACTTTTACAACATGAACAGGAATTCAGAATCTGGATAAGCAGAGGAAGAAAAGAGAAAATAATTCTGAACAAAAAGAAGAGTTCTGTGTAAAGTGATATTGAAACAGCATGTTGTACTCAGTTCAGGTGTAAGCAAGTAGCCCAGGATTTTAGAATATAAAGCACAAGGAGGAGAGTGCCGAGAGATGAGATTAAACAAATGGCAGGCTCATGTCATAGAGCCTGCTAAGGAAGTCTGGGCCTTAACACGTAAGCAGCGGGTGGATCTGCGAACTGCACAGAGCTAAGCTAGGAAGAGATGTGATCAGATTCACTTTTAAGTCTCTCTGCAAGGAGTGGGAAAGCTGAACTAGAGGGAAGTAAGGGCAGTTACAAGGCTACTTGTAATGTTTCAGGTGAACAATTATCTATACTAATAAAAGGGTAATATGCTAATTAGACCAGGAGACCTTCTAGACGTCCTTCCAGACAAAGCCATGGTGGCTGGGCTGAGGCAGAGGCAGTTAGGGGTGATCAGGCTAGGAGGGGAGGGCAGTTGGGGGTGATCAGGTCGGCAGGGGGGGCAGTTGGGGGCGAGCAGGCCAGCAGGCAGAGTGTTAGGGGTGATCAGGCAGGCAGGCCGGTGAGCAGTTAGGAGCCAGTGGTCCCAGATTGCGAGAGAAATGTCCGACTGCTGGTTAAGGCCCGATCCCTGTGGGGTCCCAGTTTGGAAAGGGTGCAGGCCGGGCTGAAGGACACCTCCCCCGTGCATGAATTTTGTGCACCAGGCCACTAGTCCTATATAACAAAAGCCTAATATGCTAAGTGTCCTGTTGTCTGGTCAGCCATTCAACCAATCAAAGCGTAATATGCTAATGATATGCTAAGGCCACTCAACCCCTCACTATGACATACACTGACCACCGGGGACAGACTGTCAACCAGTCAACCAATCGCTATGATGTGCACTGACCCGACTACTGGTTAAGGCCCGATCCCTGTGGGGTCCCAGTTTGGAAAGGGTGCAGGCCGGGCTGAAGGACACCTCCCCCGTGCATGAATTTTGTGCACCAGGCCACTAGTAGACATGAAAAGATGCTCAACAGCACCAATCATCA
>NW_006288853.1:5796967-5798656 GCF_000327345.1 Myotis davidii
GGCCAGTCGCTATGACACCCCCTGACCACCAGGGGGCAGACGCTCAATGCAGGAGCTGCCCCCTGGTGGTCAGTGTGCTCCCACAGGGGGAGCCCCGCGCAGCCAGAAGCCAAGCTCACAGCTGATGAGTGCAGCAGCGGTGGTGGGAGCCTCTCCCGCCTCCGTGGCAGTCAGATATCCCCCGAGGGCTCCTGGACTGCTAGAGGGCCAGGCTGAGGGACACCCCTTCCCCCTCCCTGAGTGCATGGATTTCGTGCACTGGGCCTCTAGTAAGACAAAAAAGTATGAATGAAGCTAAGGAGACAGAGTCCAAAGGTGCTTAGGATATAGAAAAGGTTGAATTTGGTGAGAGACAGATTTGGAAATTGGTTGTACTTAGGATCTGGAGGAGCAGTCATGGATGTAACATAGGTTCTGTGTATGTTCTATGATTTCACAAATGGGTGATGCCACTAGTCAAAATAACTAAGATAAAAGCAAGGGTAAGTTTAAGGGAGGATACTGAGTTTAGTTCTGGAATGTTGAGGTTTGGGTGCTATGTGATATCATTAGAGAAATCCAGCAGGTGGTTGTAAAGGCTGACTTTCTGGAATTCAGGAGAGGGGTCTGGGCTGGAGCTGTTGAATTAAAAGTCTTCAACATACTGGTGGCTTTTAAAATCATGGATGACTCCCACCACCCCCAAGAGTATGCACACAGACTAAGAACAAGAACAGATGGTGGCCACGAATAGACCTTTTGTACTTAAGGGACAGGCAGAGGAGAGATCTAGTGCAGGAATATGAAAAGGCTACGGTAAATGAGTAGGAAATCAGAACACCAAAGGAAGGAAAGATTTTAAGAGAGTCACTGAAGAATCTGACACCTCTGGTCAATATGTCTCTGGGAAAAGAAGCAAATGTCCTTAAGGTTTCTAACTTGTATTAATCAAGACAGGGAATATTGGAAGGTGAATTGGAATCTCCTTTCCAAGTGCAGGTTTTATATAATTTTAGTCTCTGAGTCTCGCTTAAATATAAAATTAGTGAGAACTCTCAAGCAAATGGAAATTAACAGTCATATATTTTTTCTTTGAGTATATAAAACAAGTAAACAGGAATATTATGAGCAAAGGTCATGAGGACTGACAATCCATTTTACTAACTTTTCTTCTAAAGGTACCTAAGGAAAATCAAGAGTACATAGGCTATGAGACTGAACCAAGGAAGTCAGACTGAGCTCAAATATATACCTCTTTCCAGCACAAATCATATGAAATGACAGATAAATATTGAATTATATCTTTACTAGAGGCCCAGTGCATGAAATTCATGAAAGGGTAGGGTCCCTAAGCCTGGCTGGTGATCAGGGCCAATCTGTGGGGTGACCAGCGGGGTGATAGGGGGTGGTGCTGGTACCTGCCTCGGCAGGCCTAATGGTGCCTGTTTGCCAGCCCTGCCACCTGCCACTCCTGCTGCCGCCGGTCACCTCTCTCTGTGGGGTTACTGGCGGGGTGACCAGGGGGGCCCCCACTGGCACCTGCCTTGGCTGGCCTGGGGCCTGTGGGCTAGGGGCAGCTCCTGCATTGAGCATCTGCCCCCTGGTGGTCAGTGCGTGTCATAGTGCCCTTTTGTTTTGCATATTAGGCTTTTATTATATAGGATAACAATCATAAAAATTAGTCATTGTGAATTTCTTCTGGAGATGCTG
>NW_006288853.1:5798940-5812538 GCF_000327345.1 Myotis davidii
GAAGCTCCCAGCCTGTTTTTTCTTTCTTTCTTTTTTTATTCTGGGATTTATTTACCTTCTATAGCTGTCACTGGAGCTGAGAGCCGGCTCCAGCTCTGAGGCTTGGCTCCAGCTCTGAGGTCTTGGCTGGCTGAAAGCAGGTATCTGGGTTTGTTTAGCTTCTATAAATTGAAACTCTGTT
Organism: Myotis davidii; assembly: GCF_000327345.1. Classification (NCBI taxonomy): domain Eukaryota; kingdom Metazoa; phylum Chordata; class Mammalia; order Chiroptera; family Vespertilionidae; genus Myotis; species Myotis davidii. The sequence continues at coordinate 5,799,122 of NW_006288853.1, forward strand.
ACCATCATTGGCGCTCTAAGCTCTGAGCCCAGTGCCGGCTGAAAGCAGGTATTCTAGGTTTGTTTAGCTTCTATAATGGCAACATTGTTGCATCCGGAGCTCAGAGCTGGACTGCGGCAGGCGGGGAACCTTGGCTTCCTCCCTCACTGGAGCAAGCAAGCCTGATGTTCGCACAGCTGCCTGGCTGCTGGCCGCCATCTTTGTTGGCAGTTAATTTGCATATCACCCTGATTAGCCAATGGGAAGCGTAGCAGAGGTATGGTTAATTACCATGTTTGTCTATTATTAGATAGGATATCCAATTAAAAGATAATGTTATAATAACTCCAGAAAACAAGAAATGCCATCAGCCCTAGCTGGTTTGGCCTAGTGGATAAAGCGTCAGCCTGCGGACTGAAGGGTCCTGGGTTCTATCCCAGTCAAGGGCACATGCCCAGGTTGTAGGCTCGATCCCCAGTGGGGGATGTGCAGAAGGCAGCCAATCAATGATTCTCTCTCATCACTGATGTTTCTATCTCTCTCTCCTCCCTTCCTTTCTGAAATCAATAAAAATGTATTTTTAAAAAAAGAAATGCCATTGCTAAACTATATGTTCTTAGGAATCATTGAAAGATATTTAGAAATCAAATTAAATCAGATCTAAAAACAAACACACACATACAGAGAGAGAGAGAGAGAGAGAGAGAGAGAGAGAGAGAGAGAAACCGATCACATCCTAAAATAAGAAACCCACAGCAGATTCAGGAGTGGATTGTGGCAGCTCCAAGGTCAGAATCAACAAGCAGCAGAAAGGGGCCTATAGTGATGGTTAATTAGAGAACTGCAGTCAGAACAGTTGGATCAGTTGGGCCCTCCTTTCTCCTTTAGTTGTCAAAACAGAAGGCAGCTGTAGTATCTGCTGAGAGTGAGTGCACCAGCACCAGAATGGCAAACAGTGCCCCCAGAGGCTACTGATCCCCTGGGGGAATGGGAAACACAGTCAAGACAAACCAGTGACACATCCCAACAATCCATGCTTCTTCCCCTACTCCAATAACTAGAGGCAGGCTACCATGCCAGAAAGTATGTTACCCACATTCATGTACTATTTAATCCATCAAACATAGCTCAAGAGGCATTTCCATGGTTAAGCCTTCCCTACAGCTACCTCTGGGCAAAGTAACTGATACCTATTGTGTGCCCAGGTGCCTTGGCCCACCACTTAATCACACTGGGTTAAAATCAATAATATGTAGATTATGGACTCCTAAACTAGGACTCTGCCTTATTTATCTTTGTTTCCCAGAACCTAGCACTATGTGTGCCTATAAAAAGAAGGAGCCTGATAACCTGGACTCAAAGGAATTGCACCTTAATACCAGACAGATTTGTTAGACTGAATGGCAGGCTGAAATGTTGATAGTTAAAACTCTGATTACCTTGACACCTGGTTGAAGAGGCTCTAAGGGAGAGCCTGGAACAGGGTGCAGTGGGACGATTGTTCCAAATGAACTCTCTCCTGTAAAAAGAAGACCAAGTCAAGCCAAAAAAGGAAGGGCTAGGCAAAGATAAATGTGCTCATCTTTTCATCAAATTCCTCAAATTCAACGAGGTTGATTTTTTTTCATTTCACTGGAGTTAAATTTTATGAAGCTTGTTATATCTGCTTTTGAGCGAATCATACATCTCACCTTCCACTAAAGGAAGCAGGTCCACCACAGCTTGACCAAGGACTAAGGTCTTCTCATCTTTCTGCTTCTTTTCCTTTGGTAAAACTTCAGTCATAGTCACTAGGAAAATCAAAACAAAGAAATGAGAACATGTCTAGCTCATCTATCAGATAACTGAGATGCAATAAACAGTGCATTATCAAAGAAATTTAAGAGAAATGAATGTGATATCCAAGAAGGCACCATTATTGGTGGAAAACACTAGACCACCTTAGCGATTTTTTTCTGTGACAACTCTGTAATTTTAAAAAAAGTTATAGCCCTAACCGGTTTGGCTCAGTGGATAAGAGTGTTGGCCTGCGGACTCAAGGGTCCCAGGTTCGATTCTGGTAAAGGGCATGTACCTTGGTTGCAGGCACATCCCCAGTGGGGAGTGTGCAGGAGGCAGCTGATCAATGTTTCTCTCTCATTGATGTTTCTAACTCTCTATCCCTCTCCCTTCCTCTCTGTAAAAAACCAATAAAATATATATTTTTAAAAAGTTATATATATATATAGGAAATGACATCTTTATAATGTTGAGCATGCCTGCCTAAGAACATGGTACTTCTTTTCTTTTATTCAACCTTATGTCTCTCAATAGCATTTTCTTTAGAGTTTGCTTATAAGGCTCACACATTGAAATTAATTAATGTCCCTTAAGTTTCTTTTACTCCATAAGTTCCCCTTCAACTTCATTGGATTTTTTCCATTTTTATTTCTCTAAGAAATTGTCCATTTTATCTAAGTTTTCAAAAGCAATAGCAGAATATTCTTTTATGTCTTTTTAAAATTGTGGTAAAATACACATTACATAAAATTTACCTTCACAACCACTTTTAAATGCGCAGTCCAGTGGTATTAAAAACATATCACTACCATCCATCTCCAAAACTTCTATACTCACTAAACAACTACTCGCCATCCTCCTCTTCCCCTGGCAACCACGATGGTACTTCCTGTCCATATGTATTTGACCACTCTAAGTACCTCCTATAAGTGGAATTACAAAGTACTTGCCTTTTTTATGACTGACATTTCATTTAGTACAATGTCCTCAAATTAATCAATTAATACAATGTTGCAGCATGTTAGAATTTCCTTTTTTTTAAAAATATATTTTATTCGTTTTTTACAGAGAGGAAGGGAGAGAGATAGAGAGATAGAAACATTGATGAGAGAGAAACATCGATCAGCTGCCCCCTGCACATCTTCCACTGGGCATGTGCCCGCAACCAAGGTACATGCCCTTGACCGGAATCGAACCTGGGACCCCTCAGTCCGCAGGCCGATGCTCCATCCACTGAGCCAAACCGGTTTCAGCAGAATTTCCTTTTTGTTATGACTAATATTCCATTGTACGCATTTACCACATCTTGCTTATCCATTCATCCACTGATGGACACCTGGGCTGCTTCCACGTTTTACTTTTTGTGAATAATACTGCTATGAACACAAGTTTAAAATATCTCTTTGAGAACTGCTTTCAGTTCTTTTGTATATATTCTCAGAAGTGGAATCACTAGGTCATAGGGTAATTCTATTTTTAACTTTTTGAGGAACCACCATTACTGAACTGTTTTACAGTCCCGCCAAAAGTACACAAGGGTTCCAATCTGTCCACATCCTTACCCAAACTTGTTTTTTGTGTTGTTGTTTTTATAGAAGCCCTCCTAATGTGTACGTGGGGGTATGAGTTTTCATTTCCCTAATAATTAGTGATATTGAGCATATTTTTATGTGCTTTATGGCCATTTGTAGATTTTTTTTGGAGAAATATCTATTCAAGTCCTTTGCCCATTTTTTAATCAGGTTGTTTTTTTTGCTGTTGAGTTTTAGGATTTCTCTATATATTCTGGATATTAATCCCTTATCAGCTATATAACTGGCAAATATTTTCTCCCATTCTGCGGGTTGCTTTTTTACTTTTTTACTCTGTGAATAGTGTCTTTTGATGCAAAAAAAAAGTTTTTAATTTTTTAAATTGATTTTAAAGAGAGGAAGGGAGAGAAAGAGAAACATAATGATGCCAGAGAATCGTCGATCGGCTGCCTCATGCATGCCCCATAGTGGGGATCAAGCCTGTAACCCGGGCATATTTCCTGGCTGGGAATCAAACTTTGGCCTCCTGGTTCATGGGTTGATGCTTAACCACTGAGCCACACAAACTGGGCTGGTGCACAAATTTTTTTAAAGTTTCATTAAGTGTAACTTCTTTATTTTTTTCCTTTGTTATCCTGTGTCTTTGGTATCATATCCAATAATTTATTGTCAAATTTAATGTCATGAAATTTTGTCCTATATCTTCTTAGGACTCACATTTGGGTTTTTGACTCAATTTGAGGTAATTTTTTAAATCAGGTGTTAAGTATGGGTCCAACTTCATTCTTTTGCATGTGGATATCCAGTTATCCTAGCACCACTTGTTGAAAAGACTGTCCTTTCCCCCACTGAATGATCTTGGCACCCTTATAAAAAATGATTTGAGCATTACATGTGAGAGTTTATTTCTGAGCTCTCTATTCTATTTCGTTGTTATATATGTTTATCTTTATGCCAATACCACACTGTTTTGGTTACTGTAAATCTGTAATAAGTTTTGAAATCAGAAAGTGTGAAACCTCCAATTTTTCAAGGTTGTTTTGGCTATTTGGAGTCTCTTGAAATTCCATATGACTTTTAGGATGGGTTTTTCAATTTCTGAAAAAAAAAATAACATTGACATTTTTATAGGAAAATTGCACTGAATCCATATATTTCTTTGAGTAATATATGATGCAGCCACAGCCTCGGACACAGGGCGGCTTTCTGCGGCCGCACCAGGCCCCGCTCTGTCAGGCCCTCTGCCCGTGGGCTCTGTTTTTATAAATATATTTTTATTGATTTCAGAGAGGAAGGGGGAGATGGAAACATCAATGGTGAGAGAGAATCATTGTTCTGTGTTTCCCATTCCTACGACATGTCCACCACTGGGGATCAAGTCCCCAACAGGGGTATGTGACCTGACCAGGAATCAAAGAACCATGACCCCTGGTTCATAGTTGACGCTCAACCACTGAGCCACGGGGGTCGGCCAATATTAACATTTTAATAATATTAAGTCTTTCAATCCATGAACATAGAATGTTTTTCATTTATTTGCACCCTGGCCAGAGCTCAGACTGGGGAGGAGCCTGCAACAGAGGTATGTGCCCTTGACTGGAATTGAACCAGGACCCTTCGGCCTGCAGGCCGTCGCTCTATCCACTGAGCCAAACCAGCTAGGGCATGTTCTTCGTTTTCTACATCCTTAAGTTGAAAAGTTAGATTGTTGAGATCTTTCTTGTTTCTTAATGTTAGCATTTTGAGATAGCAATGTCCTCCTTAGTGCCACTTTTGCTACATCTCCTAAGTTTTGGTATGTTGTGTTTCCATTTTATAACTTTCTTTGTGATTTCTTCTTTAAACCATTTGTTTAAAAGTGTGTTAATTTTCATAATTTTGTGAATGTTTCAGTTTTCTATTGTTATTGATTTCTAACTTCATGACACTGTGTTTGTAGAAGATACTTTGTAAGTTATCTTTTTAAATGTATTAAGACTTAATATGTGGCCCAACATATGGTCTGTACTTGAAACATCCCACGTGCACTTGAGTGTGTATTCTGTGCTTGTTGGGTAAAGTGTTCTGAATGTCATTTAGATCTAAGTAGTTTATTGTATTGTTTAAGTCCCCTATTTCTTTACTTATCTTCTATCTGGTTGTTCTATCCATTACTATGAGTGGGCTATCTGAAGTCCCCAGCTACTGTTGTAATACTATCCATTTCTCCCTTCAATTCTGTCAGTTTTTGCTTTATATATTTTAACTAGAGGCCTGTTGCATGAAATTTGTGCATGGAGTTGGGGGGGGGGTCCCTCAGTCCAGCCTGAACCCTCTTGCAATTTGGGATGACTGGCTCCTAACCACTTGCCTGCCTGCCTGACCCCTAACTACTCACTTGCCTGATCACCCCTAACCACTCTGCCTGCTTACCTGATCTCCCCTGCTTGTCTGCCTGCCTGATCGCCCCTAACCACTCACCTGCCTGCTTGATCACCCCTAACTGCTCACCTGCCTGCCTGATCATGCCTAACTGCCTCTGCTTTGGCCCCCAGCGCTGCGGCTTTGTCCAGAAGGACGTCTGGAATGACATCTGAAGGTCGTTCAGCTGTCCGGTCTAATTAGCATATTACACTTTTATTATTATAGATGGTCTGTCATTAGGTACATAAGTATTTATAAATATTTTATTTTCTTGCTGCATTGAATCTTTTGTTAATATATAATGTCTTATTTTAACTTATAACCTTTTTTATCTTAAGTTAATTTTGTCTGATATTAGCATAGCCACACCTGTTCTCTTTTGATTACTATTTGCATGAAATATCTTTTTCACCCTTTCATTTTCAACCTGATTGTGTCTTTAGATCTAAAGCGAGTCTCTTCTAGACAGCATATAGTTGGATCCTATGTTTTTACCCATGCTGCCAATCTTTGTCTTTTGATTGTACAGTTTAATCAATTTATACCTAAATTATTTATAAGATTAATTAATTAATGGTGTTATTGTGCTATTTGTTTTGTTTTTTTTATGCCTCATAACACTCTGGCCCCTCATTTCCTGCATTACTGTGTTCTTTTGTGTTTAGATGTTTCTTTTTTTAAATGACATGTTTAAATTCCTTTCTCATTTTCTTTGTGTATATTCTATAGCTGTTTTCTTTGGGGCTACCATGAATATTACATTTAGCATCCTAAAGTTACAACACTCTAATTTGAATTTATAGCAGCTTAATTTTAATAAAATATAGAAACTGCTTTTTTAGCAAAATTGTTGAAGAAGACATACCTCATGATTTCTCCATCGCAAAAACAAAAACAAAAACTGGCATCCATCCACAGGCAACAGTCCCTTGTAGGAGCTCTGGGATCCAATACCACATGCCAAAAAACTCAGGAGTTTCACATACCCATGTGTCAGGTATTAGGCAGACTTACGTCCCAGCTGTGGACCCTGCAGTGGCCCACGAATCAGCTCCAGCCACACTCACCTGGAGTCCAGGAATCCCTGGAAACTCCTGCCGTAAACAATCACCCACAGATGAGAGAACCTTTGTACAGGTTCCCAATAGAGAAGTTCCAGCATACCACTGGAGCAAAAAATAAAAAATAAAAAAAATAAAGGGGAGGAGAGGGAAGGAGAGGGGAGGGGAGAGTTTGCGTGCATTGGAGAAGGTAAGAGCTGCACTTTGACTTTAGCTGCATCCCCATCCCCAAAGCAGCACAGCTCAGAGCCAACAGAGATCTTCTTTGCCCATGATTGCTCCTATGGAGGACAGTTAGAGTGTGTGAAAGAGCACCCATTTCCCCATCTATACAGGATGCTGCCACATGGGCCAATTTCTCTCTTGTCCCATCCAGACTACTAAATATGAGCTGCATCACCCGGGGTGGAGGTAGGGAGGGAGGGAGGAAGAATCTGGGAGAGTGGCAGATAGGATGCCTAGAGAACATTAAAGAGATATGGATCCTACAAATTGTACCATGGACTCCATCAGGAAGCCCATCCACCAGCTGTGTGGGGTGCCTTGCCTTTGGATCCCAAAACTAGCCCATGGGCACCCTCATTATTCCATGTGCCACACACACACACCCTCCATGCAGTGGCTGGCTCCCTATGAGCTCCTCTTTCGGTTTTTAATATATTTGTTATTGATTTCAGAGAGGAACAGAGAGGGAGAAACATCAATGATGAGAGAGAATCATTGATCGGCTGCCTCCTGCTCGCCCCCTACTGGGGATGGAGCCCGCAACCCGGGCATGTGCCCTTGACTAGAATCAAACCTGGGGACCTTTAGTCCGCAGACCGATACTCTATCCACAGAACCAAACCAGCTAGGGCCCTATGAGCTCTCTTGATAGCAGCTGCAAGAGTAAGCTATGGCAGATGGTTAGTAAGCTCATGTAAAAAGCTGGTCTGAATCTGTGGGCAAGGGGGAGATACCACAAACTTGAACTTTAGCACTGCTCTTTTTAGAAAACAAAAGGGGATAGGGGCTGACAGCCCTCAGCCTGGTGGTTTGCATTATCCAGAGAATGCATACAGCCCGGCCCGTTGTAGCTCAGTGGTTGAGCATCAACCCATGAACCGGATCACAGTACAATTCCAGGTCAGGGCGCATACATGGGTTCTGGGCTTGACCTGGGTTGGGGGCATGCAGGAGGCAGCTGATCAATGACTCTCTCTCATCATTGCTGTTTCCATTTCTTTATCCCTCTCCTTTCCTCTCTCTGAAATCAATAAAGATATATTGAGAGAGAGAGAGAGAGAGAATCCAAACACATTTAAAAATTCTGCCACAAGAGGGTGCAAGAAGCATGTATAGCCATAGAAGGTCTGCGAAAGCCTCAGAATCCCTAGCAGGGCAAATGGAAGGTATTTCAGTCTCCTAACGGCAGTAAGCAATGACTGGAGGAAGTGACTGCCACTTCAAATGCGAAGACTGCAATGCAAAACTGCAAGGAATATAAAAGAAAATCAAAGAAAAATGAAACCACAAAAGGATCACAGTAATCTTCCAGGAATTGACCCCAAACACGTAGATCTGTGTATTACCCAATAAATAATTCAAAATACAAATTTTAAGGGAACTCAATGAGTTAAAGGAAAACACAGAAAGACAATTCAAAGAAACCCAGAGAAGAAAGCATGAAAATAAGTTTGACAAAGACATAGAAATCATAAAAGAACTAAACAGCCCAGCAAGCATGGCTCAGTGGGTGAGCGTTGACCTGTGAACCAGGAGGTCACGGTTTGATTCCAGGTCAAGACATAAGCCTGGTTGCAGGCTTGATCCCCAGTGGAGGGTGTGCAGGGGGCAGCTGATCAATGATTCTGTCATCATTGATGTTTCTATCTCTCTCCCCCTCTCCCTTCCTCTCTAAAATCAATAAATAAATATATATATATCCTAACAAATTCTAGAGCTGGAGAGTACAATGAATAAAATGAAAAATGCAATAGACAGCACCAACAGAAGAATGAATCAAGCAGAAGAAAGAATCTGTGAGTTAGAATACAGGAACGTTGAAATTATCCAGTTAGAGAAGAACAAAGATTAAAAAATGAAAAAGAGTAAAGAAAGCCTATGTAATCATGGGATACCATCAAAAGAAATAATTTGTAAAATATTGGAGTTACAGAAGAGAGTGAGAAAGGGGAAAGACAGGTATTTTTTTAATATATTTTATTGATTTTTTACAGAAAGGAAGGGAGAGAGATAGAGCGTTAGAAACATCGATGAGAGAGAAACATTGATCAGCTGCCTCCTGCACATCTCCTACCAGGGATGTGCCCACAACCCAGGTACATGCCCTTGACCGGAACCTGGGACCTTTCAGTCCGCAGGCGGACGCTCTATCCACTGAGCCAAACCGGTTTCGGCAAGACAGGTTATTAAAAGAAGTAATGGCTTAGAACTTTCCAAATTAGGGAAACAATTTGAATATTCCAGTTCATAAACCTCACATGTCACAAAAGAAACTCAAAAAGATCTCTCCAAGATACACCACAATAAAACTGTCAAAAATCAAAGACAAAGAGGTATCTTAAAAGTAGCTAGAGAAAAGAAGCTTGTAGAATTCTCCAGTGAAACTGTCTGGTTCTGGAGAATTCTAATTATGAATTCAATTTCCTTAATAGTTATAGGCCAACTTTATTTCATATAGGATGAGTTGTGGTTAGCGGGTTTTACTTAAACCGTCTCTTTTAGCTGGTTTTTTTGGTTTTTTTTACAGCACTCCAACAGAGGAACAGGAGGGGCACTGCCTCATTATTGCCAGGTGGAGATAGAAGTATAGGTTCCCCACTCAGCCTCCATACCTGAGGGGGAGAGCTCCTCTTTACTGCTGAGGGGGAATGGGAGTTCTGGTTTCTTGCTGTTCTCCACTGATACCACAGTGGTGTAGACTCATTACCACTAGTATATATATATGTAGTGTTCAGTGAAAGGTCTTGACCGACACTATGTCTCCTATGACACCATCCTGGTGGGGAACAGAGGAGCACCTTGTACTACCAGACTGGGGGAGAAGTCTAGATTCTCCATGTGCTCTCCACTAAAACCACATGGTGGAAGAGGGAGCTCATTACCAGAGGGCATAAAAGTCCTAGCTCCCTACTGGATCTTTTCTGACACCACCTAGCTAGGGTATTGGGGCACCTAATTTTCAGCTTTATGAGAGTGTAAGTCTAGGTTCCCCACTTAGATTGGAGGTGGATGGGACCACAGTTTCTTTCTGTGACATTTGGCTGGAGTGGAGCAGTTGCTGTCTAAAAGTTTTCTGTCTTTCTAGACGGCCCCTTTCCTGGTCTTTTGTTAGAGGCAGCAGATTTTTGTTGGACTTTTGGGTTTGCACCATTAGGGTTTCCAGGTTGCTGGCTTCTTCAGCCTCAAATCTGGGACATATAAGCAAAAAGAAAACCCGAGGACCTCCCCACTGTGTAATTTCTCAGGTCTCAAATTTCCTTCTCTCCACCTTCCAGTCTCTCCTGTTCGTTTTATATATAATGTCTAAGATTTGTAGCTGTACTTAGTGAGAGGAACAGGAAAAAGTATGTCTATTCCATCTTCTTGGAGATACAATTTCTGTTTTAAATCCTTTTGATTTCTAATGACTGCATTTAAGATTATACAGTAGTCCCCCTTATCCACGGTTTCATGTTCTATGATTTCAGTGACCCAAGGTCAACCACAGTCTGAAAATATTAAATGAAAATTTCCAGAAACAATGAGTTTTCAATTTCATACCATTCTGAATAGCATAATGAAATCTCGTGCCATCCCACTCTGTCCCACTCAAGATGGGAACCATCCCTTTGTCCAGCCTGTCCACATTGTGTATGCCACCTGCCCAATAGGCACTTATTAGCCACCTCCATAACGTAACAACTATATCAGAGTATCACAGTACCTGCTTTAAGAAACCATTATTTCACATAACTTTTATTACAGTATATTGTTACAATTCTCCATTTTAATATTAGTTATTGCTGTTAATCTCTTTCTGTGACAATTTATAAAGTGTATCAAGTATGTATGCATAGAGAAAAGCATAGTATATATAGTGTTCAGTACTATCTGAGGTTTCAGGTACCACTGGGGGTCTTGGATAAGGACAGACTACTGTATCTCAGTAAGCACTATGTCAGTTAAATCCCACAAGATTTGGTATTTACTATTGATTCTAAATGTTTTACAGTTTTTATTATTTTTTTAATTTTTCCTATGAATTATTCGTGTGTCTTAATTTTTCCTAATGGATTCTTTTTTTATCTTTTCGTTATTGATTTCTAATGTTGATGGTTGTATTCTGATCAGAACACGTGGTCTGTATGCTACTGATAATACTGTGTAGTTAGAAATTGTAGCAGTATGAATAAGGAACCCATTCATCCATTTACTCAGTCATTCATTCAACAAATACTTTTTTAGCTCTTTTATGTTCCAGATATTTCTAGGCAGTAGAAATTCTGAAATAAACAAGATCCAGGCCAGATTTCAAAAACTGCCTCCTCTAGCAAGGGAGGCAAATTAACAACAATATGGTGAGTATACAGAAGTATGGTGAGTATACATAAGTATAGATAAGGTTGCCAAGTAAAATACAAGATGCCCATTAAAATTTTTGAATTTCAGATAAACAATGAATAATTTTTTTAGTATAAGTATGTCCCAATTTTGTTTGTTTTTTTAAATCTGGCAACCCTAAAGACAAGAATACAAAAGAAAAGCTCCTAACTCAGCTTAGGAGATAAGGGCTGCAAAGTTTAGTCATATAGCAATAGGTCTTGGATATAAACTCGCTAAAACTAGTAGGTCAGAACCAGAGCAGGTAGCTCTCAAAGTATACCATGTTATACCTAGATTAAAAAGGTAAGGTGTCCATCTGTCCCAACAACAGCTACTATACACCTCAGAATCTCCTCATAACATACTCATATAATTAACATTTTTACAGCCACAAAGACTTACAGAACACAGGTTTGTGGGCGAGGTCATCTAAAGTGATTCCTCCTTCAGGATTGAACTCAAAACTGCAAGTGAAGTTGTATTTTGCAGTTCCTTCTGAAGAAACAGTAATTTTTGCAGAGTCTCCCAGAACTGCCTGATTAAATTCTGCACGAATAAAGGTAACTGGGGTATCTCCTTTAGAACCTTTCTGTTGACAGAAACATACTACTTTACAATTATACTCAAATAGAGAATTTTTCTACACATCTGGCAACCCATTTTTACTTGTACTAAATAGCATTTTCCATGTTCCCGTATCAAGCTATATTACAAATACAAAAGAAGTAGGTAGGAAGTCATTAAACAAATCTAACTGTAGTATTTAAATGCCAACATTGTATTTAAATGCCATTATGTTGAAGTTTTTAAAAAAAACACTCATTATGTTTATAAAATTATATTGTAGAACATGTGGAAAAGTGAGAAAAGCACATAAAAAATAAATTACCTGTAATCTCTAATATGCAAGCACCATTAACATTTTCAAATATTTTTCTAGTGTTTTGTTGTGAATACGTATGTGTATTTCCCTGTGTGTGTGTATATATGCACACATATTTATGTATGCCTTTTAAAACAATGTAGAGGACATATATTACATCCTGCTTGGAAAGAGCTTTTTTACTTAATACTGAATATTTTGCCATTTCATTAGTATTATAATTTTTAGTAGTTATATCATATTGTAGTTTTATTATTTAAATTCATCAAAAGAAATTAATCATAAAGGAAACTCTGGAAGACTTCAGATCCTTTTCAGGAAAAGGGGATGAATTGCTGTCTAGGAAAACAAAAACGACTTCTTATTTTACCTGTTAAATTTAATTTTCAAATTGCCAGGCATTTTATACACACAGTAATCTGAACTGCTGATTCTGGACTACCCATGAGCAACAACGAGAAGGAAGGGCCATTGCTATGTAAAGCCAGTAGATTTGGTGGTACAGGATGATGCAGAACTCCATTCCTTCCCGTTGTGCTCCCAACACAGCTTCCCCAACCCACAGATTTTTGACAGAGAGATCTGAGCTAAAGACAAGTATACTTTCAAGAAGTATGAATAAACTATGGATTTCTCAGATTTCCAAAAATAACTTTACCAGTTCATATCCACCTATCACAGTGATCTGCACAGGCCTGCCTGCTGATGCGATCTGCTCCATATCAGCACTTGAACAAAGTCCCTCTGGTCTTCTTTGGTCCCTGCAAACATAATGAATGAACCTGTCCCCTCATGTCCTGTCGCTGCATAAGTACTCACATTACTCATAACCAGCACCAGGGGGAACTGAGGGAACTGCAATAGTCCAGCACTGTCCTGTGGCCTTTCCAACCTTTGCTGCTAGACAGGCAGGGCTTTAGGAAGCTGGTCACAAGGATGATTCCACTGATTAGTGCTAAAAAGATCCTTATACACGTAACTTACCCATTAAGCACAAATTATCACAAGACAGAGAGGGCAGAATGCCATCTCCCAACTCCCATTCCCCAAATCCTCCATAGTGTTCTTTGGTAGCTTTTATTTTAATGTGCAAAACTACACTTGAAGGTTATTTAATGTCTGATATATATATATCTATATATCTATATATCTATATAGATATATAGATATATAGATATAGAGAGAGAGAGATA
>NW_006288853.1:5812569-5826299 GCF_000327345.1 Myotis davidii
TATATAGAGAGAGAGAGAGATAGGGATAGATAGATAGGGATAGATAGATAGATATAGATATAGATATAGATATAGATATAGATATAGATATAGATGGAAAGAAGCAGACACATCGAATGGTTAGTCCACTGGAAAAAGTCCTGACATATGTCTTATTTAGTCAAAGATGTTTTCTAATTATTTTATAACACCGAGGACACCATTTCAAAAATGAACTGGATATCTGTGTGTTTTTTTTAAGGTCATGTTTTCTGACTCAATTCAAAGTAGAACTTAATGCAATTCAAACGTTTACTTAGGATATACTATCCCAGGGGTCCTCAAACTTTTTAAACGGGGACAGTTCACTGTCCCTCAAACCGTTGGAGGGCCGGACTATAGTTAAAAAAAAAAACTATGAACAAATTCCTATGCACACTGCACATATCTTATTTTGAAGTAAAAAAACAAAACGGGAACAAATACAATATTTGTATTTGCATGGGGCCCGCGGGCCGTAGTTTGAGGACCCCTGTCTATGCTAATTGTGTCTAGTCCTGGTGGTACAAAATAATGAGATACCTTCTTGCTGCCCCCAGACTTTAAAATTATTCTGCCTCTTCACAGCTCCGCCTTCATTTTCCCATTCACCTAAAAGTCTCCTATCACTTGTTCAACACCATGTCTCCAGGCCTAAGTGGCCCTGACAACCTAGCTCGGCTTACATTTGAAATGACCTTTTGCATTCGTTTTCTTCTTTTCTTTTCAAGAGCACCACATGAACTAGGTCTTTACTAGCCTGACCCTGGACAAATGCCTAATTTCTCTCAGCCTCAGTTTCACCTTCTGTAAAATGGATAAAATTTCTGACCTGTTTCGCCTTTGTCGTGAATAGCCACTGTAATAGTAAACGTGTTTAGCCTATGAAGCAAAGCACAAATGGCATTATTAATATTCACTGCTTTTCTGAATGCTCAGTTACCCCCTTCAGGACAAGTAGTCGCCCTAGCTGGTGTTGCTCAGTGGACAGAGCCTCCGCCTGCTGACTGAGGGGTGTCCCGATTGGATTCCAGTCAAGGGCATGTACCTCCCTTGTAGGCTCAATCCCTGGCCCTGGTCAGGGCGTGTGGGGGAGGCAACCAATCGCTGTGTCTCTCTCACATCAATGTTTCTCTCTCTGTATCTCCCTCTCCTTCCCCCTCTCTGTAAAAATCAATGGAAAAATATCCTTGGGTGAGGATTAACAAAAAATAAAAATAAAAGACAAATAAAAAACAAGTAATCTGTCATTCATATTCACAGCCTCTCAGGGCCTGGCACCACGTCTGCTCTGCAAGAGGCATTAGCGGCCTATTGTTGAGTAACGAATGCAAGAATACGGCTCATTACAAGTAATGGCCAGGGCCGTCAGGCGGGACTCCTAGCGCCCACCCGGCACCCATCCCTTGTCATCTGCTCAGAAGGCGGCGCAGGAGAAGCGTCCCTTAGGAACCAGTTAGAATCTAACTGTCAGATGAAGGAGCCGACGGGAGGAGTGTGGTCTGCGGCGGGCGCAGTCTGCGCAAAGCCCAGGGGTCTTTGTCCCGTTTGGGTGGGAGGCCTGGGCTTGGCGGGGCGTCGCTTTAGCGGGGTCGGTGGCGTTTGGGTGCGTTTGGGGGTGCAGCCGCGCAGGGATGCGCTTCAGGTCAGCCACTGCTGAGAGCGGAGACTGCGGTAACGGCGTGCGGCCGCGGGGCGGTGTGGGGAGCCCGGGAAGAAGGGGTTTTCTGAGGAGACAGCTGTCTTACCTGCGACAGCCACAGCTGTGTTTTCGCAACTATAGCAACCAATTACCTCTCGCGAGAACTTAGTTTCTGCAGTTACCAGACGTTTCCCCCCAAGACTCGCGATAACGTTTGGGGGCAGAACCGGCCGGGTGGGAATGTGAGTTTCTGCGCCTGCGCGCCGGAACGCGTGCTGATTGGCCCCCGCAGTCCCGTCTCCGCGGCGGCACTTTCCCTCGGCAAAAGTTAGGGCTCGGTGTAACGTTTTCCGCCTTTTAATTTTGCTTTCTCAGCCCTTGTCTTTCACTACCCCTACGTAAATAGAAGGGGTGCAAAAGGAAATTTATGTAAAGATAAAACCTTTATTAAATGTTTGTGAAAACAGGTCATTTAAATCTTTCTCCGTGAAAAATGCAGATAAGACAGTATTTTAAAAGCTAGCCTGACTCTCGGAGTGCAAAACGCTGCTTCTGGTGCTTAGTATTTATACAATACACAGCCTCGAAGTACATGATGTTATGAAAGATTTCAATACAGTTCAAGTGTAACATTAGAGTTGAAATAGCAAAACACAATAGCAAACACTGGGGAGAACCCAAATGCCATCAGCAGAAGAGTGGATGAAGAAACACATATATTCACAAAATAGCATCTTACAAAGCAGTCACAGCACGGAGGAACCTTAGCAGGATACAGCCATTAAAATGTTGCAGTCTTTAACAGCCAGCTGGAAGGGGCTCCACTGGCCAAATCTGAGCATCGGAATAAGCAGTGATAAGAACGAATGACAATCAATTAAAATAAGAATACACAAGTTCACATTGATCTAAATACATGGAAAGGACAGCTCTAACCGTAGGATGCCACTCAATAATGAAGAGGAAATGGTGGAAATAGAGAATTACCATTTGGCACCCACTATAAAGGTGTTAATGATTCAGGCAGAAATCTTCAATGGTTGATGGGTGGAGGTTTGATGAGGGATAGGATAGTAGCATGATTTTTGAATACTGATCAATCACAAAGGGGAAAACTAGATAGTTGAAGAAACCAACATGATCAGGTTATCAAGGTTAACATCACCAATGTTGGGAGGAGCCTGATGAGACTCACAGAGAAAAGGCAAAGCATCATTTTTTGGTTTTCCTGCCATGAGGGACCCAAATGTGTAGGCCATCCTATAGAACAGTGATGGCGAACCTTTTGAGCTCGGCGTGTCAGCATTTTGAAAAACCCTAACTTAACTCTGGTGCCGTGTCACATATAGAAATGTTTTGATATTTGCAACCATAGTAAAACAAAGATTTATATTTTTGATATTTTATATATTTAAGTGCCATTTAACAAAAATCAACCAAAAAAATGAGTTCGCGTGTCACCTCTGACACGCGTGTCGCAGGTTCGCCATCACTGCTATAGAAAGTAAGGCCTGTACTCTTTAACACTGTCAAGGATATGAAAGACTTGGAACTGCTCCAGACTAAAGGAGTCTCAGAATACACGACAACTAAATGCAATATATACTCTCCTAGAGATTTTTGGATGAGAAAGGAAAAGGGACATTGCTGGGACGGTGGGAGAAATGTGAATGAGCTTCGTGGACTGGATGGTAGTGTTGTGCCAATACTGATTTCCTGATGTGGAAGGTCATTGACTGTCATGTAGGAGAGTGACCCTGTTTGGGGGGAAATACACATGGGAGTGATTAGGAGTGACAGGACGCCATGTCTGCTGTGGGCTCTGTTAACCCCCCAAAGGTCCAGGGAAAGGCTAATAACAAGAGTTATGCACACGTACACACACATACAGAGTGAGCAATGAGCCAGTAAAATGTTAACTACTTCAGAACCTGAGTGAATAGGGACATGGGAGTTCTTTATACTGTTTTGGGCACTTTTCTATACATTTGAAATTACTTTAAAACAAAATTTTAAATTATACCTACCACTCTGTGATAAGTGAATTCTAAAATTAATATGGAGATGCAAGGTACCCAGAATAGCCAACACAATCTTGAAAAAGAACATAGTTGGAAGACACACACTTCCCAATTTCTAACTTATTATAAAGCTCCTGTTAGCAAGTAATCTAGTACAGAAATCAAGGTCTAAGGATAAAAATATAAATGGAATCAAACTGAGAGTTCAGAAATAAACCTTTATATTTATGGCTGATTTTTGGCATAAGGGTATCAAGACAATTCAATTGGGAAAGAATAGTCTTTTCAATAATGCTGGGACAACTGGATATAGAAATGCAAAAGAAAGAAGATAACACCTACCTCACACCACGTATAAATATTAACTAAAATGTCAACGACTTCAATATAAGAACCAAAACTATAAAAGTTTTGGAAAAAAACATAAGGGTAAATCATCCCGAGCTTACATTAGGCAATGGTTTCTTAGACATAACCCCCACAAATACAAGTAACAAAAAAAAATAGGAGAAATTGTACTTCGTCAAAATTTTAAAGTTCTGTGTATCAAAGGATACAATCGAGAAAGTTAAGACAACCCACAGAATGGGAGAAAATATTTGTAAATCTAAACTGTGTGTGCACATGTGTGTATGTATACAGGGTGGGGCAAAAGCAGGTTTACAGTTGTGAATACATTAAAGTTTATTTTTGTATTATTAATTATTGTACTGTTTTCCAAATGAAAACTGTAAACCTACTTTTGCCCAACCTGTATATAATTTTTAATATTTTTAAAATCGATTTCAGAGAGGAAGAAAGAGGGAGAAAGGGATCGAACTATCAATGACAATCATTGATCTGCTGCCTCCTGCACGCCCCCTACTGGGGATCAAGCCGGAAACCTGGGCATGTGTTCTGACTGGGAATCAAACCGGTAACCTCCTGGTGCCTGGGTCAGTGCTCAACCACTGAGCCACACAGGCCAGGCGTATATGATTTTTTGTATGTTATGTGGCATCATAAAAAAACATTCTAGATAGGAGATCCCCTCTCTGAGAAGCCAGTTCTTACAGATGGCAAGGGGCCCAGCCAGGAGCATGTCTTCGATATGCAAACTAGCCAAACTAGAGCTACACCTCCAGTATCTGGCTCTGCACCCCAAGAAGCTATCATTTCTCTACCTTAATCACCCCAGGGCCAGTTACCAGGCAACTGAAGGCCACCCACATTTATTCAAACCAGCCAACCCTAATCTGCTTACCTCGCCCTCCCTCGCCTTTCCCTCAGACACCCCAATAAAGGCCATTCCTAAGTACTCCCCCAGGCTCCTTACCACCCTGGCATCTTTCCCATTTGACCCTGTGTGTGCAGTGCCTCCCGTCTCTAGGACATTTGAGTATAATAAATTGTTTTTCTGAGCCTCTATTGTGTTTCCTTTTGTGGCTGCACCTGTCAGTAAACCAAAATTAATTTTAGACTGTAATAAAGAAAAGCATTTATGTGAGCAAAAGGAGTTGCCGCGTGGAGACAGATTCAAGTAACAACCTAAATTGTGTTCCACCAAGACAAAGGGGTGGCCACCTTTTATAGCAAAAGTTCCCGCCCGCCCAGGTTCTGAATTAGGTCAGTTTTTTGCACATGAGGTATCCAAATTGTACAGTTCTGATTGGAGGGCAGGTCTCAGACCGTTGGTAGAAAAATGAAAGCAGGGTTTCCCTGCAGTGGTTGACACAGGCAAGTCATAGTGTGGGAAGCCAAGAGTTCAGTCTGAGGTTCTTCCTGGTGTACAGAGCAGGGGAGACGCCCCTGACAAAGAACCCTTACCAGTGGTTCTCAACCTTCCGGCCCTTTTAAATACAGTTCCTCATGTTGTGACCCAACCATAAAATTATTTCCATTGCTACTTTGTAACTCTAATGTTGCTGTTATGAATCATAATGTAAATATCTGATGTGCAGGATGGTCGTAGGCGACCCCT
Organism: Myotis davidii; assembly: GCF_000327345.1. Taxonomy (NCBI): domain Eukaryota; kingdom Metazoa; phylum Chordata; class Mammalia; order Chiroptera; family Vespertilionidae; genus Myotis; species Myotis davidii. The sequence goes on from NW_006288853.1 coordinate 5,818,211, forward strand.
GTGAGAGGGTTGTTCGACCCCCAAAGGGGTCGCGACCCACAGGTTGGGAACCGCTGCCTTAGACTCTTACTCTGCATAAAATTTGGGCCTTCAGTTTAAAGCAGGTTAGTAAAAAGCTAGGAAAATTCCCTGGCAAGTGGAATGGGGAAACTGAGACAGTTAAACAAACATCTGAGCGATTAACAGCCAGCTAATAAATCACAAGACCCCATCCACCCTAACCAAGTGTTACTGGAAAGGGACCAGGACCAAGGCAGGTCTGCCCTGGCACAATCTGTGATGTGTGGGTTCTTGACTTCACGCAGGGAAGATTTCATGAAATGAGTGCAGGTAGTTTTGAGAGTATGTTTACTAAAGCTGGGGGCAGTGAAACAGAGCAAGGGCTTGAGATGGAAGAGGCAAGATCTTAGCAACAGGAGTGAGCTTAGGTAGAGCTGCCTTGGTCCTTCGGAAACATGAGTGAGGAAGAGCCAGGCCTAGGCAAGGCTGCCTCAGCCCTTGAGAAAGGAAATCACAGAGCAGAAGGGACCCGTGCTGGGCGGCATGGACTCAGGAAACAAGTTAGAGGCAAAAGGAGGGACCTTGGAGTCAGGTTCAGGGAGTTAGCCCGAGATGAGTTGTCGCTGCTCACTGCTCCCCAGGTTGCAAGTCTCCTGGGAACCTTTAGAGCTTAAGAAAAGGAAAGCAAAGATACATGCCTGAGGAAAGGAGGGGGGATGCAGGCACAGGCCTGCTCAAGGGAGAGAGTGTGCTGGGTCCTTTGATATGCTGATGCATCAAAATGGTCATTCTCTGGTCAGTTTCACCTTCAAAGAATGTCACCAGTTCTTGCAGCTTTGGCTCAGTGGATTGAGCATGGGCACTCAAACTGAAGGGTCCCAGGTTCGATTTCAGTTAAGGGCATATACCTCAGTTGCAGGCTCAATCCCTGGCCCTGGTTGGGGCACATGTGGGAGGCAACCAATTGATGTTTCTCTCTCTGTGTCTCCCTCCCTGCCCCCGCCTCTCTCCACACCATCTAAAAATCAATGGAAAAATAACCTTGGATGAAGATTAACAACAACAAAAAAGAATGTCACCAGAAAGGGACTGGGATCAAGGCTGGTCTGCCTTCTGCACTGTCTGGAATGTGTAAACCATTTGCTTCTAAGTGTCCTTGGTTAGGGAAGATAAGACCTTGTAATTTTATTAGCTGCTGCAAATTCCTGGGCCATCTGTTTAGCTATCTATCTGAGTTTCCCCAATCCACTTGCCAGGGAATTTTCCTAGCTTCTTACTAACCTTCCTCACAAGGACACTTAGGAACAAATGGTTTACATCTCTCCTCCCCAACCAGAGAGAGCAACTTACATCAGCCTAGTCAGGGAGGTAACAGAGACCCAGTTAGTGCCATTAGTGCCAGCCAAACGGAAGAATGGATAAAGTCAGAGGAATAAATAACAGAACAACAACAAAACATCAGAGCCAGACAAATCCAAGATAGAGGCGAAGCTGACCAGAGGATGACCTGAAATCCCTCCATACACTCGTTTTGGTGCATCAGCATATTAGAGGACACACCAGGAAGGCTGATGAATATTCTGTTGAGATCTTCCCCGGAGACTCCCCTAAAATTCCCACTTTTAGAAAACAGATAAAAACCCTCAAGACAAAGGTCCCAGTGCTTGTGCATGCTCTCCCTTGAGCGTGCCCAAGGCTCCCTTTCTTCAGGTGTGAACTTCCTCTCTCCTAAGCTCCAAGGGTCCTCCTCTTGCCTAGCTTTTCAGTGAGCCAAAAGCAGCCCCATCTTGGCTCACTTCTGTGACTATGACTCATTAGTGAGTCTAGGCAGCCCAGCCGAGCTCACTTCTGTTACTGTGACCTCCTTTCCCGAGTCCACTTCTATCCTAAGGCCTACCTTTGTTTAACTATCCCAAGCGTTAGTAAACATGCTCTAAAAATCACCTGGACTCGTGCCTTCAATTCTTTCCTTGAAGAAGTCAAGACCCCACATATCTCAGACCGTGCCACAGCAGACCTGCCTCAGCCCAGTCCCGTCCTGGTGATAAGTTGACCATGGGGAGTACATCCCGGGAGATAAATTTCTTGAGCCCACATGACTGACCGTATCATAAAATAATACAAAACAAAATCATATCTGATAAGTGTCTACTATCCAGAATATATAAATAACCCTACAACTCAACAATAAAAAGACAACACAATCTAAAAATGGGCAAGGTATTTGAATAGACATTTTTCTAAAGGAGATATGCAAATGACCAATAAACACAAGGAAATAGCTCATTAGTCATTAGGGAAATGCAAATCAAAACCACACAGTAACCCTAGCCAGTTTAGCTCCGTGGATAGAGCATCAGCCTGCGGACTGAAAGGTCCCGGGTTCGATTCCAGTCAAGGACACATGCTCAGGTTGCGGGCTCAATCCCCAGTAGGGGGCATGCAGGAGGCAGCTGATCAATGATTCTCTCATCATTGATGTTTCTCTCTCTCTCCCTCTCCCTTCCTCTGAAATCAATAAAAATACATTAAAAACAAAAACACAAGAGATAATGATAGTGATGGTGAAAATGAGGAGAAATTAGAAACCTCATTTGTTGCTGGTAGATGCTACTGCTTTGGAAAACCATTTAGCAGATCCTCAAAAAGTTAATATGAAGATATATGATCCAGCAATTCCTAGTTCCATAGCCAAGAGAAGTGAAAACATGTATCCTCCCAAAATTTGTACAAGAATGTTCATAACAGTATTATTCAAAACCAAAATGGGAAAACACAAATGCCTATCAATTAATGAAGGTATAAAATGTATATATAATCTAAACAATGGATTATTCAGCCATTAAATACATGAAGTATTGATTTATGCAACAACAGATCTTAAAAAACAGTATGTTAATTGAAAAGAAGCCAGACATAAAGGGCCATATATTATATTATTTCATTCAGATGAAAAGTCCCAAATAGGCAAATCCAGAGAGACAGACAGTATAGATTCGTGATTGCCACGAGCTGGACAGGAGGGGGAATGAGGAGTGATTGCTAATGGGTATAAAGTTAATTGAACCTGGGACTCTTCAGTTCGAGGGCCACTGCTCTATCAAACTGGCTAGGGCTAAATATATATATATTTTTTTAAATCAGGGGTCAATAAAGATATTTAGGAGGTTTTAATAGGCATAAAAGTAGCTATATATTTTATGCATATAATACTTAATCCCTTTTAAAAGTTGTTACAGGCAATACTAATCTATTTTCTATGTGTAAAGATGAGTGTTTATGAGTATAGAATACTAATTTATATAAAACCAGTGGCCTGGTGCACAAAATTCATGCACTCAGGGGGGGTCCCCCAGCCTGGCCTGTGCCCTGTCACAGTGTGGGAGCCCCGTGATCCATCGCCCCAAAGAGGTAGGCCCCGCCCACCCATCTGGGGCTCCTTGATGGATTGCCCCAAAGAGGCAGGCCGGAGCCAGGGCAGGCCTGCAGACCCCTGGTGCAGGCGCACAAAGGCCTCCCTGTCCCCAACGCTGCAAGTCCCCACCCACAAGCGCCTGCTGCGCACACAGCCTCCAGCTGATCGGTCGTCCTGCATGAGGGCGTCCCAACCATTTGCATATTATCCTTTTATTAGTATAGATAAGATGTAAAGTATTCTAGGTTAAAAGAGCTAAAAATTTTTTTTTAAGTAATAGTTTTGAAATACCATCAATTATAACTGCCCAATGGACCTAGTAGGACTTTGGCAGGCAGAATTTTTAGCAACCTTTATAAAAATTCAGTATCATTACACAGAATTAGAGATCGTTGTGATTTTTATTCAATTTGGTATTCTGATTAGAATAAGTGCAGTGAGAAAAGTATACTTTACAAACAGTCCATTAAATCTACATTACGACTATGGCTTTACATTGACTGTATAGAGAGAAAAATAACATTGGAATTAAGGCAATAACCGCATGTGCAAACCAAGCACAAGCCTGACACAGTCTTTAATAAAACGTTCTTTTGGTTACATGATGGTTGCTATCGCTGCATGCAGGTCAGCACTGCTTTGAAAGATAAGCTTTGAACAGCTTCATTCATTCAAAAAAATCCCTCCTACTGGCCCACGATGGCGAGCAGCAGCTTTCGGTAATCTCCGCTCGTGTCACTGGCTATCATGGTGCCCAGGGTCTTCTGATACATCTGGCAGAACATCTGTTTTATTTGTACAAGGTCAATCTGCGTGCAAGAGATGATATTTTCAATGTTAGAAAAAAGCCGCCAAGGCATTTATTTGAATTGTTTTTTGAGAGTGAAAAGGTCCTAATTATCATCAAAGCAGAGGGGAAATAACACCAAGCGACTGACACTTTATGGCTAGCAACTACCCAGGAAGGTCCGATTCACTGTTCTGTAAAAATATCGGATAAGGATGGTACGAGTCTCCTCTATTATTCCAAAAGTATTAGTCATTTAAAAACCATTTGATAATCAAATCGCTATTATAAAAAAAACACAGAAAATAACAAGTGTGGGCAAGGATGTGAAGTTGGAACCCTTGTGGATTGCTAGCAGGGCTGTAAAATAGGCAACCACTGTGGGGAATGGTATGGCGGTTCCTTAAAACAGTAACAAAATATAATTGCCATATGATACAGCAATTCCACTTCTGGGTATATACATAAAAATGAAAAGCAGGGACTCAAAATATATGTACGCATGCTCAGAGCAGCATCGTTCACAACAGCCAAAAGGTGGGAGCAACCTGAGTGTCCACTGACAGACGAAAGGATAAACGAACGGTGGGATATACAGACAATAAATATCACTCAGTCCTAAAAGGGAAGGAAATTCTGACACAAGATACAACATGGATGAACCCTGAAGACATTATCCTAAGTGAAAAAAATAGTCACAACAGGATAAATACAGGATATTTCCACTTATTTAAGGTACCTAGGGGTAATCAATTATAGGGACAGAAAGCAGAATGGTGGTTGCCAGGGGTTGTGGAGAAAGAATGGTAAAGGATTGTTTAACGAGTGGGGAATTTCAGGTGAAAAAATTCTGGTGGTGGTGGTTGCACAACAATGTGAATGTACTTAATGCCACTGAACTGTATTAAAAAAAAAAGGTTAAAATGGTAAGTTTTACATTATGTATATTTTATTGCAACTAAAAAAAATAGCTTGCATAGAAAAGTTAGGTCTATGAACAAATACATAAAGAGCTTTTATAAAACACCCTATTCAGGCCTGGCCGGTGTGGCTAGAGTTTGAGCTTCGACTCATGAACCAGGAGATAAGGGTTCAATTCCTGGTCAGGGCACATGCCTGGGTTGCAGGCTCAATCCCCAGTAGGGGGTGTGCAAGAGGCAGCCAATTGATGATTCTTTCTCATCATTGATGTTTCCATCTCTCTCCCTCTTCCTCTCTCTGAAATCAATTTTTTTTAAAAAGATAAAACACCCTATTCTGGTTGTCCTTTTAAAAATAATTTATCTTGTTCAGTATAATTTAGTTGTATATGTATGTTTTCTTTCAATAAAAAATACCCAATGAATATTTAAAAATCAAAGAAAACATTTGAAGCTATATTTAGGTAAAGAGACAAAGATAAATTTTTTGTTTTATGATTAGGAAGGTATGCTAAATTTCAGGAATTTTTCATAACCAATAAAATGAAATAGGTCTTTTAGACAATTTTTTACATCAGCAAAATGAAAACCAAAAACCATCTTCTAACTTGCCTTCAACTAGTGACCTAGTCCCTCCAGGCCTTCTCAGGTGGGCACACCTCTGGGCGCTGCCTGCTGCCCGAGGACAGTACAGTGTCCGCTTCACTGAGCAAGCCTCTCTCGTGGATGAGGAAAGGACCAACTACCACTGCTCTACACAAGGCAGTGACAACGACAGCTTTTCCTTAACGTCCTCCTGAGGGACTGACAGCCAGCTGAGGCACTTCTAAGAAATCAACATTCAAAAGGAACTGCGATCAGACAAGAGGAGAAAGGCTCACCTCACTCCGAGTGACCACGATCCTGACCAGCGTGGAGTCGTCCGTGCCGGCGCCTTTCATGGAGTAGTAGAGCCTCTCAGCGAAGAAGGCCTGGCGGTTCAGGGCGCACTGCACTGCAAGGCAGAGGCGCCTCAGAAACGCGCCCGCGCTCCGGCTCCCCGCTCACCTCTCGCCTGCCCGGGGTCCGTCCCCCCATGCCATCCTCTCAGAAACCCGCAGCTGAAAATATTCTCCCCCTGCATTTGTATCACCTTTCTTTCTAGATGCACGGGACAAGCTACTTTCAATTCTAAAAGACTCCCCCTGCCCCCCCCCCGCCCAAAACCCATTTCCTCTCCACAGATGCAAGCGCTTAGATTCTTTGTACTTTTGCCCCTCACAATGAGAAGATACATAGCAACTCTGCCTTAGCAGTATCTCACTTAAAAGCAATGATGAAGTCTGAATTCTAGGAGTCAAAGAGAACATTTCCCCAGAGAAGGATATGAGATACAAATAATATAAAAGAGAAAACACAGATCTGAGCAACGATTTCAGAATAATAAGAAATCTGCCCTGGCCAGTGTGGCTCTGTGGTAAAAAATCTAACAGGTAAGAAATCTTACATTTCTTAGTAAAATTAACTTAGCAAAGTCTCTTCCTGCAGATGGTAGAGAATGTTTGTTAATAATTTAGCTATAATACTACAGTATTATTTGTAAGACACTCAATTGCTAATACCAATGTGTTACTAATACTCTCTTTGGTCCTATATTCTCCATGAGAATAATAGTTCCAGTTCATGAGGCTGAATATCAGGACACCAGAGATTTGGTATTTAATTCCAAAAGGGAAAAGAGTCCCTTGGGCTGAGTACTTGAGAAGTGGTTGTTTGTTTGTTTGTTTGTTTTGGGGGCGGGGGCAGGCTCATAAATGATGCTTTGTGTAGTGGCACTCACCGTTCCATAGTGCTTTCCCAGTCACTTTAATGGAAATGTTACAATCATATATATATAAACATATATTTTTAAAAGTTTTTATTGACTGATTTTTAGAGAAAGGAAGGGAAAGGTGAGGGGGAGGAGGAGGAAGAAACATCGATGAGAGAGAAACATCGATCAGCTGCCTCCTGCACACTCCCTACTGGAGATGTGCCCGCAACCAAGGTACATGCCCTTGACCTGAATCGAACCTGGGTATTGATGCCTTCATTGGCTGATTCTTATATGTGCCCTGACTAGGGACTGAACTCACAACCTTGACTTATCAGGACGACACTCTAACCAACTGAGTATTTGGCCAGGGCTACCAGATATTCTTGCACAGTTCTCAAGAAAGGCATACAGAACCAACATCAAATAATTCTGAAACAACCCCAATTGATCCTGCCATCAACCGTTAACAGACTGGCTCAGCATTTGCTTAAGCAGATTCCCGGGAGGCTATATTATCATTACTTAATAGGAACAAAAAACACTCAAAAGCTCACTCATTTAGAAGCAAAATAAAGCAAAACACAAAAGTATCTTACAGATGGCCTTCAAACCACTTTCCACGCTTCCGGAAAACTCGCGGGCAACACTGCTTAACAAATCTCGATTAGCCACCTGCAGGCAAGACGTATCGGGTTAAAGTATTTCCACACCTTAAAACTGAAGCCAGGTCTGCAAAATAAAGGCTCGTACCCTGGAATAAGCCTCCATGGTAGCTCTCAGCTGCGGAAAGCTTCTTGTGGCAAGAATCATGTTAAAGCAAGACTCGTCTGTCCCCAGCTTCCCCTCGCCAGCTTGATAGAGGCGCTGAGCGTCTTCCTGAGCCATCTGGTGGTTCACATTCTGGTTCTCATCACGGTTTCCCTGCAAAAGGCAGAAATCGGAAGGAAGCGGTACAAGTCCTATTAAAAATGTTCTTTCCAATCTCGTCATTTATTAAAGATGAATGCCTAACCCTGGCTGGTGGCTCAGTTAGTTGGAGCGTCATCCTGTACACCAAAAGGTGGAGGGTTCAATTCCTAGTCAGGGCACATTCCCTGGTTGGGGTATGAGCCCCGATTGGGGGTGTGTGTGTGGGAAGCAGCTGATCAATATTTATTTCTCACATTAATGTT
>NW_006288853.1:5826586-5839790 GCF_000327345.1 Myotis davidii
TAAATAACTCAAGTTCTGCTAGATTGTGCCGATTTGTATACCGAACTCTCCCATAGGGTAGGAGGGTAGGAGGGAGGGAGGGAGGGAGGGCGGGAGCAAATAACTCAAGTTCTGCTAGATTGTGCTGATTTGTATACCGAACTCTCCCGTAGGGTAGGAGGGAGGGAGGGAGGGAGGGCGGGAGGAAGGCAGCTGTGAGCCTGAGCAAGGGTAAAGCTTAGATGGGCAGTTGGTTTCACTCCAAAACAGAATCACAAGGGAAAGGCTGTCCTCTAGAGTCTCGGTGTCTGAGGAGCGACATGGAGAGGGCTCCCTGAGGTGAGAAACTGTCTTCCCAAGAACCCTGGGCGCAGGGGCATGTAGAAGCAGATTCCAAGCGGACACCTGACTACAGCACAGGAGGCGGTGCTCAGGGACATTCCTCCCTTCTGCCTTTGGACTCAAACGCACGCGCGGCCTGGCTGTCCCTCTGCTTACGCCCTGGAAGCGGTCCCTTTGCTTTACACACCGGCTGGGCCTGGAACCCTGCAGACACTCCACACCTCCTATAAAATCTTCACCATTTTTCAGTGTTAAATCCGTTCCTGTTTGTTTTCTTCTCATTCTTTCTAAATGCCAACCTCCTCCCCTGCTCCGTTACTCTGTTGTAGGTAAATTCCGTTTCCTCTCATCCACCTGTTTCTTTTCTCACGTCCACACATGCCCACTCACTCTGGCTCACTGCTTTTCCTGCAACTACCTGCCTTGCTCTGAAAAGTCTCTCTACTTCTAGACCCCTCAGGGCTGTCCGACCTTGTGCATTAGCAGGAGAGCCAGTAACTGCTGATACTGAATCAGCATGCTAGGGAATCAGAATAAGGAAGGTCTAGGGCGGGGGGGAAAAATGGACACATATGGAGAGCCAGTAACTGCTGATACTGAATCGGCATGCTAGGGAATCAGAATAAGGAAGGTAACAATCACAATAGTTCTGTGAATCCTGAAGCACTTTTCTGCATTTCTGGCTCTCCTCACACAGTCCTTGCCCTGCAGCACTTCCATGGCCCTCCTGCGCATCCGGAGTTAGTGGTAGAACTTAATGGGCTAAGCTCAAAAGTACAGACTCATCCCATCCCACGACACAGCTTCAAATTGATTTCTGATTCCTTTCAAAAGCCAGATCTACAGAAATAAATCTCCATAGTGACTACAGAGACATTTGTATACTGGGTTCTGTGTTGTCCCTCTTAAAGGCGGCAGGATTCCAAGGGGGCTCAATATTAAAAGGAATGCAGGATGCTCACTGGCAAAGGCAGCAAAGACTGTTCCCTCCGCCATCACACAAACATCCACACTGTACTCACCTGGCACATGGACACAAGCAAACGTTCAAAATGCCCTGATGTATCTGACCTAATGTCCTTCTCAAGGTCTCGCCCAAATTCCGACTGGTAACATCGGACAATTTCTTGGATTTCCCGATTAGTTCTTGTGCATAAAATTTCAATCAATACACGTTCCTGAGTTCCTGCTCCCTATGTGAAATAATGAAAGGAAGAATCACACAAAAGAAAAACAAAATCTCCGTAAGTTATTAAATCTTACTGTTCCATCAAATATTTCTTTGGCCTCCAGACCTAACAAGCTCTATATAGTCAGAGATATGAAAGAATATATGATTTAGCTGTCACTATGAATACAGAACTGCCACAATTTGGGGGTGGGGGAAGGTTTACATTAGATAAAACATTCAAAGTAAATGACATATAGTACCTTCATTGCATTCCGTAAACTCCAGGCATCATAATATGTGCTTGGCATGAACAAGGCAAGGATCAGTTCTTCCATATTCCCACTTAACTCTGACTTGAGATCTTTGATTAAATCCTGTTTAATTACAAGGATAAACGAAGTATATGTGCTCTCCAAATTTTGTTATTTGCATTTTTAAAGAAAAATATAGAAAATGGAATTGAATTGTTTTATGAAAACCTAAATTTCAAATCTGGATATTATACAATAATAAATAAGTAAATATGTACATTTAAAGTTTGTCCTACTCAAGTAGATGTATTTTATTCATTCTATCAATAAAAACTTAAATTCTTACTGTAGTTCCACCACTATACCAGGTACAAAAACAAGAAATACATGAAACATAGAACAATTCAAATGAACAAAACGATGAACAGATATTTATTAGTATAAGAAATTGTTCTTGTTCCATGAGGAAGTAGAAATCCTCACGGTGTTCTTATTTGAAAAATAAGATAAACATCTAAAAAGAGACCCCAGCATAAGGCAGCCGGTACTCCAGCGCCGGATGAGTAGGCAGGACAGAAATAAATGACAGAAACAAAGTGAGCTACAGGATGCAAAGGAAGCTTTCAGTCCAGATCCTGAAGAGGACATGGAAATCAGCAGGCACAGTGGGGCCAGGATTTGGCAGCTGGTGCTGAAAGAAAACCCTGAGTGCATCTTTTTCCTGGGACTGTGCCAGGGGTACCTGTCACTCAATGGCACTGAGGAAAAAAAATAAAAATTAGCAGGCAAAGAGGAAGAAGAAAGGTATTTCAGGCAAGAAGGAAAAACAAACATGGAATAGAAAAATGGTTTCCCGCCTTGGCTATGCATTAAAATCATCCGCGGAATCTTTCTTAAAAACGAACAAAAATTGATGTGGAGGAAAACACTCAGATTCTGCATGTGGTGTTCTTTTGTTTTTGTTGTTTTAAGTTTTATCAGAGTTATTTGAGCCAAACTGACGACTCGCCAGGGAGCAAGGTCTCAAATGCTCCTCTGCACGCGTTTTTAAGTTCCAAAGGGGATTATGATGATGAGCTAAAGCTGAGAATCACTAATGCAGGGGTAAGAATGACCAAATCGAGTTCCGTGGGACAGTAAGACAACCAATTTTGTTAGAGGGGAACATTTTCACAGGTGAGTAAATCAAACTTATAACTATATGCTTGGCATATTACCTTGAAGGCTAAGCTAGAGAATGCTGAATGTGATTCTGCGTGCTGCAGGAGCCGCTGGAAACGTGTATGCAGGCAAATGGCACGGACGTGGCAACAACAGGCAGTATGGACTATGATGGCAAAAGAGGCTACAGAAGAGAACATTCAGCAATGAGGGAAACTGCACAGAGGAGCTAACTGAAGCCAAATCCTGGAGTTGTTTGTCGTGCAGAAAAAGGAAAGAAGGTCTTCTCGGCCCAGAGAACAACGTATACTAAGCACAGAAGTATACAAGGTCATGGTGTGTGCAGAGAACGGCGAGAAGTTCCATGCAATCATAAACAGAGGATATGTTTAGAGGGAGGGAAAGGAGTGGAGGATGATGCCAAGGACCAAGATAAGCAGGGCTCTGTAGAGAAGCCCGTGGATCCCACTCCACAGACAGGATGGAGAACCACGCTACTGATGATGACCGTGGTCACAATCTACTTCCTATGGAACATCTACCACACACCAGGCCTAGTATGAGGTGGGACATCATGGCCAAGGACCACTCTAGAATTAGAAAGCCTTTTAAGAGAAAAAAACGAACACAGTACTCCCGGGGCCTCTGGAACGGAGCTGTTTTGTTCATCAGTAATAGTAAGACAATAGTGTGCAACCTGACATGGACGCAGGGTCTACAGGTCACTGTTCACGCTCACTTAAGAAAAAAAAATTACCTTTCCATACATGGTCTTAAAAGCTGCTTTAATTTTTTGCCTTTGATCATTGGACCGGGTGGACACGACATCCACAATTGCCTGTTCATCTGTCCCTGAAAGAACCAAACATGTTTAAGTGAGAATAAGTGCACTGGATGTTCCTTGAGGAAATCGCTTAAATGTTTATAAGGTAACTGGGGCCAGATTAAACGGAGGAATGTGCCCACGGGCTGACACATAAACTTGGTTTATGATACAAAGCTTATTTTTACTTTAATCACTTAAACTTATTATAAATAAGACAAAAATCCATTTCCTTACCAAAACCCTTCATTGCTTTACGAAGAATTTCTGCATCTCTCATAGGATCGAAGTTGGCAGCTGGTCGAATTGTTCCTTGAGTTCCCTGAGTCATGGCGGCAGGCTGAGAACAAGAAGCATAACATCCGAGTCCGTTACTGGGGCAATTATTTCAAAAGATGCACATATACTAAGTCATCACGCTGTGCACCTAGAACTAATACGGTTATATGTCAATTACATCTCAATAAAACTGGGGGGGTGGGGGAAGGATATGAAAAAAATGTTCACCTTCTTTAATTAAAAAAAAACACAAACTAAAAATAAACATCAAGGAACATTTGAAATCTTGCTCCCTGGCATATGTCCTCAGTTTGGCTCATATAAACTCAGAAAAATTAAAAAATTAAAAATAAAAACCCAAGTCAGGATTTTCTGTTGGAAAGACAACTCAAGACTTCCCAGTCAAAACTCTTAGGCACAGAGGCCAGTGTTTGTGTTTCAGGCCAAGGATATGAGCAATGGTTTCAGAGCTCACACTGGAACAGGCAGGAAAGACTTAGCTCCCTCCTGCCAACAGACAGTCAGCTACCCCATTTTCAGGAGTCTAGTAAAGCTGGCAAAATTAGTGACAATCTTCCTGTGCCTTGCACTCCACTTGGAATTCCTTGGGATATAGGATATGTTTAGAGGCAAGGAGAGGAGCGGAAGATGGTGTGAAGGATCAAGAATAAGCAGGGGCTATGTAATGTGTCCTTGAATCCCACAGTAAGGAAAAGATTGAGAACCATCAAATTGTACTTGGAATTCCTTCTTGGTAAAATAGGAAGAGAAAAAGAGATGACCCCTGGATAGTGTGAGATGAGTAGCCGTGTTTGATTTCAAGACAACAATATAAGAATGGCTTAAGTAAAATAGAACGTGAGTAGCCCAATGAGATTTTGAATAAGCAATATAATTTGGTTAATATCTCTTAAGTTCCTCTAAGAGCCCTGATTATTAGACATAAAACATCGTATATTAAGAAAAGCACAAAAGGCAGCAGCTTCCTCTCGCCTCCCTGCTCGCTCTCTCTCTAGAGTGTACTTTTTCTTTTTTCTTTTGGTTTAGTGCTTAGGCTAGAAGTTTTTATTATCCGAGAGTATACTTTCGCTTTTTGCTTTAATAAACCTTGCCACTATTAAACTTCTCCTAAAAAAGGCACAAATGAAAGTGATGATTAGAGATTCTAGGAGGTATAACACTCTTCATAGATTTTATAAGGAAATAAACCAGAAAGCAAAGTAGATACTATATTTTTAAAATAGAAATCTATGAAGAAATTTTAAAAAATTACCAGATGACAATACCACAGTAATAATTGTTTCAGGCAAGAACCATCAATGGATGTTAAAATTAGTGGGTAAAAGTTTGATCAACGTCAATTATTACCAGTAAAAGAATAAGTCAACAATAAGTGCCTACTGGTAGGATACAGTGGGAACACCACATCATTTCTGTGGTATTCTTGCCCAAATGGCATAACCTGAATTTAATCATGAGGAAATATCAGATAAACACAAATTAAGGAATATGACACAAAATAACTAGTACTCTTTGAAAGTGTCAAGGTCATGAACAACAAAAACTAAAGATTGTTTCATAATAAAGGAAATTTAAAAGACATGACAACAAATGCAATATTTCATCCTGGATTTGATTCTGAACCAGAAAAGGGCATTGCAGGGGCAATTAGTGAAATGGTTGGATAATAGTATCATATCAATGTAATTTCTTGATTTTGATCATTGTATTATTTTTATGTAAGAAATTAACATTTGAAGAATCTGAGTCTAAAGGGTTTACAGGAATTCTATGTATATTTTTTGCAATTTTTTAAGTGTAAAATTACTTCAAAATTAAAAGAAAAAAATTAAAAATGCAAAACGATGAAACAATTCAATAGTTTTCCTTTTTTAAAAATATATTTTTATTGATTGCAGAGAAGAAGGGAGAGAGAGATAGAAACATCGAACCTGGGACCCTTCAGTCCAGAGGCTGTCACTCTATCTACTGAGGGCATCAATAGTTTTCTTAAAATATTCACATCAGAGCTTAAGAATAGAATGTCTTGGCTGGCGTGGCTCAGTGGTTGAACATCGACCTATGAACCAGGAGGTCCCAGTTCGATTCCCAGTCAGGACACATGCCTGGGATTCGGGTTCAATCCCCAAGTGGGGGGCATGCAGGAGGCAGCTAGTCAATGATTCTCTCTCATCACTGATGTTTCTCTCTCTCTCTCCCTCTCCCTTCCTCTCTGAAATCAATAAAAAATATATATTTTTTAAAAAGACGAATGAAATAAAACAAGATGATATCCTACCACATTTTTTAAATTCAATTTTAATAATATATTTTATTTAACCCAATGGTTTATTAAATTTTGTTTATTAAATAATTTTGTTTAGTCTCTAAAATATCATTTAAACGTGCAACTGACATAATTTCAAGTATAAAACGATTCCATTGCTCTTTAGGTAACAGAAGCTGTGTTTATTAGACTCATACCCATCAAATGCAGTAATGTGCCAGCACCTGTGGGGGCAAAGTAAAAGGGATGAAGGGGACCAAGCCATCATTCAACGAACATTTGCGGTCAATAGTTCCTCCCACTCATTCACACTCTTACAGCAACATTTTCTCCTACCAATTACCTTTACCAACCAATCCTTCACTAGTTTCTAAGCCAGGAATGTTAAGTAGAAAACTAACAAGAACTGTTTGTATAGTGGTTTTAGGAAAAAACTAAAATTATTTTACTTGTTGAGAATATCCAAGTATAAATTTTTTTCAACATATTGCCTTTACATGAGTCTTTAATGCATCAGGAAACTAAGGAAATTTCCTGTGATGTAATCACTGTCACTAACATCCTAAGTAGGGAAGAAGCCTTTGTTTATAATATACCGGACGAGACAGTGAAACTAACCCTCATCAATTACTGTCTAATTATTCTCATATTCCATCATCTCATTCTTTCTTTAAAAAAAAACCACACACAACAAAAGCTATTCCACTTTGCATCTCTAGGGAAAACTGGTTTTGTTTATCTCTGTTGAAAGTCTAATTTGAAGTGAATCTTCATCAAGAATACTCTCATCCTTTAGGCATTATACTAAGCTCAAAGAAATCAGGGTCCATGCTGTTGAGGTCAAAACTCTAAGGGGAGATTTCTCAGCACAGCAAAGTCTACACTATCTGCCACCAAAAGTTCCAACCTTTGATACCCATTTGATTTCAATCTCCCTGCTGAAAAACTACCATAAACTTACTACTGGGTTCATCAAAAGAGGTTACCTGACCCAACTGCCCAAATAAGACAGAAACTTTCTTTACATCTACACACACACACACACACACACACACGCACACACGCACACGCACACGCACGCACATGCACACACACCTCTACCGGAAGATTCTCAGTGGCAGGGAAGTCACCCCTCACAAGGTAGCCTATTCCATTCCCACCTAAAAGCTCTTCCAAAACATACCACCCTGTTAATTCCATCTATTAGTTTTGGCTCCACCTTAAGATGGTAATTGTTACACAAAATAAGTTACATGTGTATGTTTTACTTTTAGTGTTTTATGTTTAAAAATCTTTTCTCTTTCTGTCATAAAATGACGTCTCTAAAATTATATGCATACTTCAACTAAAATTTAAAAATTCTCATACGAATTATCAAAAATACCTAAAGACTTATGACTCACAACTGCTACAATGACAAAAGGACTGGAAACAATTTACGTGCTTTGGAGGAATGTCATTTGCTCCATCAGCAAAGCAGCACTGTGTAACGGGAAAACCCTTGGTCTGAGAGTCAGAACAGCGAGGATGTGGCCTCAGCTTTGTCTTTCACTAGCTGTGTGGTGTGGCCCTGGACAAGTTTCTTAATCCGCCTGGAGCTAAAATTCCTCAAATCAGCAAAGTAAGCCAGAAAATGGCTAAGGTATTTTTCTTCTAAACTGTAATCAATCCCTCTCCCACCTAAGCCTTAAAAACGCTTGAAAATGCTAATCTTTATGAAAAGACAGGACAAAAATAAATAAGCAAATTGCCTTGGCCAGGTGGCTCAGTTGGTTGGAGTGTCATCCTGTACACCAAAGGTGGGGAATTTGATTCCCAGTCAGGCTCATACCCAGGCTAGGGGTTCCATCTCAGGTCGGGGCACATACAAGAGGCAGCCTATCGATGTCTCCCCCGCCCCCCTCTCTCCTCGCTAGCCTCTTCCCCCCTCCACCTCCCTCTCCTTCTTTCTCTCTCTAAAATCAATAAACAGCCCTAGCCGGTTTGGCTCAGTGGATACAGTATTCTCGGCCTACAGGCCAAAGGATCCCGGATTCGATTCCAGTTAAGGACACAGTTGGTTGCAGGCTCCTCCCCAACCCAGGCCCTGGTTGGGGTGCGTGCAGGAGGCAACCAATTGATGTGTTTCTTTCACATTGATATTTCTCTCCGTCTTTCCCTGTCTCTCACACTCTCTCTATGTGTTTCTCTCACATCAATGTTTCTCTCTCTCTCTTTCGCTCTCTTCCACTCTCCCTAAAAGATCAATGGAAAAATACTCTCGGGTGAGGATTAACAAAAAAAATAAAATCAATGAACATATCCTTTGGCATGAATAAATAAATAAAAGAAAGCATAAAAGCACACTGCTTATGTTCCTGGTAACTTACCAAAGATGTAAAGAGCATTGCAATTAAAGAATAAAAACGTTAAAACAAGGAGCTATACAGAGATGAGGCAAAGATTTGACATACAGGAGACTTTCTGGGGCTATTGAGAAATCAATTCAACAATTAATTGGTTACCATGTTTAAAGCGCTGCCAAGCACTACAGGGACGTAAAGGGAAACCAGAATACAGCTGAGCCCCAGGAAGTGGTGAGAGACAAATACACAAGAAATCAGAAACCAATGAAGGCTTATGCAGGGAAACCAGAAATTAGTGAACATCAGAAAACCTTACTCACTTCGCTGCTATTATCCAAAGAAACAGGAGAGAAAACAGGATAGGAAGGAAAGGATTCTGTATTGATCTGAAAGAAGAGTGGAGAATTATAAAGGTAAAAATGGAAGACAAAACCACACTATATGAAACAGGGCCAGAAACACCAGTCACCCAAGTTGATATTTATAACTGCCAGTGGAGGAAGAGAAAAAAGAACTAAAACCCATGCTAAGAGCCCAAGCGAATCTCTATGAAAAAATTATATAAGTATTAGCACCTGTGAGAAGGGACCTAGGTTTGTCTTATCAAAGTCATCAGGCCTCTACTCACAGCAGATAAACCAGAGAGAGCATGGGGTCTATCAGGAGCAAAGTTTAAAGTCTTAGGTGATGTTATAGAACAGCGACTTTCAACCTTTTTCGTCTCATGGCACACACAAACTGATTACTAAAATTCTGCAGCACACCAAAAAACATACTATCTTTTTTGCTGATCTGACCAAAAACAAAAAAAAAAGGTATAATTTTTATTCATTCACACTGGGTGGCTATGGTTGTGTTGGCTGTTGTCGTTTTTTTATTCAACAATCTAAGGGAAAAGAGGTCAGTGTCCCTGACTAAAGAGTCAGGTACCGCATGTTTTAAAAATTCGTGTGGCTCCTGCCCCAGTTGAAAATCGCTGCTATGGACCATCTCATCTGCTTCCTGTGGTGCTCTAATGTGGCCACGGAGAGGGGCTCTCCTTTGGCATTAGTCAGTTACCCCGACTAAACTTAAAAGGCAGGAACAGCCGTAACCGGTTTGGCTCAGTGGATAGAGCGTCGGCCTGCAGACTAAAGGGTCCCAGGTTCGATTCCGGTCAAGGGCATGTACCTTGGTTGCAGGCACATCCCCAGTGGAGGGCGTGCAGAAGGCAGCTGACTGATGCTTCTCTCTCATTGATGTTTCGAACTCTCTATCCCTCTCCCTTCCTCTCTGTAAAAAATCAATAAAATATTTTTTTTTTTAAAAAAAGGCAGGAGCAACAATACCTGAGAAGAGTAAGGAGCTTGTCCTCCAGGATACTGAGAAGGCATCTGTCCTCCGGGATAGCCACCTACACGTTTAAAAACATCCAGAAAAACAGGTTTTATATGGCTTAATTTTTCAAAACAGCACTGGTTATTATGAATTATGTAAATATATAAGAACATTCCCATGTTATTCACTGGGGTAATTTTTTAGTATAACTTACTAAATCTACAACAAACTAGGTCATAAGAGCCTTTTAAAATATTCCATGTCCTACATCATATCCTAACAAATACACTTTTCTTTCAAACACTTGAGTCAGATTGAATTCTGATTCCATCTGGAGAGGATGTGAGGACACAGCTCCGGGGGTGGTTTCATCTGTGGTTCAGGAGTGAGCAGAGAAGTTCCATAAGGTTTAGCTTTTTTGGCTTTGGGACATTCTTTTTTTAATTGAAAAAGTAGGTCTTATTTCAAACTTACTAATTATATTTTTCCATCAAATTAATACATTTCATGAAACCACGTACTTAAATTTATTTACAAAGGTACTTAACATAAATGTTTGTTGACAAACAGAAACTAATCTCTCTCAGTGGCAACTGAAAAATTCACACTATCATGCAGTTGCTGTGTCTGCACAGCAGGTACATACCAGGTAGGGGGCTCTGTGCTGGGACGCCTCCAAAAGGCTGTGCATAGCCAGGAAAGCCTGCTCCACCTGGTGGGGCTCCAAACCCTTGGCCTGGAGGAACTAGAGAAAAGAATCAACTCTAGCAACAGTTCTCATGACTAAAGAAAAAACTTTAGAAAAATATCTACTATTAACAGTGAGGGGGCGAAAAAAGGTGCTATTAATGCTTCTGGCCCCTTCTGGTCTAAATTCAATTTCTCACCAACTCCTTCCCCATTAAAAAATAAACTTAAAATTTTACTTCATTCATTTGCCTTAGTAAATTACCATATAAAAATGCTAAGTTACTTTTTTCCCCTCTGGACAAAGCTATTCTAAAGGTCACAATCATGCTAACTGAAATGCCTTAATCTGCCCTGGCTGGTGTGGCTCCATTGATTGAAGCACATCATCCCATGCACTGAAAGGTGGCTGGTTTGATGCCCGGTCAGGGCACATACCTAGGTTGCGGGTTCGATCCCATCCCCGGAAAGGGCACAACAGGAGGCAACAGATCGATGTTTCTCTTATACATCAATGTCTCTCTCTCTTCCCTTCTCTAAAATCAGTAAAAATGTATCCTCCGGTGAAGATTAGGGGGGGAAAAAAGCCTTAATAACTTCTAAGATTATAAATAATCGAACTGTTATATATTGGTCTTTTATTACCCTGAGATTTCTTCCAATTCCTTTCCTACTTTTTGAGCTTGCTCCCAGTTGCTAGGCCCCCTGAGAACATTTACCTTCCATGTTGCTAGCTGTGTCCTTGCTGTCTAAGGCAGCAAGTAGGCCAAGGGCTATTCTGACCTCATACAACACAAGCAGGTATGAGGAAGATAAGGGGGAGAAGGAAAAAGTGCTGTAGCAACCAAACCACCACGATGCCTCAACCCATCACTCACCTCCTGGATAGGATGGGGCCCCTCCTGGCTGTGGGGCGCCAGGGTAGCCCCCGGGGGCTGGATAGCCACCGGGAGCAGGGTAGCCTCCAGCTCCGGGGTAGCCACCACCTGGCGCTCCTGGGTAGGCACCTCCTCCCATGGGAGGAAAGCCACTAGGATAAGGATACTGCCCAGGAGGGGGAAATGATGACTCCTGACCCGCCGGCTGCAAAACCAGAAAATATGTTCAAATGAATATGACCCTAGAGAAATACGACCCACCTAAAAAAGGGAACCGACAGCTGTAACTGCTAAGGTCTAGCTTGTTCTTTTACATATTAAAAGCCCCATTAGAAGTCTTGGTATCTTACCCTAGTTTATGAATATCCCATATTTTTCAGGACACTTGTCTCCCAGAACTCAGTTAAATTTCATTCTACCGTTGTCGGGGCATCTGTTCCTGTACTTGGGAGTGAGAACCAGGCTCCTTCCAAACCCTCAGGAACAGGTCACAAAGCTCATTAGTTCCTTCAATCTCCTAGCACCTAGAAATATGAGAAAGATCCACCTCTCCACCCTAAAGTAAGAAATCCCTCGTTCTCCTGCAACACACCTGGACCTGTTACACAACAGAAAAATAAAGGTGACCCGAGTCACACGTGGGTTCAGAACAGACAACGTCTAAGTGAGGCAGAGACTGTCAGGTGTTCACTCAACGTCCTCCCCTGGCCACAAAGCTAGACTACACTTCCCAGACCTCCCTGCAGTTCAGTAGGACCGTAGGACTGAATACCGGTGAATGAATGAATGCAGGCAGTAATATACACCACTTCCAGCCTGGCCCCTAAAAACCTACTCTTTCCTCCTCTCTCTTTTCCTTCACCTGCAGCTGAAGCAGAGGGTCCAAGTGGAGGACTCCAAGGTGCCAGGGTGACAGAGCCAACACTTGGAAGGTGCCTGGGAACCTGAAGACCACCTGGAACAAAGCCTTCTCCCCGCCCCCCTCACCCCCACGGACTTCCAGGAGCCTGAAGGAAGAAATGAGCTTTTCCTGTGTCCAGTCATTGGGGTGGCTGAGTTGTCTGTTTCAGCAATTACCCTACACTGACAAAAATGATCGCCAGAGCCCAGGGCAGTACGTAGGCATCTGGAAACATAGTCGTAATTCTCATCTCTCCTGTGATAAATCCAGCTATGTATTCACTTTACATAAGGATTCACACATTATCATTAATCTGCAGGCCCCTCTTTCTACTCTGTCAGAAACAAGCCCTGCATTCTTATGAGCGTAAAACTGAAACGCCTGATGCTCACTTAGGCCTCAGCTGTAAGTTCAGTCCTCAGAGGACAGACATCAACCAGGCAGAACTTGACAGCACGATGATAAAATGTACTCCAAATGCTAGTCTCAGGACTACAAACCAAGGACCCTCTGATCCACTACAATCTGTTATCTCCGAGTCAAGACCTTCCTAGTTATTTTAAACCTTCTAACACAAAGGTTAAAAAACAGTGACTCAAAAACAAAACAAAACACAAACACACAAAGGTAAAAACAGTGACTCAAAAACAAAACAAAACACAAACCCAACGGTGACTCACGGGATGAATTTAGCTTACACACATTTGATTGACTCATACAGCATTTAACATTTAAAGAAAGTAATTCCCCCTGTAGAGAGCCAAGTGTGAAAGGCCACCACAC
>NW_006288853.1:5844173-5845488 GCF_000327345.1 Myotis davidii
TCCCAGTGGAGGACGCCAGGGTGCCAGGGTGACAGAGCCAACACTTGGAAGGTGCCTGGGAACCTGAAGACCACCTGGAACAAAGCCTTCTCCCCGCCCCCCTCACCCCCACGGACTTCCAGGAGCCTGAAGGAAGAAATGAGCTTTTCCTGTGTCCAGTCATTGGGTGGCTGAGTTGTCTGTTTCAGCAATTACCCTACACTGACAAAAATGATCGCCAGAGCCCATAGGCATCTGGAAACATAGTCGTAATTCTTATCTCTCCTGTGATAAATCCAGCTATGTATTCACTTTACATAAGGATTCACACATTATCATTAATCTGCAGGCCCCTCTTTCTACTCTGTCAGAAACAAGCCCTGCATTCTTATGAGCGTAAAACTGAAACGCCTGATGCTCACTTAGGCCTCAGCTGTAAGTTCAGTCCTCAGAGGACAGACATCAACCAGGCAGAACTTGACAGCACGATGATAAAATGTACTCCAAATGCTAGTCTCAGGACTACAAACCAAGGACCCTCTTTAAAAAAATTAATTTCCCAATTTTTCAAATTGGGGCAATTTCAACAAAATCCAGATTGCTTGTTTTACCTGACGAAGTGCAGGGCCTGGCCTCACTGGGCCTGCCTCCCCGCGTGGCCACATCAGACTGAGGCCGAGCTGCTGGCTTTCCACGGGGCAGGCAGATGCTCTGTCCCCCACAGCACCCTCCTGCACTCGGGCACATGGATTGACGAGCCCTGCTCTGGCCTGTCAGCTCGGTCAAGGGCTAGTCCTACCCGCACCTGCTCCAGGGTATGAGCTGTTTTAGTATTTAAGGGGCAATACTTACAGGGTATCCAGGGAAAGGCGGGTAGCCCGTGGGGGGATAGCCTGGATAGGACATTCTGTAACAATAAAAAAAGTCCTCTGTGATTTCTTATACAAGTTACGGCCTTTGTAGACATATACTGTCATAGGATCTTATTAAAAAATACACCTTCTTTCAAGAGTCTGGCTGGCGTTCAAATGTGGGTATTGGGGCTGGTAAACGCAACGCCGGTAACATGTTTCTTCATCTCATCACTGGTATCGGAGAGCAGAGCAAGCGTTCCACCACCATTCTCCTCATACCATACCATTCTTGTCCTATCTCAATACTACCAGTACTTCTATTTATGAACTATTTTCTTTTAAGCCAATTTATTTTTCACTTAAACCTATTTTTAAAGTTGCTTTATATTGCTTCCATACAGGGAAACCGTGAAATGGTCTTCTTGCCACAACGAGGTCACATGGCCCCCGCCCAGCCCACCCCCTCGGTGGGAGCCTGCGTG
>NW_006288853.1:5845632-5848266 GCF_000327345.1 Myotis davidii
AAGCCGTGTATCCACCCCACGGCGTCTCCACATGCACCCGAAGGTGCAGCACAGGAGCCGTGCAGGTGTCACCCTGGGCCGGGGTCCCCGTCATGGGCCCAGTCAAGCGCACGGCAGCTCCTCCTCCGCCCGGCGTGGAAGACATTCACGGAGCGCCGTCCACAGACATGGACGGTGCTGTGCGTCCTGGCCGTGGAGAGGGGCCTGGGCGGGCCAGGCCAGGTGTTCTACTCAACGCTGTCCTCTCGGTCCCCGCGCATCAGGCCAGGTCTCACACGGAGAAGGGCTGGGCGCGGTTCCCCGAGGCGGGTGTGTCCTGGCTACATCAGAACTCCAGTGGCCTCGTCTTCATGCTCTGGGGCTCCCATGCGCAGAGGAAGGGCAGTGCCATCCACAGGAAGCAGCACCATCGCATCCTGCAGACCGCCCACCCCTGCCTTCTGTCCGTGTACAGAGGGTTCTCTGGGGGCAGACATTTCTCTAAAAACAACGGTCTGCTGCAAACGACGGGCAAGGAGCCCATCACCTGGAAGGATCCGTGACCCTGAAAGGGAGGTGGGGGTTCCCCTCCGGGCAGTTTCTAGAAGCTGCTGTTGAAGTATTTGTCTGTGACGAAGGTGAACTGAGAAAATAATAGCCCTAGTGATCCTTACACACGATGCACCCCAGGGAGAACGGCTCAGTAAAGGGGCCATGCGCCAGGCTGCCCAGGAGGCCAGGCTGCCCAGGAGCGGCAGCGCTATCAGGCAGACTCTGTGCCCTGTGCCCACGGGTCTGTCTCAGGAACTTGGCTTTGGCTGAGAAGACACATCAAAGTTTTGGGAAAGGAGAGGAGGTCAAATTCCCTTCTGGAATCTCCTCCCCTCTGTTTCCTTTATGGCTGAAGATGGGGAGATAAGCACCTTTTTACTATCTCGGTCAGCTGCTGCTCGCTTTTACCTGTAGGTTCAACGTTAGGTTATAAGGTGTCGGGTGTTTTTATATAGAAAGGACCCCCTGGCACATGGGCCAGGTCCACTGCCCTCTGATCCTTTAGAGCCCTGAGGCCCCTCCTGGAAGGAAATGGGATTTTTGTTGGCGGGTTCCCAGGAATCAGGGGCCAGTTTCCTGATCGTGGCAGAGGAGAAAATTCCTCGGGGAACAATCCCTGCTGTGAGCCTTCAGACTGGCCAGGCCAGGAGAGAAGTGGGCCGGGCCTTGTTTATATTGTTCTCTGGGTGTTTCTAGGAATAAGCAGTGGAAGTTGAGCAGGAGGAGAAAGGGTTTTGTTTTGTTTTTTTAAGAAGGGAAATGGTTTTCTCCCATGTGCATCTTGAACTGGGAGAAAAGGCAGCATAGTGCTAAATGCTGGGGTTTTTTTTTTCTGGACTGAAATCACTTTGGGATACCATTTTCTGCAACACTGGGGGATTTCACTCTTTTAAAAAAATACTTATATGCTCGGCCGATGTGGCTCAGTGGTTGAGGGTCGACCTATGAACCAGGAGGTCACAGTTCAATTTCTATGTGGATGTTTTGTATTTTTTTAATCCTTTAAGAGACCATCTTTATTAGGGCTGAACCTCCATCCGAGGTCCCGTTAGAGATGCTGTTAGCTGGGCTCAAAGTTAAACCTGCAAGAATTTGGTAATAAAAGGTTGTTGAAGTTTGAAAAAAAAGAGAGAAGGTAACATTGAGATGAATATGTAAATATTAAAATACTTCCCACATGCCACAGAAATCCTCTTATGTAGTGATATAACCACATTCTGGGAAACAATGTTATAATGGCTAAGAGTTAACATATAGTCATAGATACCTGGATGAAACCCTGCCTTTACTTTTATAAACTTCAGATTTTGAAAAATTTCAAACTTATTAAAAAATAAAAGTAACATATAAGAAACCCCACAGCCCTGGCCAGTTTTGCTCAGTGGATAGAGCATCGGCCTACAGACTGAAGGGTCCCAGGTTCGAGTCCCGGTCAGGGCACATTTGCAGATTCCAGGCTCCATCCCCAGTAGGGGACATGCGGGAGGCAGCCGATCAATGATTCTCTCTCATCATTGATGTTTCTATCTCTCTCTCCCTCTCCCTGCCTCTCTGAAATCAATAAAAATATATATATTTTTTAAAAATGAGGATAGTGTATGGAGCCTCTGGGACTTTAAGCATACCAACGTTCACAACATGTAGTGCTGGAAGGAAAAGAGAGAGCCCGACTGGTGTGGCTCAGTGGTTGAGTGTCAACCTATGAACTAGGAGGTCACTGTTCAATCCTGTCAGGGCACGTGCGGGCTTAATCCCACATGGGAGGCATGCGAGAGGCAGCCTATCAGTGATTCTCTCTCATCATTAATGTTTCTGTCTCTCTCTCTCCTTCTTCATTCCTCTCTGAAATCAATTTTTTAAAAAAGAAATTGAAAACCTATTTGAAAAAATGACAGAAAGCTTCCCTAACTTGGTGAAGGAAGTACACATACTAGTACAAGTCCAAGAAGTGCGCCCTAACTGGTTTGGCTCAGTGGCTAGAGTGTTGGCTTGAGGACTGAAGAGTCCCAAGTTCGATTCTGGTCAAGGGCATGTACCTTGGTTGTGGGCACATCAATGTAAAAAATCAATAAAATATATTTCAAAAAAATGGGTTGCTGGGCT
>NW_006288853.1:5848871-5850977 GCF_000327345.1 Myotis davidii
TAGAAAGCCCCCAAACAAATCCAAATCAAAATTTATAAAAATCCACTATGTAATATGCACTGTCCTAGGTGCTGATAAAGATGGGGAGAAGGTATCATGCCTTTTGAGTATACAATATAGGAAAATGAGGTAATAAATTTAATTTATTATAGTGTCTCTTATGACATAAGCACAGGATAGAAGCTGAAAACTTGCTAAATTTAGAATAAATGGACATATACTGAGTCAAATTTATCCTATATAATCAAAGTCTAATATGCTAAGTGTCCGGTCATCTGTTCAACCAAAGCATAATATGCTAATGATATGCTAAGGATGCTCAACTGCTCGCTATTACCTGCACTGACCACCAGGGGGAGCACCGCTCAGCCAGACTGCTGTGGGGAGCGGGCCTAAGCTGGCAGTCGGACATCCCCCAGGGGCTCCTGGACTGAGGGCACAGGCTGGGCTGAGGGATGCCCCCGAGTGCATGAATTTCATGCACCAGGCCTCTAGTAAGTTAATAAAAAAGATAGTAAGATATTAAGAAAACTGATTCAGTTCTAAAATAGTTATTTGATATACAAAGGCCTGGATGTAAAAACAGGAACAAACTAAAATGTTTTTGGCTCTCTTCTTCTCTAAGCCTGGGTGGTATAAGGAGTAAAGGGACAACAACATCTAACAACAGTCAGATAGACCATTTGAAAATAAGTTATGAAACACATACATAACATTTTTAAGGCAACAAGTAGTTACCGTACCAAAGACTACAAAAAACAACTAAATTTCTAAATCCCAGGAATTGTTCCAGTGACAAAGTCCTATTTCTGCATTTCTTAAATTTTACCTTTAAAGAGCTAGAGGAATTATGTCAACAAGAGTTTAAAAACAGAATGAAAATAAAGACTATCTGCACATGAGAAAACTTAATGCAATTTTTAAGAAAGTGAATCTGGTTACATTTTGAAAAATGTAATTACATAAAGAACTAGAACACAATTCCATTTCCAGAGATGTATCTTATAGAAATATTTGCACAAATACAACACATATATGTACAAGACTATTAATTACAGCACTATCTATAATAGAAAAAAGTTAAAAACAATCTAAAAGTCCATCAGTAAGGGACAGGTTAAATAGATTATGGATAGCCGTACAATGAAGTGTTATGCAGCTACTGAAAATGAGCAGCTCTTTTGTTTCTTATATATTAAATTATCCCTAAGTCCTAGTAAGGGGGTGTTGAAAATGACATAGGTCATTTGCAACCAAATGTGGAAAGAAATACATTTACTTCCTTGAACATGTAGAGAATAACCTGAAAGTCCCCTCAAGGAAGTAGAAAACCAGAGAAAGAAATACATTTACTTCCTTGAACATGTACCTGAAAGTCCCCTCAAGGAAGTAGAAAACCAGTGGCTGCCTCCAGGAGGAGAGCTAGGACATAATGTACCTTTAACTCTTTTGGAATTGGGCAAGTATCATCTATTCAAAAGGTACATTTGAAAAGCGTGTGTAAAAAAGCTTACACAAACCCCAGGGTGACTCAAGAAATTACTCAACTTTGCCCAAAGCATAACAAGGCCATCCTGGTGAACCAGAGCTTTTCTTTTTAACATTCTCCCTGGGAAACTGCATTTAAAAGACTAGAAAATCGTTCTTGGTTCTCCAAAACCACCTCCACCCAGTGAGTCAGCAGCGAAAAGGGGTGGGCCTCACTATGGGAGTGTCCGATGGCATGAAGCCCAGGAGCCCAAGAGGCAGCTGCTGGAAGTTTAGGAAACAAATAGGAAAAGGAGGAGTGAATGATACGATAATGGCCAAGAGCAGATACAATTTCCAAAACCTGCCTCTCGGAAGGGCCATTTCCATCAGTCAGCAAGGGCCACGGGGCACAGGGCAGGAGGCACAGCTGGCTTCTGCGTCGACAGGCAGGCAGCCACCGTGGAGTAAAAAGCGGCGTCCACTTGCCGCGGCCAGAGGAACCCTGCCCCGCGCCTGCCCGTCTCCAGCCGGCGGCACTCACGACACTCATCACACGTAGCTGGACCGATCGCTTTATCAGAGCAGCTCCCTCTCGGCCGGCAGGGCCAGGGAGCTCACAGGCAGTGGGATGATTCC
>NW_006288853.1:5851623-5864837 GCF_000327345.1 Myotis davidii
TGGGCCAACCAGTTCCACCGCGTTTCTCCACCCGGACCGCGCCCGGTCCCGCTGGGCTCCGGCAGGTCGCGGGGGAAGTTTCCGTGGCTTTGAGGGGTCCCCGAGCCCCTGCAGTGTGGGGGGCGGGCAAGGGCTGAGCCTGGAGGCCTGGTGTGGCCGCTCCGCCTGGGTAAGCCGGCCTCCCGTGTATCTTCAGGGACTAGGACGGTGTGGTTATTTGCCCTCTGCGAAATGAGTATTTCTAGAGTGGGAACGCCCCAAACCGGAAGGGGTTCGTTGGGGGTTGTTAGGCTCCCCTTATAGGAGATGGAGCCCTGTCATCTGACACACACACGTGTGTGCAGGAAACGGGGCACATGCTAACCTGGCAGCTCAGGGAAGGCCTGCCTGATCATCTTGCAAACTCAAGAGACCTAAAGGGACCACAAGGGATGATCTGAAGTTAAAACGTTAGGTTAGCTGGTTTGGCTCAGTGGATAGAGCATCCGCCTACGGACTGAAGGGACTCGGTTTCAATTGAGGCAAAGGACACGTGCCCTGGTTTCGGGCTTGGTCCCCAGAGAAGGGGAGGGGGCAGGAGGCAGCCGATCAATGATTCTTTCCATCATTGATGTTTCTCCCTCTCCCTTCCTCTCTGAAATAAAAAAAAAAAAGAAATTTTTTTAAAACTTTCATTAAAAAGCAGTCTATGGTGGGTAGTCATGTGGTAGGCCAGTATCTTCCCTG
This sequence comes from Myotis davidii, assembly GCF_000327345.1. Taxonomy (NCBI): domain Eukaryota; kingdom Metazoa; phylum Chordata; class Mammalia; order Chiroptera; family Vespertilionidae; genus Myotis; species Myotis davidii. The sequence goes on from NW_006288853.1 coordinate 5,852,350, forward strand.
ACAAAAATCGCATTCTACCTTTACTGAGCCTATTGTCTTTTTGCATCTAAGATAAGGTACCTGTGGAATGTCAGGGTAACTTGAAACTTAGCTTTTTCTGGACCTCTCAGGGCACAGCCAATGGGGTGGAGTCCAACCACTAATTTCCTGACTTTATTGTTATCTGTTAATTGTTGACTATTAACTATCCTGTACTCAGATGGAGCATCCACCTTCGGACTGAAGGGTCCCAGGTTCGAAGCATGTGTCTATCATTTTACTTTTTATCCAATCACAGAGGTTTCCCCATTTTGCTTTCTCCCGCCTCTCTATCACCAATGGATGTCATGTAACTCCTTTGATTGTAAAGTATAAAACAAGGTGAAAATCCACCATTCTCTGGAGCATTATCTTAATTTGTTGAAATTCTGCTTCCAGGCAATTGTCGACAGTTTGGCTCAAATAAACTCACAAAAATTATTCACAGGTTTGAATGTTTCTTAAGTTAACACTAGCATTAAACATTTGAGGCAATTTCTAGGCCCCAGACCAGTGTCTTCAACTCATTAAGAGAGTTTGTATTCCACAGCAGAAACCAGTCCGTTACCTTTACAGTGGTTTTTAAGTTGTGGTCCCAGACTGGCAACATCACTTGGGAACTTGATAGGAATGCAAATTATTGTATTTCACCTTAGATCTACCTAATCAAACTCTAGGGGGGTGGAGCCCCAGCAATCTGCTAGTGTTTTTGGTTTTTAGTTTATTGGTTGATTTTAGAGAGAGAAATTGCTATTTGTTTTTCCACTTATTTATGCATTCATTGGTTGATTCTTGTTTGTGTCCTGACTGGGATCAAACCCACAACCTTGGTATATAGGGATCATGTTCTAACCAACTGAGCTACCCAGCCAGGGCCCAGCAATCTGTTTCGTTTTGTTTTTCAGGGTTGTTTGTGTGTTTTTTTTCTTTTAATTAATGTTAAAGAGAGAGGAAAAGAGAGAGAGAAAAATATCAATGTGAGAGAGAAACATGAACCAGTTGCCTCCCACACTGACCCCAACTGGGGTTTGAACCCACAACTTGGGTATGTGCCCTGACTTGGGATTGAACCAGCAACCTTTCAGTGCAGGGGACAATGCTCAACCAACTGAGCCACACCAGACATGGGCCAGCCATCTGTTTTAACAAGCCCTCCTGGTGACTCTGATGCACACTAAAGTGTGAAAGCCATCTTCCTATTACTCTACATGCTTCTCTACCTAAACGCTTCCTCGGGGGAGTGGGAGAGAGTAGGTTAAAATTTTAAGGGGGGCCTGCGCTCTCTCTCTAGGGAGCACACAAGAGCCTTTCCCTCCCCTCTCTTCTTCCCCCTAGCCCAGGGGTCAGCAAACTCATTCGTCAACAGAGCCAAATACCAACAGTACAACGTTTGAAATTTCTTTTGAGAGCCACATTTTTTAAACTTAAACTATATAGGTAGGTACATTGTTAGTAACTTAATTAGGGTACTCCTAAGGCTTAGGAAGAGCCACACTCAAGGAGCCAAAGAGCCTTTATCTCTCCTTAAGTCCCAAGGGTCCTTCTACTACTTGTGGAACTTTCTAAATAAACTTTCTCTTATAATTTGGGGGGAAACGTTTTTGTTGTTTTTTTTTAGTGGAAAAAGTAAGCTATACATGTCCCCAAAAGAGGAGTGAAAAACTTGAGGAAAGTCACTGTCAAATTTAAATAAACTGCACAACACTTTGGGTCCCCAGCATTTTTCTTCAGACCCCACCAGTCTGTTTATCAGGCAAATAGCGGGCTTTCTGTCCAATCTGCCCCAGAGACCTCCGGGATTTAGTCATTCCCTAAGAAGCCTGTCTTCGATCATCTTCGATCAATCGGCACTATTCCCCTTAGTGATCTCAGCCCCACCCCTCCCTCTGCCTTAACTATCACCTTAAGAGAATATTTCCCAAACCTCTGCTTTCCGGCCCACTCTCCTGAGCTATAGGCCCCAACATCCAACAGCCTGTTCAGACACTCCCTCTAGATTTCCCACTTCATCCTTTCGATTCGCCCTTCTTCCTTTCCTCGTGCTTCCTCTGCCTAGAAATCATAGCCTGCCTTTGAAGAATTGGTCATCAATTTAGACAATTCAAAGACTTCCCACCTCCTTCCTGCTTCAAAAACGTTTCCTGTTTCCTAACCTCCTCCTGCTGCTCCTTCCCTTCCCCTGGGTAGACGTGGTTACTCCCCTTTTGCACCCAACGAAACCTTTACTGATGTCTACGGTGGCACATTCAACAGCAGTCATAGCACACGGGCGTTTAACTTACCTGCTGTATTCAACCACATAAACTTCGCAAAAACAAAACAAAACAGCTCTGAAGATCGTCATCCGCTCCAGAATTCATGTGACATAGGAGCCATTATGCTCCTCATAAAGTGAGCATTCCATCGTGTCAGAGTCTACTTTCTGTGCCATTAGAGCAGTAATTTTGTCCCCCAGGGAACAGTTCACAGTGTCTGAAGATATTTTGGTTGTCACAACTGGGGTGGGGAGGTGTTACTAATATCAAATGGGTAGAGGCCAGGGATGTTACTAAGCATTCTACAATACACTGGATAACCCCCTACAACAAATACTTTTTCAACCCAAAATCCGTTTAATCTTTCTAAAAAATAAATTGGGTCAGATCATTCCCTTGATTAAACTCCTCCATAGCTTGCCACTGGAACTGGAATAAAATCCAACTTCCTGGCCATGGTCTAGTACAGGGGTGGGCAAACTTTTTGACTTGAGGGCCACAATGGGTTCTTAAACTGGACCGGAGGGCCAGAACAAAAGCATGGATGGAGTGTTTGTGTGAACTAATATAAATTCAAAGTAAACATCATTACATAAAAGGGTACGGTCTCTTTTTTTTTAGTTTTATTCATTTCAAACGGGCCAGATTCGGCCCACGGGCCGTAGTTTGCCCACGCTGGTCTAGTAGGTCCTCTGTAATCTGGCCCCTGCCTACCTCTCTGACCTCTCCCTCTTCAACTTCCCTCTCAATCACTAAATCTAGTCAAAGTGGTCTTCTATCCAAACATACCAAGTTTGTGCTCAAACACACCAGAGATTCTCTGGATCTCCGCACTTGTTATTGCTACTACTGGGAATGTTCTCCAGTGTATGTGTCATCTCAGATGTTATCCGTCTCCTCAAAGAGGTAGGTATTCCCTAAACATTGTAACATGAGTAGCCACCACTGCCATCAACACAACTACCAGTTATAGACACTCATTACTCTATTTAACTTTTAAAAATCTGATATTCTGCATGTTTACTGTTTATTTCCCCCTACTAGAATGTAAGCTCCTTGAGAACAAGGATATTTCTAGAGTCTAGTAATAAATGTTCAATAGAATTTGCTTGACTACAACAGGGTCCCCAAAACTCAAGCAAACTACTTCATCTGGTAATGAACTAAACAGAGATTTGTTTCCAATACTGGAGGAAAAACTGATGGACTGTTGAGATGAGGAGATGTTGGAATTCAATGTAATGTTACCCTATGGGATTTTTCAATGTTTTTTTTTTATATATTTTTATTGATTTCAGAGAAAAAGGGAAAGGAGGAGAGAGAGAGAGAGAGAGATATTAAAACATCAATGATGAGAGAGAATCATTGATCAGCTACCTCCTACTAGGGATTGAGACCTCAACCCAGGTATGTGCCCTGTCTGCGAATTGAACATCGACCTCCTGGTTCATATGTTGACACTCAACCTCTGAGCCACATGGGCCGGGCCCAATGTAGTTTTGAAGATACTGTGGGTTTGTGTTTTGTTTTTTTCACTTAATCTGCTGACTTTAGATATATAACTATTATTCTGTCCTTGCTTATGTCAGTCTTCTATTAAACTGTAAACACTTTTATGTACTATTTTACTGACTTATGTCTGTCTTATGCCAGTACCACGTTGTCTTACCATTCTTTGAAGTAAGTTTTGAAACAGGGGTGTGTACATCCTCCAACTTTGCAAGCTTGATGAATCCATGGGTACTACACATTATCCCCATTTTACAAATGAGGAAATTAAAGAAACTTAAAGAAGTTTGGCTTTCCCACAGGCACAAAATATTTGGTGGTTGCCCCAGGATTCATACTCAGCTCTATATAAAGCTGACCTGTTGGCTATGCTCCTATAATCTCGTCCCAATCTACCTTCCAGACTTAATTTATGCTAATCCCCCAATGTACCCTAAAATAAATACCTCCGATGCTTTTCTGCAGAGCGCCTTGCTCTCCATCTGTTTCTAATTCACAAAATCTTCACCTTAGCAAAGCAGTCCCTCTTTTCACTCTATTTCCTTAGCTCTACAAGGTTTTTATTCCACATTACATCTTGTAATAAAGATATCTGTGTATATGTATTATTTCCCTTCCTAGGCTAAGAATAAGGACAGTGTCTCATTCAACTTTGTATATCCCCAAAGTTCTAATACCTTTTACATGATAGGTACTGAGTACTTTGAATGAATAAATGAATTCTGACATTACCCTATCAACGCAGGCAATAAGAATGCATAGGTGTGTGTTAGGGTTGGGGTTATGGTGTTGAGGTCCTGGCAAGGTTATAGGAATGAATACCTAGGGAATATCTTAATCTTGAGAGTGTGATAAAAGAAGGAAGACAGGCCTGGCTGGTGTGGCTAGGTGGTTGATCATCAACCTATGAACCAGGAGTTCACGGTTTGAATCCTGGTCAGGGCACATTCCCTGGTTACAGGCTCAGTCCCCAGTGTGGGGCATGCAGGAGGCAACCTATCAATGATTCTCTCTCATCATTGATGTCTCTCTCTCTCTCCCTCTCCCTTCCTTTTTGAAATCAATAAAAATATATTTTTAAAAAAGAAGGAGGAGGAAGACATGAGACAGGGTGTGGCAGACCGGCAGGCCTGAACAGGGAGCTGATGCTAATCACTCTTTTGACAAGAGAGAAACCTCCAGTTGTGAGGTGGTGTGTGTGTAGACAAGTAATACTTGCCAGTGAATAGGAAATAAGAGTAAAAACCAGTGACTTAAGAAGCCCCAAACTGCGTTTATTGTGGTATAGATCAGATAATAACAAATAACTCGAGTATATTTAAGTAAAGTCTGATATAACTGGAATATCTAAAATATAATGCCAGGGCAAAATGCTGCTTGCTCTAGGGTTAAAAGTCCTCAAGAGAAAATACAAACATGAGATACTTATCTTGAAAATGCCAAGAAATAGAACAGTGTGCCAATCCTCACAACCTCCCCAGGTTCCCAAACACTTCTCTGACTTGCCCCTTCTTGCACCACCTCAAGTCATTAGCACCTCTCCATTTTTTAGACCAAATTGCTGGACAAGAATTCTTTCAAAATAAGGTGCCATGCTTCTCCTTGGTGCCATCTGGTTCAAATCAAAAGGTATAACTTTTGCACAGAGGAAACTGTTAGGCCTCTAGGCTCTGGAAAGACTGACACCGAGGCCTCTTGCCGCACACCAAAGCTAGAATCCCGACTCTAGAAGCTGCCTGTAGCTAACCTCTCAGAAATGACTCACATCATATAGGAGGTCCCATGCTGCTTAGAAGCTTTACCTGGACAATGAGGTTTCAAAGTTGGCAATAAACCGGCATCAACAGGGTAATTTTATCAGCCCCCCCTTTTCTAGGTATCCAGTGAGAATCTGGCTCAGCTATTTAATCCCCACCATCTACTTTCTCTTCCAGCTGCCTCTTCTCCAGCTGGCAGGAGCTCCCAAGAAACGTGATATAGTAGGCGCTGCCGTAAACTGGCTGCTTGTTGGGGTTGGAATAGACCTGTTCAGGTTTGAGGGACGTGAAAGGGTTGGCTCCATAGGCAATGACGTGTATATCCAGGTCCACCAGGATCTGCAGAGAGGCTGCAAGCTCCTGATGGCTGAGGGAGACAGAAGAAAAATTGCTCTGCTGATGAGAGAGATAGGAGAGAAAGTGCTCAGAACTTGACATTTCTGGGCTCATCAAGCCCCCAAATTACCTCAGGCTGGAGTCGGCAAAGGCTATCCTTCCCTCCCAGATGTCTCACTAATTACCAACTTACTAACACAGGCCTTTGTTCCAAGGGGACCAGAAAGCCAAGTGTGAGAAGAAAGAAAATCCTCACCAGAAGGCAGAAGATGAGCAAAGGAGAGAGAAATTAGCTCATCTCTATAAATAGAGGCCTGAGGGAGTCAGGGAGGCATCACAAATAGGAAGAGATCCAAACCTGTAAACAGTCATCAATGTAGGGATTTCATAATCTCGAAGTAGCAGAAGGGTGGGCAGCCAAGCCTCCATCAAGTCTGGGGAAGCGTGAAAACCTATGGAATAGAGAGGGGAAAGGCTGAGGTAGGTACTTCTCTGATTGTGTCCATCCTAACCTTCACCTTGCTCACTGCTAATGCTCATTTACCACTATCACCCACCCCAGGTTCTTCAATGGAAAATTCTGAACCCAGGTGTAGCACATAAGGCTAACGACCAACAAGGTCATCATCATATTGTGTTTAACCTGACCTAATGAATGTGGCTCCAAAGATAGAAAATACAAGAGTCAGAAGAGAAAATTCCCAGAGGACCCACCCAGTATTCCCCTGAACCACTCTTACCTGGGTGGAATGCCACCACCAAATCTGGAGGGGCTGTCTGCCCAGTCTCTACCTGCTCCTCCCAGAAGTTATGGTAGAGGCCCCTATGGCCACTAAGCTGAACGGTGCCAGGTTCCACAGGTGAAGTTGAGGTGCTCTGTGAAAAGCCAGTAGCAACGTCTACACCCACCATTATTATACGGAGGCCAAGGTGTCCAGGAAACATGTAACCAAGCTCATCATAGTCCCCGGGGCGCGTGAGAAATGTCTCCGCGTGGGAAGCACCAACTACATGCACTGTGCTCCCTCCGATCTTCTTCACATTTAGCCCCAAGGCCCGAAGCCCCAAGCCCAGGGTCAAAGGCCGTGACAGGACATCTGTCAGGAGTCGCTTCAAAGAGCCCTTCAGGACATCTGGGTCTGGCCTTGGCCTCCCTGCACTGGCCCACAGGGTGGTCATGGCATGACTACCTAGCACAGCAGCCAGTATAGCATCTAGCTGTAGGCGCCGCATAGAAAACCAGGTGTCCCAGTCCTGTACAACTTCAGCCAGCCTTGGCCAGGGTCCTGCGGGTAGGACAAAATCTCCTGCAGGAAAGAAGGAACAACAAAGAAGTGACCTAATTCTTATCTGGCTTCAATGTTCCTTCTAGGTTCATTCTCCCAACCTGAGACCAGGAAGGCCTCACTATCCTGCCCCTCTCCATTCTTCATTTTTCCCTCATAACAACATGCTTTCATCTCTCTCTCTGAGAACAATCAATTTTGACCATTATGGCAGAGTTCCCCAACACCACCACTCCACCTGTGACCAGAAGCCATTCCATGAGACGGTCCACAGCTACAAGACGCAGCTCTTGACAAACCCTCCTGTGGGCGGGCCAATCTGACCTCTGGCACTCTGGACCACAGTAATAGACATTTCTGCACCTGAGAGAATAAGCCCCAGAAATATTGGTTCCTATATTTCAAAGGTGACTGGGAGAATATCTGGGGAAGAGAATTGATATTCCTGTACCTAGGAAGAAAAATTACTGGGTAAGGAAGGCAGGGAGAGGAATGGCAGCTATTTGCAACCAAATTTGGGGACTACATTAGAAGGGGAGGCGGGAGAGATTGGGAATGTAATTTTTCTCTTGGGTCAGAGTAACACCTCAGTCTCTACCTGCAACAACTCACTTTTTACATCCCTTAAAGAAAAAATAACTCCAGGAGTTTGTGGCTGCCCTCTTACCATGTGTATGTCTCAACCCTAACCTGCCCAGAACAGATTGTGGTCCTACCCCTCAAGTTCTCAAGAGGAAGAAGGTAGAATAGTACTGGGATCTCTGTGTGACTTCCCCATAGCACCAAAACAAGCAGGAGCCCAACCCTTTTCTAATCTGTCTGTGGCCTGGATCACATAGAATGAGGAGGAGGCCTTATGTTTTTGTGAAAACGCTGACCATTCCTCCTACAATGAGATCTTAGAACAGGGTCGTTTCTGGATCTCTCCCCTACTTGCCCCTGATTAGTCACCTCTTGCAGCGCCGGAGGACCTTGGAGTCTGAAAGGCCGTTGGGGAGCGCTCTACAGTGAGCACAGAATCGGAACGTGTCCTCCATCTTCTGGAACATTTCTCGTGGGCATCGAAATCCAAAGCCTGACACAGGAGTATCCCCATCTATCACCAACCTGCAGAGACAGCATGAAACGGTACAGCAATAGGGAAAAGAGTATCTCCAAAGTCTCTCAGGACCCCTCCTTTGCCTCCTACATGTTGTATTTCTACCTACTCCCATCATTTTGACTTAAAAATAATAATATATATATATATTTTAATATGCACTTTTATTTTCATTTTCTTTTTTATTGACTTTTATAGAGAGAAAGACAGAGATAGAAACATCAATGTGAGAGAAACATCGATTGGCTGCCTCCTGCACACGCCCTGACTGGGGATTGAATCCCTGGTATGTTCCGTGACTGGGAATTGAACCTGTTACTTTTTGGTGTATGGGACAATGCTCCAGCCTAATGAGCCACACCAGCCATGGCACAAATTATATTTTTTAATTTCTATAGTAATGAACTGGCAAAAGTCAGGATGGGAGAAATCCCTTGTTGCAAATACTTCATTATTCCCAAGTTGTACTCCCTCTCCACCTTTTGAAATCGTTTCTAAGGGTGACTACAAATTGCTCTTCCACAGAGCTACTCACTCACTTGTATTCTTCATAGCTTTTCATGTTCAGCTTCTGAAGAATCAGCTGGGATAGGCCAGGAACATTATTGTCCAAGGAGTAGAAGCCAAGTGCATCAATGCTAGGGCCAGGTTTTGAGAGGGTCAAAGGCACAGGGGTCACAGCTGTGGGAGGGGTCACAGCTGTAGGCTGGGTCACAGCTGTGGGAGCCACTGATGAGGACGATTTCTTGTGCCTTCGTCGCCGGGGCCGTGGAGCCATGGCCTGTCCACTGATACCTGGGGACTATATGTAGACAAGATATAGAATGGAATTTTGCAAGCTGGATGATGTGTTTTCATGCATTTGACCTTTCACTTCTCATTCTAGTCTTTCAGACCCAGGTATCAGTAAGACTTATTTCTGATCTACTAATTATTGATCACTACAAAGAAAAACAAAGGGGGAAATATTACATATGATGTTCTATATCTCTATATAAAAGCCTAAGTGACTGTTCCACTGTTTGACTGGTAGCTATGACGCACCCTGACCACCAGGGGGCAGATTCTCAATGCATAGGCATGAAAACATGGAACAGACTGATGAATCTCAGAGGGAAGTGGGGGGAGGGCGAGAAGAGATTAACCAAAGATCTTATATAAATATTAGAGGCCTGCCCTAACCAGTTTGGCTCAGTGGATAGTTGCAGGCACATCCCCAGTGGGGAGTGTGCAGGAGGCAGCTGATTGATGTTTCTCTCTCATCGATGTTTCTAACTCTCTATCCCTCTCCCTTCCTCTCTGTAAAAAATCAATAAAATATATTAAAAACAAAAACAGAAACAGCAGCTCTTACAGTATGTGGCAGAGTGCAAGCTATGTGCTGGGCAAGTGCTTAGTCCCTTTATTCATTAAAAAAAAATACTAGAGGCCCGGTGCACGTATTTGTGCACTGGTGGGTTCCCTCAGCCTGGCCTGTGGGGATCTGGCTGAAATTGGCAGTCTGACATCCCCTGAGGGGATCCGGATTGGGAGAGGTGCACCAGTCCTCTAGTAAAATATAAATATGTCTGTAAGTAATGCATAAAAAAAGGTCTGGAAGGGCTCCTCTAAAACCATTAACAGTGATTAACTGGGGGGAAGAGGCTCTAGGATAGGAAGTGAGTTGATCAAAGGCAACTTTAGACTTAAAGGCAACTTTGACTTTTTTATACAAAAAATATCTATAATAATAAGAGCACAATATGCTAATTAGACCAGACATCCTTCCGGATGACCTTCCAGATGAAGCTGGGGCTTCGAGGGAAGCTTGGGTCCCAGGTGCCAGAGGGAAGCCTGTGCTGGCAGCTGGGGGAAGGAAGGCCTACTCTTGCATGAATTCATGCACCAGGCCTCTAGTATTCATATATGAGTATATTTCAAAAAATCAACTTAGAAGAAAAAGCAACAGAAGTTTGGGCTGTCACAAACTACCATCTAATTGAATAAGTCAATCTAATTTAGTTGAAAAAGTAAAACATTCATTTTAAAAGGCCTGTCATCACATTTATAGGCAATAAATCAAGACATGAAAATTAAATGAGCACCAGAATGCTAAGAGTTACATAGTCAACACAAGTAATGCAAGTTATGAGAAAAATTTCTTAAAGAGATGAGTTTGTATTTTTTTATAATATATTTTTATTGATTTCAGAGAGGAAGGGAGAGGGAGAGAGAGATAGAAACATCAATGATGAGAGAGAATCATTGATCAGCTGCTTCCTGCACACCCCAACTGGGGATAGAGCCCACAACCTGGGCATGTGCCTTGACCGGGAATTGAACAATGACCTCTTGGTTCATAGGTCAACACTCAACCACTGAGGCACGCCAGCTGGGCAAGAAGTGAGTTTTGAAGTAGAACTAACCCTGCAACCACACCCATACCTACACCAACACCCACCCGCTACCCAGCAGGAACTCTGTGATGGCCGCCCTCCTTGGCTTACCATTCCTTCTCTGAGTGCTGAGTAAACCAAAAGAACTATATTGACAAAAATAAAATCATCCATTCATTAAACAAATATTTATTTATAAACATATAAAATAATGTACAAAATACTATAATGAAAAAACTTGTGAAAAATATACTTAACATCTAGATATCTTATAGAGGGATTAAATGTAAACTATAGTATAAGGCAGTATATATATATACTGTTTTGTTCAAAATTGGGAAATCTCTGAAATTGAATAAAAAAGTAAAACAGAGAGACATACTTTTTGAAAAAATAAAGTTGTATTGATATTCTATAAGAAAAGTGAAACTAAAGCACTAATAGGAAATCAGAAGAAGTGAGTTTCTTCAAGGAAGACTTTACAAAGCAGGGAGCAAAACAATAAAATAAAAAGCAGGGAGTAGGTGGACTAGACCAGCAATTTTCAGCCGGCGTGCCACAAAGATGTTTACAACATGCAGTACTGGACTATTTAGTCAAGTGCACCAACCTCTCTTCCATTAGATTGTCAATTTTAAAAATGACAACAACCGCCCTGACCAGTTTGGCTCAGTGGATAGGGCGTCGGCCTGTGGACTGAAGGGTCCCGGGTTTGATTCCAGTAGGGGGCATGTACCTTGGTTGCGGGCACATCCCCAGTAGGGGGTGTGCAGGAGGCAGCTGATCTGTGTTTCTCTCTCGTCGATGTTTCTAATTCTCTATCCCTCTCCCTTCCTCTCTGTAAAAAATCAATAAAATATATATATTTTTAAAAATGACAACAACCAATACAATAGCCATCCAGTGTGGATGAATCAAAATTATATATTTTTTATCAGATTGGCAAATATATTTTTTGATGTGCTGCAGAATTTTAGTTTATGTGTGTCATGAGATTAAAAAGGTTGAAAATTGCTACAAGAGTAACAATGAAAGATGGTAATACTTTGAATACAAGGAGATAGAAAAAACGGATTTCTGATCACAGAGAAGAGCATGAGCATAGAAATGTAGGTGGGAACATTCGGTGGAATTAATGAAATAGAATGGATTGAACTTGATGATTGAGTCTAAAGACCTAAACCTAAGAGCTAAAATTACAGTCTTATAACAACACACAGGGGGAAAACTTCATGATATTGGATTTGGCAATTTCATGGATAAAGCACCAAAAGTACAGGCAACAAAAGAAAAATAGATAAATTGGACTACATCAAAATTAAAAACTTTTGTGCAGCAAAGGACAGAATGAAATAGAAATCCATAGAATGGGAGAAAGTGTTTTCAAATCACATACCTGATAAGAGATGAATAGCCTGAACATGTGAAGAACTTCTAAGACTCAACACCACCAAACAACCCAATTCAAAAATGGGCAAAAGATCTGACCAGACATTTCTCCAAAGAAAACACAGAAACTGCCAAAAAGCACATGGAAAGATGTTCAACATCACTAATGTTGGCAAAAGAAAGTCCAGCCTAAGAAAAAATTTTATGAGTTTATTTGGCGGGGGGGGGGGGGGGGGATGTAAGAACATCCAAACCTGTAGAGAATTTTTATTAGTTTATTTAAGTCAAACTGATGACATTCTCAACAGATAGAAATAAAATGCTCCAGAGAATGACAGTTTTGCAGATTATTTTATACATTAGAATAAAATAAAGGAAGAAATAGAGGAAGGTTTACATGAAATGGTGATAGGGGAGGGGCACATAATAGGAACAGAATCGCCGAAACCGGTTTGGCTCAGTGG
>NW_006288853.1:5864868-5871671 GCF_000327345.1 Myotis davidii
TTTACTTGAACCAATCTGAGGCCAATTTCCAGAAAGCAAACTGTCAACGGATAGAAGAGAATGACAGTTTTGCAGATTATTTTATACATTAGAATAAAATAAAGGAAGAAATAGAGGAAGGTTTACATGAAATGGTGTTAGGGGAGGGGCACATAATAGGAACAGAATCATTGTTGTTTAGTATTATTCACCTTACTAACTATAGGTAAGAGGTTTTCTTACAGTCCCTGCAAATGCAGTGTGAAAAAGGAAAACGGTCGTAAGATAAATCGACCTTGAAGTCCAGGTGGCCCCATCACTCAGAAAGAAGATACATTTTGAGAGCAGACCAAGGACAGAGACAAACGTTGAGAGCTGACCTTTTCAGGACAATGCTAGAGAGCAGACCCTGGGAACTCACTTAGTTGTTAGATTTCCACCCTCCATCCTTTAGCCTTATATAACACTGACTTGAGCGTCTTTTCAGGACGTTACATCTGCCGCTCTCTCAGATTGTCGGCTGATTAAATAAACGCATCATAAAGACTCAACTCAACCCGGTCTCTACTTAATTGACTCGGGTAGCAGCAAGCAGCACAGACCCTTTCATTTCCAGTTTCAGTGGTAGATTAAGGGGGAGGAAGAAAGCAAAATAGAGAAATCTCTGGAATTGAATAAAAAGTAAAACAGAGAGACATACTTAAAAAAAATTTGTATTGATTTCAGAGAGGAATGGAGAGGGAGAGATAGAAACATCAATGATGAGAGAGAATCATTGATCAGCTGCTTCCTGCATGCCCCTTACTGGGGATTGAGCTGGCAACCAGGGCATGTGCCCTGATCAGGAATCAAACTGTGAACTCCTGGTTCATAGGTCAATGCTTACCCCCCTGGCCGCACTAGCCAGGCGAGACAAATCTCTTTTATATAGGTGGGTACAGGATCATTAATAATTAATATTTACAGTACATAGAGATGGTATTCAGAAAGTGAGATAATGATGGGTTCTCTGGTCTCCTGCTCCGGTGCAGTGGGTGTGCCCTCGGGGGTCTGGAACAGACATTACTCTGACATTACAGAGGTATGTTATTTTAGATGCAAAAAGACGACAGGCTCACTTTGTCAAGGAAGACTGACCTCTGTCAAGGAAGCCACAGGTCTAGGACATGCCTACCAGCATAACCCGCTGTTAGTTAGCAATTTTTATGTTCAGACTATCCTATGTGGTTGGTTACTTTGGGTCTCTGAGTTTGCAAAGCCCACCATACTGTTCTCTCCTGAGTTTGTCAGGTTTGGTACATGGCCCCTTTTTCATCTACGCTAATCAGGAAAATGCAAATCAAAACCACGAGAGAGATACCACTTCACACCCTTTAGGATGACTATTATAAAGAAAACCACAGAAAATAACAAGTGTTGGTGAGGTGTGGAAAAATTGGAACATTTGTGCACTGATAGTAGGAATGTAAAATAGTACAGCCACTATGGAAAACAGTATGGCGGCTCTGCAAAAAGTTAAACACATAGTAACTACTATATGACCCAGCAATATCACTCTTAGTATATACTCAAAATTGGAAACAGGTACTTAAACAATGCTTACACATAAATGTTCATAGTACCACTATTCACAATATCCCAAAAGTATAAAACCCCAAAAGTCCACCAACAGATGAATGAATAATGTGAAAAAAGCGGGGGAGAGGGTTCTATGGAAATAACCTCACAGGGTGATCTGATCATAAATTCCTAACTGGGTAGGTCACTCCCCAGGCATATAACTTTTTAGCAAAAGAGTTATCGTTGCCTTGCCCAGTTGGTGTGGCTCAGTGGTTGAGTGCCAACCTATGAACCAGGAGGTCACGGTTCAATTCCAGTCAGGGCACATGCCTGGGTTGTGAACTCGATCCCCAGGAGGGGGCATGCTGATCAGGGAATTCTCTCTCCTCATTGATGCTTCTATCTCTCCCTCTCCCTTCTTCTCAGAAATCAATAAAAAAATATTTTTTAAAAAGGATTTATCTTTGCCTTAAGGAAGCTCTGTCCATTGTTTCTATGCACCTAGAATAACACACCTATGAAATAAGCCTTACTACCTCATAAGAGCACCTAATCTTGTTAACTATCCTGTAATCCAATCCCCATCTTGCTTTTTTCCCCATCTCCATGTAATCTTCCTTAATTGCCTCCTTAATTTCAGTTGCAAAACTGTTATTCTCCAGAGCTTTTGAGATCTTGTTCCTCAGTTTGGCTCAAATAAACTCATAAGAACTGTGATAGGTTTGGACGTTTCTTACTTTGACAATAAATTGAGTTATGTATATAATAGAATATTATTCAGATGTAAAAAGAAATGAAGTACTGATATATGCTACATGTATGAACCTCAAAAAGATTATGCTAGTGAAAGAAGCCAGATATAAAAGGTCACGTTATATGATTACATTTATATAAAATATCAAGAATAGGTAAAGTCAGTCCTGGCCAGTGTGGCTCAGTGGCTAAAGTGTTGGCCCCCGTGCACCAAAGGGTCGGGGGTTTGACTCCCAGCCAAGGGCACATATCTGGGTTGCAGGCTCAATCTCCAGCCCCAGTTGGGACACTTGTGGGAGGCATCCAACCAGTGTCTCTCTCACATCAATGTTTCTTCTCTCTCTCCCCCCCCCTCTCCTTTCCTTCCACTCTCTCTTGTTTCTTCTCTCTGTCTCTCTCCCCCCATCTCCTTTCCTTCCACTCTCTCTAAAAATCAGTAGGAAAACATATTCTCAGGTGAGGATTAACAACAACAAAATTTTAAGAATAGGTAAATCCAGAAAAAGAAAGCAAATTGCAGTGGCAGAGTGGAAGGGGGCATGAGGAGTATGCTTAATGGATATGGGGTTTCCCTTTGGGGTCGATGAAACTGTTTCAGAACTAAACAGAGGTTATGGTTACACTACAATATGAATGTACTAAATGCCATTTAATTGCTCACTTTAAAAGGATTAATTTTGTTTTGTGAATTTCGCCTCAATTTTTTAAAAAGGTATCCATAGAGATTGAGAAGCTAAAACGTTATTTACGCCCCCCCCCCCCAGATTAATTGTCTCCAGGCACAGGGAAATATGAGAGGATAAAAATACTGACAGTGGTTGGTTTGAATGAGGTAACTAACTATTAAAGTTCAAACCAGGGATCATGTTTTGTTACAAAAATGGTCTGACATTTAATCCTTCCAGACCAAATTTGTTAGGAAAAAATCTCCAGGTCATCATTCAGCTGAGATGTAGGTAGCAGAACAAACAAATAAAAACCTTCCCAGAATCATCTAGCTAATATCCATTATCTTGCAAACCCTTCCTCAGGTTAATGGAGGAACTAATTTATATTTTCCTTTGTATTTTCTTTCTCCTCATCCTTTCATTCCACCCCTTTAAGCTCTCCCTTTGACCCAGAGATGAATGGATGATTTCAGAGTCTACAGAACAGATAGCTAATCTCATCTGTATAACCTATCTTCTAAAATCCTACCAATAAAGAAGAAATTGGACCTAAGGATAGATTATTTTAGGACTTAAGAGTCACAGCCCTTTACTAAAGGTAGATGGAATTGCCTTCATGCCTTCACATCTTCAGATCCTAACTAACTTAACTCTTCTCTACACTATATATATATATTTGATTTTTTACAGAGAGGAAGGGAGAGGGATAGAAAGTTAGAAACACCGATGAGAGAGAAACTTCGACCAGCTGTCTCCTGCACACCCCTTACTGGGGATGTGCCCGCAACCAAGGTACATGCCCTTGACCAGAATCGAACCTGGGACCCTTCAGTCTGCAGGCCGACACTATCCACTGAGCCAAACCGGTCAGGACTTCCCTGCACTTTTTTATCCTCACCCTATGATATGTTTATTGATTTTTAAAGAGAGAGGTAGGAAAAGATAGATAGATAGACAGACAGACAGACAGACAGACAGACATTGACCTGAGAGAGTAACATCAATTGGCACCAGGAATCAAACCCACAACCAAGATATGTGAAACTGACCGGAATCCAGCCTGCAACCTTCTGTTGTAAGGGACAACACCCCACCCAACTGAGCCACACTGGCCAGGACCCCTCCACTTTTAAAGAGCACACATGTCCATCACATTTCTATATAACCATTGCATTTCTAGAAGCAGCATTCATCTGCTCTCTCTACCCAGCCCCCTCAGGCAAGATAAGCCTTGAGAGCATGAGCTCAATCTTTTGTTTATAGGTAGGGAGGAAAAGTATCTTTGAGACAACTCAAGAGTCTTAAAATCACAGAAATAACAATAAATACCTTTCTGATGTTCAATAAAGAACCTTTATGCTACAATGGAAGCCAAATAAGACCAGGGAGGTACTTATCTGCCTTTGCAAAGAGAGGTCTTCCTCCAATAAGAGGTTAACTCTTGGCTCTCTGGGGGTTGGTGGAACTGCCTGGAAGTCAAGGGGTCACACAGCTGGGGGAGGAGGAGTGGTGCTGGTGAAACCCCTGCTGCCATAGTTTCCTGTGTTTACAGCAGATTCGTGATACAGATGAATTAAATAAGGGGCCTGGTCTCCGCACTTGCACCCACAAACTCGAACTCATGTGTGAGTTGGTGTGCCCCAGCCCCAGAATCCTCCCCGTTCATGTTGTTGGGGCGGGGACAGTTACTGAGAGAAAGGCAAAAACACAGAGGGGGCCAGGGAGACATTGCAAAGAATTACAGCAAGCTTTCAGCATTTTCCAGAATTCAGTCTACTCCACTGAGAAAGGGAATCATTTAAACTTTTTTCTGTCTCCAGTGACTTGGGCTCTAACTTATTCCCAGTTTATAGGAGAGAAAACACCAAGAACTGGAGAGAAGACAAACTGGGTGGCCTCTGTCCTTCATCGCCAACCCCCCTAAATTAGTAGTTTATTCCCAGACCTAGTTCTCCCATCTTTTCCCCTCCTTACCACAAAAAGCCTTACGTCTCACCTTCAGACCAGGAGGACCCATTTAATTTTCTGTAATTCACCAGCAAATACCAAATGCCCTTGGAGAGGTAGGGAGGAGAAGGGGAGTGAAGTTAGTCACTGGGGAGCCTCAAAAGGGGCTGAGAAAAAGAAAGAGAAAAGGAGAAATACATTGGGAGCACTGCTATTATGACCACATTCAGCTGCTTGAGCAGTGATTAACACTCCCTGAGGTGCTAATGCTTTAGTCAACTATAAACTAAGCCAGCAAACTGGTTGATGAAAAAGTTACTTACCTTGCTAAGCCCTCAGCTTCCTTTCTTCTCTATTTCTTCCAAGTGAAGTGAGTTTGACCTCCTCAGATCCAGGTTGTGGTTGACTCTAAGCTGTCCCTTCTATCACTTTCCTTGCCAAATGCTGAAATGCTGTGTCTCTGTAATTACATGTGGCCTGCCAGCCAGACATGCTTAATTCTCCAAGCAGGGACCTGGCCCTCTGCCTATCGACCTCTCTTTCTGACCTTCCTTTTCTGCCAAGAAGGCTCAGAACGCTGTCAACACTCCCATACTTGCCAAAGGCCAGGCAGGTTGAAGAAAGATGAAGCCTACTAGTTCCTGGATCTCTCTCACTAAGGCAGGATTCTGCTCTTAGAACACAGCACCAGGAAAAAAAACCCTTGGGATTAGTTCAGATATCAATATTTGGTTGGAAAGGCTAAGCACTAGCCCAGGGTAAAAGGAAAACTTTGGTTTCTAGATGTCAATATAGACCCAGGAGGAGTTCCCCCAAGCCCAAAGTACGTTTCAGCATAACAGTGCGCAAACACAACCCAGCGAGACCAATCTAGGCTTAAGTACAATACCCAAGAAAGGCTCTGCCAGGGTAACTCGGTTGGCGTGTCCTCCAGATACACCAAGGTTGCAGGTTCGATCCCCAGTCAGGGTCCATACAAACCCCCTTCTTCTCTAAGATCAATCAATCAATAAAAATTAAAATAATAATAACCAAGAAAGACAATAAATGGTCATTTGATGGTATGGAAAGAAATCAATTACAGGGGAAGAGATCAATAATTAATTTTTAAAATTCACTCTCCCTGAAAAGAGAGCAAGGCACTTTCTGAGTGAATGTCATCAGAGGCACTCCCTCATTTGTTTCAAAAGAGGAATATGGTAGTCCCCTCACCCACTCACTGGGTATATATCCCAAGACCCTCATTAGATGCCTGAAACCAACAGTTAATTTATAAATCAGGCACAGTAAGAGATTAACAGCAATAATAAAATATAACAATTATAATATTACAACAAAAGTTATGTGAATGTGGCATTAAGTAAAATATGGTTACATGAACAAATACTGCAATATCTTTTTTTAAATATATTTTTTATTGATTTCAGAGAGAAAGGGAGAGGGAGAGATAGAAACATCAATGATGAGAATCATTGATCAGCTGCCTCCTGCATGCCCCCACTGGGGATCGAGCCCGCAACCCAGGCATGTGCTCTTGACTGGAATCGAACCTGGGATCCTTCAGTCTGCAGGCTGACGTTCTATCCATTGAGCCAAACCGGCGAGGGCAGTACTGCAATATCTTGATAGTCCATCTGATAACCAAGAAGAGAAGGCTATTAAGTGACTCCTAGGAGTGATAGTGTGGATATGCTGGACAAAGGGATGATTCGTGTCCTGGACAGGATGGAGCAAGAGAGCATGAGTTTTCATCATGCTACTCAGAATTGTGAGCAATCTAAAACTTATAAATTGTTTATTTTTGGAATTTTCCATGAATATTTTGGATCACAGTTCACTGAAACCATGGAAAGTGAGATCATGGATCGGGGGGGGGGGGGGGGGGGGGGGGGGGGG
>NW_006288853.1:5871724-5880067 GCF_000327345.1 Myotis davidii
GGGGGGGGGGGGGGCGGAGGGGAGCTACTGTAAATATTAAAGACCTAAATATTAGTAATTAAAAATGCATACTATTTTTTAAAATAAATCTTTATTGTTGAAAGTATTATACTAGTATATGTCCCCCTCTATCCCCCATTGACCCCCTCCAGCCTGCCCCTGCCCCCACGCCCCAGGCCTTGCACCATCCTATTGTCTGTGTCCATGGATTATGCATATATGTATGCAAGGTCTTTGGTTGATTACTTCTCGCCCATCCGCCCTTCCCGCCTTCCCTCCGAGATTTCACAGTCTATTCCATGCTTCCATGTTTCTGGATCTACTCTGTTCATCAGTTTATTTTGTTAATTAGATTCCACATATGAGTGAGATCCTGTGATACTTGTCTTTCTCTGACTGACTTATTTCACTTAGCATGATACCCTTCAGGTCCCTACATGCTGTCTCAGAGGGTAAGAGATTCTTCTTTTTCACTGCTGCATAGTATTCCATGGTGTAAATGTACCACAGCTTTTTTATCCACTCATCTACTGATGGGCACTTGGGCTGTTTCCAGATATTAGCTATTGTAAATTATTAAAAATACATACTATTTCAATGAACATAAAATAAGAATCAACTCAAACATCTTATTCCTTCCTTTAATGGATGCTGACTCAGGGAATTTATTTCCACATTCCTAGCTCCTTTTCACTTAGAGCTACAAAACACTAGAACCTTGTGAGCAGTGGTCCTAGATGACTGTAAGATCATTCTGCTTATACCTGACCCCAGCTATGTCACTTACCTGTCACTGTGAACATGACTGGGGAACAGATCACTTACAGTGAAGACCTGGAATGTGGAAAATCAAATCTACAAATGAACAGACGCTAAGAATGGATTCAAAAAACAAGCAAACGAAACAAAAACCCCAAAAGGTAGCAAGCACAAACTACAGTAGGGAAGGTGGAAGAGTTAAGGACACAACAAAATGTTACATAACATTATATAGAACAGGTGTGGACAAAGGAACACCAGTTGCAATGGACAAAAATCCTGAAAAAAAAATAGGGGTGATTAATTTTAAGCAAAGGTTTCAGGCCAATTTAAAATGTTACTGGCAGAACATTTAAAGTTCTGTTAATAATGCCTGAACTGAAGAAGGTCCAAGAAGTCAGAGATTATCTTTTTTAATTCAGAAGAATCATCTTTGAATGTAAAGGGAGATTATATATAGAAAAAATTTGATATTGAAAAGTAGCTTACATTTTATCATCACTACTACTTGCTCTGGTAGATGCAACTTGCATTCATCATGGGATATATATATAATATCCTTTACATTGAATTTATTGGGGATTAGGATGAGGGATATATATATTTTTTTAACTTAAAAATACTTCTATTTATGAAGAAAGACTAGAAAGAGGTAGGAAGTGGTCTGTGGGGCACAGTGTGATACAGTAAAACCTTAATATAATGGACTAATTCGGGCGAGGGGATGTCCATTAAGCCAAAAGTCCACTATATAATAAAGTAGGTTTTCCGATGCATATGTTAAAAAATTGACAAATTGGCCCTGACTGGTTTGGCTCAATGGATAGAGCATCAGCCTGTGGACTTAAGGGTCCTGGGTTCAATTCTGGTCAAGGGCACGTGCCTTGGTTGAGGGCACATACCCAGTGGGGAGTGTGCAGGAGGCAGCTGATCAGTCTTTCTCTCTCATTAATGTTTCTAACTCTCTATCCCTCTCCATTCCTCTCTGTAAAAAATCAAAACATATATTTTTAAAAAATTGACAAATTGGTTAGTTTACCTCTTTTTACTTATGTAAGCATGTTTGTGTAATTAAAATTAAGTACGCATGAAAAGTTTAATTTCACAGAAAAGCTGACTATATGTATTGCTGTAATTTTAAATTTATACGAATAAGTCTAGTAAATGTGTGCATTCACCAGTCACCACGAGTGAACAAATGCACAAGGCTGGGGCGTGGCTTAGCATACATGGGAACATTGGCTGGCACACATTCAAACTACTGCAGAACGTCACACCACAGGACAACACAACCAATTACCTCGAGAGATGTGGTGTGAGCACATGCTAATCATTCCATGACCACTGTTCATGAGCAGTGACTCTTGGATTTAAATATGTAGACTATAGTTGTAGACATTTAATAATTACTTATGTCAGCAAAATTACTAGTGTTTTATCCAACATATAGCTATTTGCTAAAATTTGTTAAAAATAACAGTGAATTAATGTAAAAAAATAACCTATTAATTTAATTATAAGCAAACTTTGGTTACAAGTATTTTAAAATGAACAGGGTGTTAATTTTTTTTTTCAGAGTGTTAATTTTTATATATGACATACAGATCAGAAATGTTCTCCGTTAAACTCAGTCTGTTAAATCAAGGTCCACAAAATTGAGGGTTTACTGCAGTGGTTCTCAACCTTCTGGCCCTTTAAATACAATCCCTCTTGTTGTGACCCAACCATAAAATTATTTTCGTTGCTACTTCCTAACTGTAATTTTGCTACTGTTATGAATCGTAATGTAAATACCTGATATGCAGGATGGTCTTAGGCGACCCCTGTGAAGGTCGTTCGACTGCTAAAGGGGTCGCGACCCACAGGTTGAGAACCGCTGGTTTACTGTAATCTACCATTCTTCATGTATACCAGTTTTTCTGAGTTCCATTCCTTTCTCCTATTTTCTCCTTTTTAATTAAAAAAATAAACTTATTGATTTTAGAGAGTAATGGAAAGGGAGAGATAGAGACATCAATGGTGAGATTCATTCAACGGCTGCCTCCTACACGCCCCCTACTGAGGATCAAGCCCACAACCTGGGCATATGCCCTTGACTGGAATCAAACCAGGGACCCTTCAATCTGCAGGCCGATGCTCTCCCCACTGAGCTAAACCGGCTAGGGCTCCTTTTTAATTTTTACTAAGAACATGTAATTCTTCTTAGTTTGCTAATTATGCTTTATATTTACCCATCATTCCCACAAACACTATATAACCCTACTGATGGACTTAAGGAAGGGCTAAGGAAATCTCTAGTACCTGATATATTTGTTAAGCACAAGATGCAGTTTTCATAAAACAGTAATATCAAGAAGAATCTTCAAGGTATGCAGTGTGTAATAACTTTAAAGGCAGCTCTTGAACTGGTAGGCAAGTAGAAGCTGCAATAGGAAATCCAAGATGGCAGTGGAGTAGGTGGAAGCTACATTCACCTGCTCCCAAGACCAAATTGGAATTACAACTAAATTATAGAACAATCATCCTGAATAACCAAATAAACATTAGCTGAAGAGAAGTCTGAAAAACAAGGATTATAGAAGAAGCTGCACTGAGACTAGTTAAGAAGGGCAGAGACACGAAAAGGGCTGGCCCCGCTCCCAAGGTGGCTGAGATTCCAGAGAATATCTCAGCTGCAAAGCATGAGGTCTAACCTCCAAGCCACGCTCCCCAGCCTAGAGCAACAGAACTGGGAAAGACGGCCACATAACACAGGGCTGTGAAAAGCAGCAGGGTCTGTCCATCAGGGAGAGATGGGAGTCCGCCAGAGACACAGCACCTTCTTAAAGGGCCAATGCAAAAATTTCATTTGCAGCCACTCACCCTGGGCTCCGGCAGAGGGAGGGCAGAGCAGACTAGAGTCTCATGAGGAGAGTGGAATTTGTTTGTGGCTCTGGGGAGAAAGCTGAAGGGACAGCCTCCAGGATCCCTGTGCTGAGTCATTCTCCCATATGGTAGATGCCATCTTTCTTACATGGCATCTACTCCCCTCCCTGTGGCAATAGCCTGGGGGATGTAATAGCCCCACTCTCTGGACTCCCTCCTACCCACCCTGTGGAGCTTAGGCCCTGCTGAGGAGTCAGTTGCCTTAGTCAGAATATAGAGGTCTGGGCAGACTTAGGTTGTGTCAGTGACTGAGCTGTGTGGCTTCAGGGTGGGGGGCATTCCCCCCACTTTTCCGTGAAACTGACTGGTGCTTTCCTCTTACAGGAGATCTGCTGGAACCACCCTCTGGGCTGTGGCTCTAGAGTTACCACAGGCTTGATTCCTAGTGGCTCCACTCTGCCGAGGTTAGGGCAAAATCCAGGACAGACTGTTGTGTCTGGGGTGACGGCCACACCCCAGAAGCCTGATCTACATCTCTTCCTCACAGGACATTCATTAGCCCCATCCTTCTGACTCCTGGAAGCCCCATCTTGCTGAGCTCCCTCTCCTGGCAGAATCTGGGACAGATTCTGTGACTAGAACAGGACCATTTCCCCCTCACATTCCTAAGCATTGCAGAGCCCTCTCTTAAGAGGGCCAAATATTGGTCTGTTTGGGCCTGATAAACTCTGTTGGCCTCACCCTGACGACTCCCTGTGACCAACCCGCAGGTGTGCGAGCACCCAGTGGGTGGTAGCTAGACTTGGTAAACCTGGGGACAATTGCCTAGTGGCCTTGGACCCTGTACTGGCACTGAGTTTGAGCCTGTATCAACCTGGTGAACATCACTCACGCCCTGGTGACTCACTGTGAACCTACCTTATGCACCTCGGATACTGCCAGAGGCTCTTTCAGTGACAAAGCCTAACAGACAGCTGGCAGGCCAAGGCGGGGAGGCAAATCTTCGGGAGCCTTGGGAAATTTGCTGACCAGCCCCTGGGCCCAGTGCCAGCCCTGGTGTTCAGCTTGGTCCTTCCTGTGCACACCCTGGTCCAGCAGAGGCAGCCACAAACTGTGAATCCCTTGCAGCTCTAATAGGTTGCTCAGGGCCAGACACAGGTAACATCTGACACTGGCCTGCACTAGAGTCCCTCCCAAAAGGCCCAGAACCAACACACTCAGTGGCCAGCTTCAGACAACATCAGAGCAGGATACAATTAGCTTCACAAGCAGGATATCCAAAGGGCGATCTCGGCAGGCACCAGACCCTCCTGGGCAAACTCTGCTTCATGTGGGCAGCACCTGCATAGCAGCTTGCATCCTGTGGTTGGGGTTGAGCCTCACAGTCAGTCAGCCTGAGGGTTGATCCCATGCATGAATGGGCCAATAGCAATCAAGACTCAGTTACAAAAGGAAGGCCCACATAACCCACACAAGGGACATTCCTGGAGCAGCCAGCTCAGGGGATCAAGGACACTGCACCTCTGAACCCCACAGGACACATACTACATAAGGCCACCCAGCAAGACTGAGAGTCATAGCATCTCTACCTCATACATAGAAACAAACACAAGAGACAGCTAAAACAGGGAGACAAAGAAACAGGCCCCAAATAAAAGAATAAGAGAAATTTCCAGAAAGAGAGCTAAATAAAACAGAAGCAAGCAATTTATCAGATAGAGTTCAAAGTAAGGGTTATGAGGATGCACAACAGTATGAAAAAGGACACAGAAACCATAAAAAAGGACTAGTCAAAAGTGAAGAATACATTGGAAGAAATAAACAGTAGGTTGGATAAAGCAGAGGATCAAAACAGCACTTTGGAAAACAAGGTAGAAAATCATTTAAGGTACCTTTGTGACAACATAAAGCATAACATCCACATCATAAGGGTACCAGAAGGAGAAGAGAGACTGCAAGGGATTGAGAAACTATTTGAAGAAATAATGACTAATAATTTCCCTAACCTGATGAAGGAAAAAGTCACACAAATCCAGCAAGCACAGAAAGTTCCAAACAAATGAACCCAAAGAGGCCCACACCAAGACACATCATAATTACAATGCAAAAGGTTAATAACAAAGAAAGAATTTTAAAAGTAGCAGTTAGTTAACTACAAGGGAGCTCCCATAAGACTGTCAGTTGATTTCTCAAAATATTTCAGGCCAGAAGGGATTGGCATGAAATATTTAAAGTGATGAAAAGCAAGGACCTACAACCCAGACTACTTTGCTCAGCAAGGCTAACATTTAAAATTGAAGTAGAAATAAAGACCTTTCCAGACAAGAAAAAGCTAAAGGAGTTTGTTACCACCAAAACAATATAAAAAAATGTTAAAGAGCCTGCTTTAAGAAGAGGAAGAGGAAGAAAAAGGAGGAGGAAGAGAAAGGATAGGCAAGAGGAGGAGAAGAGGCAAAGGAATAGGGAGGGGGAGAGGAGGAGAAAGAGGAGTAGCAGGGGTAAGAGGAAGGGAAGGAGAAGAAGAAACAAACAAAAAAACATGGAACATGGTTAAAAGAATAAAATGGCAATAAATATGTACCTATTAATGATCACTTTAAATGTAAATGGCTGAAATGCTTCAATCAAAAGATATAGGGTAGCTGAATGGATAAGAAAATAAGACCCATACATATGCTGTCTACAAGAGACCCACCTCAGAACAGAAAATACACAGAGTACATGTAAAGGGTTGTAAAAAGGTATTTCATGCAAATGGAAAGGAAAAAAAGCAGGGGTAGCAATATTTATTTCTGACAAAATAGACTTTAAAACAGAGGCTACAGTAAGAGACAAAGAAGGACACTAGTAATAATAAAGGCAGCAATCTGCCCTAACTGGTTTGGCTCAGTGGATAGAGTGCCGGCCTGCAGACTGAAGGGTCCCGGGTTCGATTCTGGTCAAGGGCATGTACAGTGGTTGCAGGCATATCCCCAGTAGAGGGTGTGCAGGAGGCAGCTGATCAGTGTTACTCTCTCATCAATGTTTCTAACTCTCTATCCCTCTGCCTTCCGCCTCTAAATGTATAAAGCAAATCTTGATGGACATAAATGATAGAATGACAGTATTACAACCACAGTTTAGGATTTTACCAGTAACACCCCATTGACATCGATGAATATATCTTGCTAGACAGAAAATCAATAAGGAAATAGTGGCCTTAAATGCCACACTAGAATTCAGTGGTTCTCAATCTTCCTAATGCTGTGACCCTTTAATACAGTTCCTCATGTTGTGGTGACCCCCAACCATAAAATTATTTTCGTTGCTACTTTGTAACTGTAATTTTGCTATTGTTATGAATTGTAAATATCTGATATGCAGGATGTTCGCGACCCACAGGTTGAGAACCACTGCACTAGATCAAATGAATTTAATTGATATCTTCAGAGTATTTCATCCCAAAGCAGCAGAATATACATTCTTTTTTTTTTAAAATATATTTTATTGATTTTTACAGAGACGAAGAGAGAGGGATAGAGAGTTAGAAACATCGATGAGAGAGAAACATCGATCAGCTGCCTCCCGCACACTCCCTACTGGGTATGTGCCTGCAACCAAGGTACATGCCCTTGACCGGAATCGAACCTGGGACCCTTCAGTCCGCAGGCCGACGCTCTATCCACTGAGCCAAACCAGTCAGGGCCAGAATATACATTCTTTTTAAGTGCACATGATACATTCTCTAGGATGGACTACATGTTTAGGACACAAAACAAGTCTCAATAAATTTAAAAGGATTGAAATCATATCAAGCATCTTCTCTGAGCATAATACTATGAAAGCAGAAATCAATCACAAAACTAAAAACCAAACAAAGACGTGGAGGCTAAATAACATGTTACTAACCAAAGAATGGGTTAATGATAAGATAAAGGAAGAAATCAAAAGATACCTTGAAACAAATGATGAGAACACAACCACTCAAAATTTATGGGGAACCGGGAAAGCAGTCTTAAGAGGGAAAGTCATGTCTGGCCTGTGTGGCTCAGTGGTTGAGCATTGACCTATGAACCAGGAGGTCACGGTTAGATTCCGTCAGGGCACGTGCATGAGTTGCAGGCTTCATGCCCAGTAGAAAGCGTGTAGGAGGCAGCCAATCAATGAGTCTCTCTCATCACTGATGTTTCTCTCTCTCTTGCTCTTCCTTCCTCTCTGAAATCATAAAAATGTATGTTTTTTTAAAAGAGGGGAAGTCATAGTGAGAGGAGTAGGCTTGACAGACAGGCAGGGGTTCAGTGGAAAACAAAAGCATGTGGAACACAGGCAGGGCAGACACGGCAGTCTGAGAAAGCCAATCACAGGAACCAACGATGCAGAAGTAATAGAATGTTTTTGGACTCAGAGCAGGAGGCATGTGAAACTAGGGAGGGTCTGCAATAATAAGGTGAACTGACACATAGGAATAAGGAAAGTTCAGGTCTAGTTGCTGGGCAAGAACAGTTGAGGGAATCAATCAGGTGGCGAAATGAGTAGATATAGATCAGAGATCAGGCTTGTAGCAAATATATACCCCTAGACTAAAAAGTTTCACCAGCAACCCATTATTTGGGCCCCATCCCTGTGCAGGGAGTCTGAATCTACTTGTAATAAATTTTCCATGCTTTTTCTTAAATCTCCTGGTCCATGGTGCTATTCTTTGGCTTTTCAAGACACCACCCTGGGGGGGAAAACACCTCA
>NW_006288853.1:5880407-5880889 GCF_000327345.1 Myotis davidii
TTGCAGCAATAAGGTGAACTGATGCACAGAAACAGGGAAAGTTCAGGTCCACTGCTGGGCAAGAACAATTGAGGGAATCAAGCTGGTGGTGACACGGGTAGATAGTGAGCAGGCTTGTAGTAAATATATACTGCTAGACTACAAGGCTTCACTGACAACCCATTATTTGGGTTGGGAGTCTGAATCTGCTTATAATAAATTTTCCACGCTTTTGCTTTGATCTTCTGGTCTGCGGAGTTCACTCTTTGGAGTCATGAGACATGACCATGGAAACAAAACCTCAGCTTGCTGTTCTAGTTATCAATAGTATTACAGGTCTATCTCAAGAAACAAGAAAAATCTCAGATAAACAATCTAACTTTAGCCCGGCTGGTGTAGCTCAGTGGTTGAGCGTCGACCTATGAACCAGGAGATCAGGGTTCGATTCCCAGTCAGGGCACATGCCCGGGTTGTGAGCGCAATCCCCAGTGGGCAGGAGGGTG
>NW_006288853.1:5880972-5907049 GCF_000327345.1 Myotis davidii
GGTTGATATTTCTATCTCTTTCTCCTCCCTTCTTCTCTGAAATCAATAAAAATATATTAAAACAACAACTACAGTTTCACTTTACACTTAAAGGAACTTGAAAAAGAACAACAAACAAAGCCCAAAGTGAGTAGAAGGAAGAAAATTTTTAAAAAACATAAACAAAACATAGTCTAAAATTCAATGAAACCAAGAGCTGGTTCTTTTAAAAGATAAACAGGATTTACAAACCTTTAAACAGACTCATAAAAAAAAAAAGAGGACCCAAATAAAACCAGAAATGAAAGAGAAGTAACAATAGACATAAAGAAATACAGAGGATTGTAAGAAAATATTACAAACAACTATATGCCAACAAATTGGACAATCTGGAAGAAATGGACAAATTCTTAGGAACATATAATCTTCGAAAACTGAATCAGGAAGAATCAGAAAATCTGATTACAACTAATGAAATCGAAGTAGTAATAAAAAAGCTCCCAACAAAAGAAGTCCTCAGTGGATGGTTTTATAGATGAATTTTACCAAATATTCAAAGAAAAACTGCCCTGGCTGGGCAACTCAGTTGGTTAGAGTGTCATCCTGATACACCAAGGTTATGGGTTCAATTCCTTGTCAGGGCACATACAAGAATCAAGCAAGCAATGTTCCTGTCAAGGGCGCATGGCTCCATCCCCAGCCATGGTCAGAGTGCATGTGGGGAGCAACCAATGGATGTGTCTCTCTCATGTCGATGTTTCTCTCTTTGTCTCTCCTTCTCCCTTCCACTCTCTCTAAAAATCAATGGAAAAATATCCTCGGGTGTGGATTAAACAAACAAAAACAAACAAACAAACAAACAAAAAAAGCCCTAGCTGGTTTGGATCGATGGATGGAGTGTCGGCCTGCAGACTGAAGGGTCCCAGGTTCGATTCCGGTCAAGGGCATGTACCTTGGTTGCGGGAACATCCCCAATGAGGGGTGTGCGGTGTGCTGGAGGTTGCCGATCAATGATTCTCTCTCATCGTTGATGTTTCTGTCTCTCTCTCCCTCTCCCTTCCTCTCTCAAATCAATAAAAATATATTTTTTTTTAAAAAGAAAGAAAAAATCAACCAATGAATGCATAAATAAGCAGAACAAACTGACATTTCTCTCTTTCTCCCACCTTTTCTCTCACTATCTAAAAATCAATCAATACAATTAAAAAAAAACTAGCAAAAAAGAAGAAGAAAAACAACAACTAGCAGTCACTAGGTGGAGGGAATAGGTGAAGGTATGGGAGGCACTGGTGCCAGCACCAGACTTGGAGTGAAGGAGCCACCGAGCCAGTGCCGAGCCACCCAGGCGGCCACATGGCCACCAAGGACATTCATGAGGACCCATACCTCCATGAGAATGCAGATGAGTCCAACCACAACCCTCAGTTTAAGCCTATAGTTTCTCTTCCTGAGCAAGAAATTAAAACACTAGAAGATGAAGAGAAGCTTTTCAAAATGAGGGCAAAGCTGTTCAGATTCACTTCAGAGAACAATTTCCCAGAATGGGAGGAACAAGGCACTGGTGATGTCAAGTCCTGAAGCATAAGGGAAAAGGGACCATTAGACTCCTCATGAGGAGGGATAAGACCTTGAAGATATGTGCCAACAACTATATCATGCCAATGATGGAGCTAAAGCCAAACACAGGCAATGACCTGGGTCTGACTTTGCTGACGAGCTCCCCAAGCAGGAGCTACTGGCCATCTGCTTCCTCAGTACTGAAAATGCACAGAAATTCAAGACAGTTTGAAGAATGCAAGAAAGAGATCAAAGAGAGAGAAAAGAGAGGAGGATTGGGCAAAAAGGATAATGCTGAGAAAGTGGCTGAAAAGCTAGAAGCTCTTTTGGTGGAGGAGAGCAAGGAGTCTGAAGACGAGGACACCAAGGAGAAAGCTGAGGAGAAGCAATGCTTTTTTTTCCTTTACTTTTTAAAAAAGTTTGCCCTGTCCTTCTTTTCGGTTTGTTTTTACAAGGGAACTGAATTCCAACAAAAATTTAAAAAAATAAAAAATTAAAAAAGAGCCCTAACTGGTTTGGCTCAGTGGATAGAGCGTCAGCCTGTGGACTAAAGGGTCTCAGGCTCGATTCCAGTCAAGGGCATGTGCCTTGGTTGCGGGCACATCCCCAGTAGGTGGTGTGCAGGAGGCAGCTGATCGATGTTTCTCTCTCATCGATGTTTCTAAATCAAATAAAATAAAAAAAGAACCAACCACCACCTATCCTTCTCAAACTATTCCAAAAAATTCAAAGGAGGGAAGACTCCCAAACTCATTTTACCAGGCCAGCATTATCCTAATTCTAAAACCAGATAAAAACACGACAAAGAAAGAAAATTATAGGCCAGTATCCATGATGAACTCAGATGCAAAAATCCTCAAGAAAATATTAAAGGTGAAGGTATGGGAGGCACTGGTGCCAGCACCAGACTTGGAGTGAAGGAGCCACCGAGCCAGTGCCGAGCCACCCAGGCGGCCACATGGCCACCAAGGACATTCATGAGGACCATACCTCCATTGAGAATGCAGATGAGTCCAACCACAACCCTCAGTTTAAGCCTATAGTTTCTCTTCCTGAGCAAGAAATTAAAACACTAGAAGATGAAGAGAAGCTTTTCAAAATGAGGGCAAAGCTGTTCAGATTCACTTCAGAGAACAACCACCACCTATCCTTCTCAAACTATTCCAAAAAATTCAAAGGAGGGAAGACTCCCAAACTCATTTTACCAGGCCAGCATTATCCTAATTCTAAAACCAGATAAAAACACGACAAAGAAAGAAAATTATAGGCCAGTATCCATGATGAACTCAGATGCAAAAATCCTCAAGAAAATATTAACAAACCAGATCCAGCAATACATTAATAAATTCATACACCATGATTAATTCAGATTTATTCTGGGGATACAAGCTTTGGTACAATATCTGCAAATCAATAAACATGATACACCACATAAACAAAATGAAGGATGAAACTACATGATCATATCAATTGATGCAGAAAAGCTTTTTATAAAATCCACCACTCATTTATGATAAAAACTCTCAGCAAAGTAGGAATAGAGGGAACATAATTCAACAAACACATAGCCAACATCATACTCAATGGACAAAAACTACAAGCATTTCCGTTAATATTAAGAACAAGAAAGGAATGTCCACTTTCACCACTCTTATTCAACATAGTACTGGAAGTCCTAGCCGTAGACTCCTCATGAGGAGGGATAAGACCTTGAAGATATGTGCCAACTATATCATGCCAATGATGGAGCTAAAGCCAAACACAGGCAATGACCTGGGTCTGACTTTGCTGACGAGCTCCCCAAGCAGGAGCTACTGGCCATCTGCTTCCTCAGTACTGAAAATGCACAGAAATTCAAGACAGTTTGAAGAATGCAAGAAAGAGATCAAAGAGAGAGAAAAGAGAGGAGAAGACAAGAAAAAGTAATAAAAGACCTCCAAATTGGAAAAAAATAAGTAAAACTGTCATTTGCAGAAGACATGATACTGTATATAGAGAACCTTGAAGAATCCACGAACCCCTCCCCCCAAAACACTATTAGAAATGATTAATGAATTCAGTAAAATAGCAGGATATAAAATAAATATCCAGAAACCAGTTGCATTTTAAATTTTTATTTATTTTTTAAAAATTTTAATTGATTTTTAGAGATAGAGGGAGAGGGATACACAGAGAGAAACATCAATGTGAGAATGAAACTTCAATCAGCGGCCTCCTGCACACCTACTACTGGGGATCGAGCCTGCAACCAGGGCATATGCCCTGAGCGGTAATAGAACCGGCATGGGTCAACATCCAACCAACTGAGCCACACTGGGCCAGGGTAGTTGCATTTTTATACACCAATAATAAACTTTCAGAAAGGAAAACTAAGAAAACAATCCCATTCACAATTGCTTCAAGAAGAATAAGATACCTAGGAATAAATTTAACCAAGGATATAAAAGACCTGTATTTGGAAAATTGTAAGACACTGAAGAAAGAAACTGAAGAAGATACAAATAAATAGAAGCATATACCATGTTCATAGAGAGGAAGAATTAATATCATTAAAATGTCCATAATACCCAAAGCATGCTATAGATTCAATGCAATTCCTATCAAAATACCACTGACGTATTTCACGAAACTAGAACAAATATCCTAAAAATTTATATGGAACCACTGAAGACTCTGAATAGCCAGAGCAATCTTGAGAAAGAACAAAGTTGTAGGTATCATGCTACCTGGTATCAAATTATACTAAAAGGCCGTAGTAATCAAACAGCAGGGTACTGGCTTAAAAACGGATATATAGATCAATGACATAGAATACATAGACCAAAAATAAACCCATGCCTTTATAGTGAATTAGTATTTCATGAAGGAGGTAACAGCACACAATGGGGGCCCTGGCCGGCACTGCTCAGTGGTTAGAGTGTTGGCCTGTGGAGAGAAACATCAATGTGAGAATGAAACTTCAATCAGCAGCCTCCTGCACACCTACTACTGTACCTTGGTTGATTCTGGTCAAGGGCACCTACTGGGATTGCAGGTTCGATTCTGGTCAGGCTGAGTATGGGAGACAACCAATCGATGTGTCTCTGTCACATCGATGTTTCTCTCTCTCCTCTCCCACCATCTTCCTCCCTTCCACTCTCTCTAAAAATCAATGGAAAAAATATCCTCACTCCTTGGGTGAGGATTAAGAAAAGAAAAAAGGAACACACAATGGGGTAAAAATAGTCTATTTAATAAATGGTGTTGAGAAAATTGAACAGATATGTGGGAAAAGAATGAAATCAGATCCTTCTTATACCATATACAAGAATAAACTAAAAATAAATTAGAGACTTAAATGTTAGACTCAAAACCATAAAAATCTTAGGAGAAAACATAGGCAGTAAAATCTTTCTCTTAGCAGTATTTTTTCTGATATATTGTCTCAAGCAAGGGAAACAAAAGAAAAAAATAAACAAATGGGACCACATCAAACTAAAATATTTTTGCACAGCAAAGGAAACCATCAACAAAATGAAAAGACAAACCATTGAATGGGAGAATACATTTGTCAATGATGCATCTGATAAGGGGCTAGTGTCCAAAATTTATTAAGAACTTACACAACTCAACACACATAAAAAAAAAAACCCCCATCTAATTAAAAAACGAGCAGAAGACCCAGGTAGACACTTCACCAGAGGGCATATAGATATCCAACAGACATATGAAAAGATGTTCAATATCACTAATCATCAGAGAAATGCAAATTTAAAGCATAATGAAATAATCACCTTCTACCTGTTAGAATGGCTACCATCAATAAATCAACTAACAAGTGTTGGCAGAACATGGAAAAAGAGAACCCTCATGCACCATCAGTGGGACTGCAGATTGGTGCTGCCACAGTGGGAAACAGTATGGTATGACCTCCAAAAATTAAAAATGAAACTGCCTTATGATCCAGTATTCTACTTCTGGGAATATATTCGAAGAAACTCAAAACAATTCAAAAGAATATATGAACCCTTATGTTCATTGCAATATTATTTACAACCAAAACCTGGAAATGCCTAGGTGTCTATCAGTAGATGAGTGGATAAAAAAGCATTTACACAGTGGAATACTACTTGGCCATAAAAAAGAGGAAATCTTACCTTTTGTGACAGTATAGATGGACCTAGAGAGCATATACTGCGTGAAATAAGCCAGTCAAAGACAAGTACCATGATTTCACTTATATGTGGAATCTAATGATCAAAATAAACTAAGAAAATAGAAACACAGTTATAGATAGAAAACAGACTGACATCTGTCAGAGGGGAAGGGAGTTGCAGGGCTGGGTGAAAAAGTGAAGGGATGAAGCAAAAACAAAACCAAAACAAAACAAAAAACTCTCATAGACACAGACAACAATATGGTGATTACTGGAGAAAAAAGGGGGTGGGAGAGGTAGAAAATGGTATAAGGGGGATAAATGGTAATGAAAGGAGACTTGACTTGGGTGAGGAACACACAATACAATATACAGACTATGTATTACAGAATTGTACACCTGAACCCTATATAACTTTATTAATCAATGTCACCCACTGGTCAGTAAAGAAAAAGAAGTTATAATAGTCAACAATTTGAGCTCTGTTTGCTACCTGCAAGTAAGCAAATATATACATTTTTACTTAAATTAATGCTTTAGAATGTGTATTATAATCATTGTTGAAAACTGCAATTAAAGCTGTTACATAATCAGATTAGTATAAAATGTCAAAAAATATTCTAATTTCCCTCAATTTTCAAAATTCTATACCAATTTTTATTATGGGGGAAAAAAGGAATATGATGGCAGGAAAATGCATTATCACTAATATCTTTTTTTCTTACTGTTAAAACACCCAGTAAATTTCCAAGCATATTGTAACAAAATTCTAGACAATAAGATTTTCTTTCAATTAAAAGTTAAGTGAAACAGTGATTTTAAATATTAGATTCAGAAGGCCTATCTGTATATAATAGGCACCCAGTCCTCTCATGCTCAGTTACTATTGCTCATGCAAAACAAGTGTAACAAGAATTTCTTAAAAAGCAAAATTTATGAAGACAAGAATTTAATTCATTAAATTACCAGGAACTGTTCATGAGATAATCTTCTCTGAAAGATACATCCCAGTTCTATTAACAGGATTTTCTGATATGCATGAGAAGGTCAAATCAGACTACATCCAAATAAAACCCAACACAGAGATAGGAGCAGCGGCCCATGCATGGAATTTATTGTGTGCTACTATTTATAAAATACTCAGATAGTCCTGCACATGCATAATATTTCCAACTCAGACAGGAGACCATACAGGATACAATTTCTGGCAAACAAAACAATAGATGGTTCCGCTGCCTGGAGCTCTGAGTTGTATTCCAGGGAATGAGGGAAGCAGGCCACCAAAGTAAAGGGAAATACCAAACTACAGTGGCAATCAATACAGTTCAATAATTGTGGAAAATGAGCACATGGTTCCATTTAATTTAACCAAGCAGTTCTGTAGCTATCAAAAGAAAATGTTCAACATGCAGTCTTGACTTTTATGCCTCCACTAACATCTGAATGATTGAATAGAACCATTGCTGCTTCTATGCTGCATTGCTTAATCAAAAACATTTCCAGATCATTTTAAAATTTCCTTTGCATCAAAACATAAAAAATGATAAAAAGCCAGCAGCAAATCATCCTGGTGGCTATTTAAGCAACTTGAGTACTCACAATAAACTAAAATTTCTCATAACATCTAGGTAACTTATACATGTTGTACCTGTACATCATAGGTCTATATATTAAATATTTGCAAAATGAAAACATGCATACACAAAATACGTCAAGTTTTACAGACATGATTTGAATTAAAATTTACTTTGACAATGTACAAATTTCTTTTAATGTATCTTAAATGAGTAATTCTGTAATTCTGTATTAATTTTGAAATTTAGAGGTTTTCTTTTTAAATCTCTGGGATGTAAATCTCAGAAGATCTGGACAAAAAGATTCTGAATTAGTTTTTGGATTTGTGTTCAAGTAAGAGAGTCTGTCTAGAAACAGGTTGTGCATTCATAATTAAAAAATTCCAAGACTATATTACAGAATTAGCCACATTTAAGAACTATAGACCTGAGGTCAGCATTTTGTATAAACACCAACTGGGTTTCTCAGCATTTCTCAGACCATAATTCAAAATACAGCTTAGTAACCTCAGAAATGTATTTTAAGACCATGCTAGTTCACCCTTTAAAGACATTCCATGGGGGAAAATGTCCACGTTAGCTCTTAGGATTGCATTTGAAGTCATGTTTGAAAAAGAAAATCTAATTCTACTGAAGGGAAAAAGAAATCTCATTTGTAAACTTAAATGTGTGAACCACAAGCATAAATGGAGGTGCAGTGGCCCTCCAACGGAAATTGCCCCAAGCCCCTTGCTCACTGCTCTCTACCTTGGCAGCGATGACCCAATCTTATCAGATAGCACAATATGTCCCAGGGCCCTCAAGCCTTCGTCCAGGAAGGGGGCTGAGGTCTCAAAAGCACAATGGTTTCTCCAGAGGGATTGTGACATTTACAGTCAGCTTGGCCAACCCCTCCAGCTTCTCGGGTAATCTGTCCATTTGGGGCCCGAGATGTGAGTCCCTGGGAAGCCGTGGGTCACTGGGCACTATGGTTGCCAGTCCCGTGGTTCTCAGTGGCATGTGCGGTGTTCAGAGAATTGAAACCATCTGGTTGTACTGCATCTTTCCGGGGTGGCATTCTCTCATTGATCCTATCCAAACCCTTTGCCTCTTCAAAACTGCAGATTCTATGTGGTGGAGAGAATCCTCGTATTGCTTAACAAAATGCAAATTTGATAAGTCAGTAAATGAAAAACATTTGAGATTTCAAAAACATAATCAATAAGTTTTAAGAAGACATTAGCTGTACGTAGTAACATTTAAATCTTATTTAATCCTATCCCCATTCCAGACTTCCCCTTAAAATGTGAAATGTTTAAAACTAAATATAGACATGACAGCATCATAGATGACAAGTGTTAGCAGAGCCTTTAAAAAAACACACACAAAAATAACCCTCCCTTCTCCAAAATCAACCTCTAGGCAATGGTCTCAGGGTCTCAGTCTGATTTCTACTACACCAATTATCCCCTACCTCAGACCCCAATATCACCAGGACCATCACAGTAAGGCAGCATCCATAATAGACAAGTGAGGAGGCTAAACAAGGTTAATCCTCAACATACAAATCTGTGTCAAAAGCTTGGGAGGAGAAAAGTAAAGTTAAAATTTAACAGATCAGACCTATCTTTAAGGCCAAGGTATCATCACTCCATCACCACCAATATGAAAAGAAAAAAGGTGGGAAATGCCTACAGGAGTTAGATCTGTGTTTGGTTGATAGCAAAAAAAATATTTATAGTTTCATATTTTAGAAGATGTCATCTTTAATTCACTGGCCATCCACTGCGTGTTCATAAAAATAAATGGTAATTCTCCTCCAATTGTTATAGTTTCTCATTTACTTCATCTGGAATGATGTACCCTACATTAAAATGTGCATAGAAAAGATTTCCATACTACTGATTGTAATCTGGTTGCTTTAATATGTGTAAATCCTGGTATTCAGAGTCAGCAAAGCATTTGCCAATGTGTAATTTTAAGGCAATATGTGAATATATTATTATTAGCAAACACTAGCCCAAACTGTAACAACAACAAAATCATAGTGACAGCTTCTGCACTTATGTCTAGAGTGGGTTTAACTTAGGGGGAAAATCTGAGTAGCACAGAATCATGCAAAATATGGAATAGATTTTTATATGCAACTTTAAATGCTATAATATTATAGCATAACATGATGTACTCTAAAGAATTCAGAAACATTAAATGCTAGTTGGATAATATATTATAAAAAGGGTAAACCCAGATTGTCATTATGGAAATCAGTACTTGTGATTAAAAAGAGAGAGAGAGAAAGAGAGAGAGAGAGAAATGTGACAAACTGGATGAGTCAGTGAGTCTGATTCATCTTGGGTTGTGCAAGATAGGAGTAAGACACACCCACAGGACATTCTCTGATGCCCACCCACACACCACAGTTCCCTGCCCAGCGCAAGGACTCTGATCGTACCTTTTTCAGCCTCAATAGCCTCAACTGTGGCTGTACAGAAGTGAGCAGAGGCATGCAAAATGAATGAGAGAGATGAGAAGGGTCATATTGTACAGCAGAAAAGGCAATGATCACTTAAAATATCACAGTACCCCGTACTACATCATCATTTACAATTTAACATAATACCCATATTAGAGAGCCCCATCCAATCCCCCTTCCTGATACAGCACAGTTTACACACAGCACTATGACAACATTGCTCAGAGCACAGAACACACAGACCTTCTGTATACACAGACACCTCAGCACCCATGCAAATGCACTCCAGTATTAATTACCCATCTTGAGTTCAGTATTCTGATGGCCTTAGAATTTTCCAAGTTTATTATATCATACCCTTCACAATGGCAAGGAAATTCTCTAGGGTGAAATTATGATGGTAGAATTGTAGCAGGAGAACAAAGAGATTCTTTACTTTCTAAAGTAATACTCATCACCAGTTGGTTCCCTAAGATATAAACTAGGAAAAGTTAGCAATGTTCTTCCTGTTGCTTCTGATTCATAGGGCAAAGCATAAGCTGCAAAAGTTGGTATGGCTACAATGAAATTTAAGGGCAGTAAACTTGGTGAATTGCATTAAGTAGAACAGTTCTGTAGCTCTGTTGCTTGTGGGTAACCTAAAAGGACCCCCCTCTTGTCTACGAGGAACTTCCTTTCTATTCTAACATTGGTGTTCCAAATATCTAAAGATATTAATATCTATAGCCTTAATAAAATCCACTTATGTTCAGTTTATCATGAACTCAAATCTGCCACAGGTACTAATAACTTACATTCTCAAGTAAAGACAGATAAATGGCTATTAACATCTTTTCAAACCCAGCTACCAACTAGAGAGGAATCAAGAGAATGAACTGAGGTCTTATGGGCAATAAATCCTAATTATTTCATGATATGAACATATACATAGGTCATATAAATAAGAGATACATTCTTGGTAAAGCTTGTCTCTACCTCATTTAGAGAATTTCAACATATTTAGTTATACATTTTATAGTCAAAGATTCCTTTAGCTCACTTCTGGGTTCAAATTGTATAAAACACATTGAGAATGAGGACAATACTGCCTGACAATATTGCCAATCATCCACATTATCCAAATAAACACACTGAGAATATTTACAACAATAATGCCATATCCCTTCTATTTTGTTTCTTCTAGAATATGCCACTTAGGAGAATTATTCTTGAAACAACGTTTTAGCAGTATATATCATTTAGAAATAAATTTTATCCAAAACAATTTTTAATGTGAAAGGACATTGGTGAGTCTAAGGAATTAAAGTAGACTAAATTACAAAAGGTTGTTGATCTCAACCAGATATTAAAATGAAATGGGGACCCAAAAGAAGTAGGATGAACACTGAATAAGAAAGAGAAGAATACTCCTTAACCATTAAATATAAATCAAAGCAGATATACTTATTGTATACCACTGTACAAATCACCATTTACAAAATCTAGCCCTGTACATTTGGACAATACTCTTGGAATTTTCCCAGACAGAAAACTGGGATAAATGACCTATCTTTTCTTGGCCAGCCTTAGAACACCTATTCTTCAAAATATGGACTATTTTTCTTTATAATTTAGAAACTGAATGGGGGAAAATGCCAATCAGAATATTTTTAGAGTTTGTAGCAACAGAAGTAATTTTACATGAAATATTTTATAACTTGTATTATATATGGCAATTAAAAATAAAAACAGGTCACTATAAGAATTAGTATTTATTTGAGCATGTCTATAGTTTTTTTTTAAGTTCAAGGATGTCACGTGTCCTTTTTTTTTTGAGTGTGTCAATAGTTTAAGTCTGCTAATAAACTAAAAATGATGAAATGTGACATTATACTTTTGAAATTGTTCTATGGGCTTTTAATTTGATATATAAAAATGTTTTCTAAGTCAAATGATAATCTCTGTCCTTTTCCGAGGCCTCTAAATGCTTCTAAATTCTTTGCAGAATACAAAATAGCTATCATACTCAAAACTGCATACCATGTCAAACTTGAATGTCAAACTTAGAATTAAAAGTTAATTTGAAGCAAACATTAAAGTGAAAAGAAATAGATCTGATAATTGCAAAATTCTATCTGAAAGGCACTATTTTTCCTTTGTTGGTTTTCAGTTTTATAGAACATCTTGACATGGCCTTAAAAAGTTTGAGTATAGTGCTGTCTCAAATTGTGTTCCACAATATTACACAAGGTAAATGATCAAGAGGAATTAGACACTACTAAAAACAGAGATGGCCATATATTTTCCCATATAGGTCTTGATGAAGTTAGCAATAAAGGGCTAGATCTCCATCAAATTTCCATGAAGAAAATGCACAAAAAATATGAATATTAAATACGACTGCAATAGAGTTGTGCAATTTGTAGTAACACTTGAGAAATATCACAAATTAACATTAAAGTTATTGAGAACATAATTTTTGTTTTCTGAACAACAGAACTGAGTTCTTAGAATTTAAAAACTTTCTTGCCGAAACCGGTTTGGCTCAGTGGATAGAGCGTCGGCCTGCGGACTGAAAGGTCCCAGGTTTGATTCCGGTCAAGGGCATGTACCTGGGTTGCGGGCACATCCCCAGTAGGAGATGTGCAGGAGGCAGCTGATCGATGTTTCTCTCTCATCGATGTTTCTAACTCTCTATCTCTCTTCCTTCCTCTCTGTAAAAAATCAATAAAATATATTTAAAAAAATAAAAATAAAAAAAAAAAATAAAAATAAAAACTTTCTTTTTGCAATAGTTAATTCTCAGTTATTCACATCAGGAAATGTATCTACTAAAATTTAAAATGTTAGATAAGCTTGTAAACAAACACAAAATTGCAGCTTTTGTATGAGTTTCATGATTTGTTTCAAAATAAGTTAATCTTATGCTAGGGAAATCACTTCAACCAAATGGTCAAACCACTCTATCATGACCCATCACTGACAGAAATAGGGAGCTATCTAGTTTTCAAAATTGGACCCTGTTAGCTCAGCACTAACCAGTAACTCACTCTATGCTAGAAATAGACAGTTCCTTCAGTAGAGTTGTCTTTCAAACCTTCCCTGAAGTTGGGGGTGATTTCAAAGTGGAAAACTGAGCTTCAGGCTGCATGCAAATTTAAAAAAACAGAAGTGCCAACTGCCAACAAAGCACTAATTAGCAGGTGCCAATTGTGAAATCTGAAAGAAAGGTTTGTTGTGGAAACAACGTAAAAGTAATAATATATCCAAGGATGATTTATTTATATATGAAACCCTTTCAGTTTTCTTTTTCTTTTCTGAACAAAGAAGGGGAAGGGTATAACATTTTTCAAGCTTATTAAAATTCATCCTTTTTCTATTAACACTGTTACAAGTTTTATTGAATGTTTAAGATTTTAATTTGTTTCAATCAAATTCTTTTTAGTTCATTTGTCTAATGTTTGCAATATAATAAAAAATGGAGGGCAAGGGATATAAAAAAAATAAAAGCAGATTTGTAAATAAATAAATAAAAAAGACCTCAATCAGAATAAAAATTTGAAACTACAATTTCAAAACATAGCTGTATTTCTCACATATGCCAGTGGTGGTAGCAGACAACACAATAACATATAAAATACAACATAAATAGGCTACAAGTAGAAATTATTTGTCTACAGGAAATATTATTTTTATTTATTTAAGCATTTATTATGAGATTGAGTGAAATGAAATTGTGAAAAACCAATCTAATTTAAATTTATCTTAAACTTTAAATTAAAATTTCCTTTTGTTTTTGCTTTAAACATTTCCTAATTATAACACCAAAAAGAAATTGTTAATCATGACTAAGGAAAACATTGGATCTGTTGCTGCCTGTTTTAATAGAGAAGTGACCCTTGGAGGGATGTCAAAAGTGGCTACAATAAAACATCAATTAAGCTTTCATATCACATTTTTGCTTTCCAACCACAAGGGAAAGAAATCTAGACTTTGAGTTACTGCGCATAGTCTACAACATTCACAACACTCTCTTCTATTTAACCTGTAATGGGCTTTCAAAAAGTTAACCCAGTGTTTTACACAAATATTTACTAAAAAAAAAAAAAAGTTTTTTTTTTAAAATATGAAATATTCAATGAGCCAGATTACAGGAATGCTTTACGTATAATTCTTTTTATTTTCATGCAAAATAAAGGCACACTTAATAACACCCTTTCGATTTTGACTTACAGGATTTAAATTTAACCCCTTATAACAATGACTTAATATCTAATGTTACATTCATGTCAGAATGCACAAAGTGCAGCAACTGGAATGCAGCAAACTTCAAAACAAGGTGCTACAAAGTTGCTTCTACATCAAAAGGCAGACAAGTGTCCGATAGAGTAATTTAATTTAACATACTTTTACAGACATACAGCTAACCTAAAGAAAGACAGACAGATTTAGGAAAGCAGCTACATCTGCAGAGGAGGAAAACAGCATGTTACAGACAGTCGATTATACATAGAACATTTGACAAACACCACAGAAAACAAACTTTGGCATCATTTACCAGGGTACAAAACCTTGCACAAATCTTTTAGCAAGTAAGTGCATTAAGTAATGTTCTAGGGCCCAAGCATATTATTACTTCTAAAATTAAGTATCTGATAATAAAAGCATAGTCGAATACAATTACATAAATTAAAAAAAATAAGAAAGTTGAAATTACATTTCCATTTTAGTAATACGATATAGCATATCCTGGATTCACATTCTGAAACTGGGGCTTTTAAAAGAAAAGGGTGAATGAGATCGATAAATAAATAAAGTAAATAAATATTTCAGACATTATGATATGATCTGCTCCCATATCATTTCATGAAAAGCTGAGAGACTATTATTTTCAACTGAAATGAATACTCATTCTGTCAATTTTCTGCCCTGCTCAGGTTATTTAATCAGATACTACCTATCATAGAGTATTCCACCTATGTCAGCTGCTGAGACAGGAACTAAAAAGCAGAAGGAATTCCCTGCATGCATTATGTGTATTGTTAGCAAAAGAGTGAGGTGTGCCCCAGTCCATCTGAGGCACAGCAAGTTGCATAACATCATTACCACTTTGCAGGGTCTGCCGTCCTCCAGCCAACACTCCACTAGGCAACATTCCTGTGGGAGTCAGACCCTTGAGTGTCAGCACACTTTCACTCTCCTCCCTATAGCAGAGATATAACAAACATCAGAGACATCCAATAAGTTCTTAGTTTAAAAGAGAAGACAGGACCAGATATAGCCCATGTGTGTAATTTATGATGTGCATTACTATTACCATATATTCCTCAATTGCAAGATATACGTTTTCCCCCATTCTACATGCTTCAGATATGAGGTTGTACCTTACTACTGAGGCATATATTTTTTTCTGAAAACCTTTATTAAATAAATATATGGTAAGGTTTATCATCAATGGGACTGACCCATTCATGTGTACCCTTCCTAGATGAGCCCCAGGAAGACAATTTGTGGCTCCAACAAAAGGGACTTCTTATACAGATGAGCAAGTTCATAAAAAATACTCTAAGAAGTGGCCCTTTCCTTCTTAGCTTGCTTTAATTTTCAATGTATAGATTCTTTTATCACAAAGGACAAGAGATACCAAAGGTGAATAATAATAATCACAAGGGTCAAAAACCCTAGTTTCAAAGGAACCTGTTCCCCTCTTCAATGTGTAAATGTAGAACTTCTTTACAGGGAGAATACTACTATACTGCTTTTAGATGACAAACAGGACACTGCTTGTTAACAAAGTACAATACAAATAATTTCTCTGAAACAAATAATTAGAAAAATGTATCATTACCTGAGAACAGAGAAGACTCTTGCCATCTTGCCAATTGCTCGAATTTTGTTTCTTATGATTTCTTTCCGAGCGGCAGCTGAACCTACTTTCAATGGAATAAATAAAGACTCAGGTTTAGGGCATTGATTTGCACCATTCTATTAGCCCAGGGGTTCTCAACCTTCTGGCCCTTTAAATACAGTTCCTTATGCTGTGACCCCCAACCATAAAATTATTTTCGTTGCTACTTCATAACTGTAATGTCGCTGTTATGAATCGTAATGTAAATATCTGATATACAGGATGGTCTTAGGCGAACCCTGTGAAAGGGTCATTCGACCGCCAAATGGGTCGCGACCCACAGGTTGAGAACCGCTGTATTAGCCTGTTCCACACTCATTTGAACCAACACCAGGCCCCTGCCACCAGCTCAAATGGAGGAGACTAGATAAACTCATGCCAAAAAGCTTCTTACTCCTTTAATGTTTAGCTCGGCATTGATCTAATACTGGGATCTGATACAGATGAAAATGAAAAGTAACCCATAAACTTCATGACTCTCGCACTACTGAATAATTAATAAAACGGCAATGGGAAAGAAACTACAACCCAACCTGTATCACAAAACAAATGACAAAAAAAATGGTAACAACCCTACAGTCTTTGTTTAATTCTCATGAGAGCCAATGGCATGCAGACTAACAGAAAAAGCTGGTAGTAGCCTATAATTATCTGTTTAACTATTATAAAAGCCTTTGACATGCAGGCTGGGGAAATATCTCATTATGCTATGACAAAATAAGCTCCCTTGCTCTCTAAAAATAATATGAAGCCACTACTATGCAGGTGACCCAGAACTAAGGGCCATAC
The DNA here is from genome assembly GCF_000327345.1 of Myotis davidii. Taxonomy (NCBI): domain Eukaryota; kingdom Metazoa; phylum Chordata; class Mammalia; order Chiroptera; family Vespertilionidae; genus Myotis; species Myotis davidii. Next base: position 5,897,346 of record NW_006288853.1, read on the forward strand.
AAGGCATTTCAACAACAATGTGCATCTCAACCTCATAAACTATGTATCTTCTAAGGTCATACAAATATATACAAGTTCTTGCCTCCCTAAGTGAGTATGGCACAAAGAGAGTGAGCAATGAGAAAAGACTCCCTAAAAAACATCTAAAGGATCACTAATGCTTCATTTCTTTCTTTCATATTTTCGTTTTCTCTCTGCTTCCTTTTGAGAATTTTTATTACTTTATTTGAGCCAAAAATGAGGACAATTGCTGAGGAGCAAGATCTCATATGCTCTCTAATGCTTCATTTCTAAAGGGTCAGCTGTGCTGTCTATCACTGATACAGAAGAGAACATACCAAAATAACTGAATATTTAGCTGATGAAACACTAAAAAGAACAACCATCTCAGTCCTGTCATCTCATATACAGCATCTAGAATCACTCTGGACCCAAGAGTGTGGTTTCTTAGGGCTGTGCTTCAGCATGATGAAAACACACATAGGGAAGCACCATGGTTGAGAAGAAAGTTAAGGAAAGGTTAAAGACACTGGACCAAAAGGGGCCTTAGGTATACAAAGATCTGAACAATTATAGTCTTCTGGGCTAGAGCATCTCATTTAAAATTCAAGCATCCCACAAACATATATAATTAAAAACTAAGACGATGACTGGACCTTACTGCAAGGAAACAGAAAAAAAAATCCAGTTTCAAAGATGAAAACAAAAGACACATTTTAGAGAAAATAGGCTCCATGACCATCTTTGAAGGGCAATATTATGAGTACTAAAGCTACAGCTTTTACAAGTCCAAAATGGTGTTGGTACCATGGCACCACACAGGTATTTTTAAGATGAAACAAAACAAAACAAAACAAAACAAAAACTAAAAGTCCCAGAATTGTAGAATATTAGAATTTGAAAAGATATTAAAGATATTGCAAAGTTCAATCTCCTCATTTTATAGACAAATAAATCAAGTTTACTAAGTATTTTATCCAAGGATATAAAGTAAGTCTGATTCTCCTAAAATAAATTAATATATACATTTCCTTTTAAAATTGACAAAATTTTTTAAATAGCTAGGAAAGGGGTATGGGATGGGGGAAGATGACTGTAATGAAGTATATTGAATTTTCAGTCTTAATTTATATACCTGTAAAACTGAATGCTATGTAAACTACAGATTTCAAATTTAAAAATTCATTGGAATATAAACGCATTGTACAAATCAGGATTTTAAATCAGTCTACAAACACATCATGCATAATATTAAAGTAAATGTCCACAGTAAAATTACTTTGGGGAGTAGACAGACAATCAAACACCCCTAATCATGCAGGGAAAAGTACAAAACATTACAAATAAGCAAAAGAATGAAATTTAAAAACAAGAGGGATGAAAAAGAGGGGAAAATATTTTCATGCACAGAAAGACAGATATCTTGGAATATGACTTCTAAAAACATCAAATTCTAACTTAGATAAAACTTAAACTAAATTTTCACAAGGCCCAAGAGGACTCTGCATAAATAGTACTCAATGAATGTGCTGACTTACATGGACATGAGGACAACTTATGAAGTCATATTTCAAAACAATGTTACTCTGTCTGGTCTGTACCTTTTTTATTGCCATATATGAGCCGTTCTTCAGATGGAGAGTCCAGAAAAAAGGAAGTGAATGATGGAAAAAAGGTGATTGAGACAAATAAAAAGATAGAAATTTAACTTGGCAGTGGTACTGAAGAATGAATGTAGAAAGAGAGAAAAATGAAGACCCTCATATTTGAAATTTGAAAAACGTAGTATTGTAGGATATGGTAAATAAAAGAAGGATGCCACTGTATAGAGCTCTAAAGGAAAGATTCTTAAAAGATATGTGTTCAGAAGAAATTAGGGACAGAATGAGTATAATATTTAGTGAGAGTAGACAAATTAGGGACAAAAATACATGTGAAAACACGTAAGACTGATAAAAGACTGTGCTAACAACAACTGCACATTTATATTAATACCCCTAAAGAAATGTATCACTCATGGAAGTATGTTAAGTGAAAGATAATGACACAAATATGATACAAACTCATGTGGTTCTTCAAGGACACCAACATCTGCAAAATCTGTAGTATATACAGAGAAATGTAGGTAACTTTATTAACTACCTCGGTGGAAAACCTCACCCACTCCCAATGAAGGAAAGACTAAGCCTCCCGCACTTCATAATAAGAGCACACAACTTCTTGAATCTGAAGCGTAGAATCTTTGCTCATACTCAGGATCAATAGTATGTGCTTTTTGTTCCTAATAGAATCTGGAAGTTTGAGGGACAACTTTTTGCAGAAATAGTGACAGACTGTTTCAAAGCAAGTAATAGCTCTAAGAGTAGGCAGCAGAGATGTTTCATCTGGGCTTTCCATATCTTCCATTCTAATGCTGAGTGAGATACATGATTCCAATGATAGGAAATGCAAAGTTTTAGTTTAGTAAAACTAAAGTACATATGAGTTATGTATTTTCTTTACCAAACTCAAGATATCACAAAAATCAGTGTTCAAAAATTCTTTAACAATTAAATAATACCTCTAAAATGAATGCTATGTGCATTTATACATGCAATATGTTTATGCAAATATTTGACTTAACAATAACCCCCCACACACATTATTAAACAATACAGAAAACCAAAGGCCATAACTTAAAAAGGAATCTTATTCCTTCACCCAATTTCAAAACTGAATATGCAAAAATTACTCTTTCCTTCCTGCCACTGGGAAATCTCCAATCTTGCTCTCTCCCTTTTCCCACAGAAAAGCTAAACCCTTATTCTGTGTCTACAGAAATCCCTGCCCAACCAAGTTTTATTTCTAAGTTGGATTTCTCCCCAGGCCCAGTCCATAGGATGGTTTCATTGCTGAATAGAAAAAGGAGGAGAGGACAGAAGACATGCTATCATGGTGAAAAGAAAGAAGAAAAGATGGACAGAGTTTTGGGAAAGAAATGAAGAAATATGAATAAGAAAGAAAAATAAACCTACTTCCTGAAATTCTTTTCCCTATCCCAGCCCAGTATCTATCCTAATTTTCTCCCCTTTCCTCATTCCTCAGTGTTCTTCCTCCACTAACTCACTCTCATTCCCCCATGCAGACTCTAAGACCCATACTCTTAAGATTTTCTTGGAATCCTTGCTTCTAATACCTGAGTATAAAGGTGAAGAAAAAAGGAATTCATTTTATTTTCTTATAGAAACACTGTCATAAATAGTGCTACCAATTTTTAAATTACTTAAGAGCCGGAAAGAATCTTCATCCTCTCTATTATTCCCTCAATCTACAGATGAGAAGATCCTGAGAAATTAGGTAACTTTTCCAGGATTACACAGCTAGAAGTATAATGGTAGCGCTGAGACACCTGACCCACTGATCCTTTCCACACTGCCTCTTTAATAATCAAATGTGATTCATCCCTGGAGGGTAAGAATGATATAACAATTGCATGAATAAGCATAATTTATCATTGACAGGGAAAATATTGATAAGACACATTAAATCTCAGAACTATAATAATAGTACTTTATATTTCCAATCAAATTTCCAAAAAAGATTTAGTGTCTATATTCATATAAATCATAGGTATTTAAACCACATACTATCCTAGACTTAGCAGAAACTTTTTTTCTTTTTATTATAGGAAGAGGACTGAAGCATTACCTATCATCACTCCTATTTAACATACTATTAGCAATATTGATATAATTTTTAAAGAATAAAAGGGAACAATATAGAAAATAAATAGTATCAGCTTTTTGATAATGACTTATTTTTAAGTTAAGAGAAACAAAATAAAAATTATCTTAGGAAATAATTTTTCTGATCTAAGCTGTTGAACACTGGATAAACCCACAAATATGTCATTACTTTATATATTCTCAGAGATAACCAGTTATAATAGTAATAAGAATATAAAATATTAAAGTATTAATTTAACTTGAGAATAACAGATTTTTTTCAAAGAAAAATTATAATTTTAAATGGAATAATTATGTATTAAATAGAGTAATTATAGTAAGATAGTAAGTGAACTAATTATATAGAGCAAAAGAGCTTGATCTTAGTTTGGAAAACTAAATTTTTTAAACTTCCTAGATTTAGATATTGTTTTTTGTTAATCTTCACCCAAGGATATTTTTCTGTTGATTTTTAGAAAGAGTGGAGGGGGAAGAGACAGAGAGAAACATCAATGTGAGAGAGACACCTCAATTAGTTTTCTCCCGCATGAGCTCCGACCAGAGCTAGGGCTAGAACCTGCAACCGAGCTAAGTGCCCTTGACCGTAATCAAACCCAGGACCCTTTAGTCTGAGGGCCAACGCTCTATCCACTGACTCAAACAGGCTAGGGCTAGATATGGTTTTAATATAACCCAATGAAAACTCATACTAGGTATTTCACAGAATTTGGCAAATTAACACAAAAATGTATCTGAAAATATTAGTGGGCTATGTACCAAAAATTATTTCAGTCATATCAATACCTATAACATTATGAAGTAGTTACCATTATCTTCACTTAGAAGATAAGAAAATTGAGGCTCAGAAAGGTTGAGTAACTTACTGAGGCCACACAGCCATTATAAGGAACTAGAATCTGAACCCAGACCTAGCCTTAAAAAGGTGGTAGCAGAACAGGGAAAAGAAATGCTTAATTAAAACTATTTAAAAATTGTATAGCCCAGCCAGCGTGGCTCAGTGGTTTAGCGTCAACCTAGGAACACGGAGGTCACAGTTTGATTCCTGGTGTGGGCACATGCCTGGGTTGTGGGCTTGGTCCCCAGTGGGGGGCATGCAGAAGGCAGTCAATCAGTAATGATCGCTCATCACTGATGTTTCTATCTTTCTCTCCTCCTTTCCTCTCTGAAATCAATAAAAAATATTTTTAAAAAATTGTATGGAAAAGACAAATATGAAACATGTTAAAATTTAAAACTTGTACACAAACATGAAAGAGATAATCAAAATAAGGAAAAATAAGTATTATTCAGTAAAGCCCCCCCCCCAAAAAAAAAACTACATAATTTATTTTACTCTCAAACTGGAGTGAAAAAAAGCATATCTCTGCCTGCCACCAACAGATGGCAATTGCAGACACTTGTACACAGACACTTTGAACAGACGGGCTTACAACAGGGTTTAAGAATCAAACCTGCTTGTAAATAGAGAAATATCAAAATAGTTTTTACTCAGATTTTACTTGATAAGTGATCAACTGAAATGGATGGTTTATATTGTTAGAAAAGTAGACAGTAATTTCTTCCCTTAACTTCAAGGAAAAGTAAATTAAATGTAAATTAAACCAACTATAATTTCTTACTATATAGCCACCAAGCAAAATAAGTAAAAATGAGCAAAATCCAATGAGGTGGGCCTGTGGAGAAATAGATGTATGGATTTGTTGCTAGAAGCACTTTATACTGGTTCAATTTTTCTGCAAAGTAATCTGGCAATTCATAGCTAAAATAATAAAGCTAAAATTTATATTCTTTACTCTATAATTCTCTTCTAGAAATGTATTCCAAGAAGGAAAATAAAAACTATTGTACAAATGTTTATTATGTTATTCATAATAGGATATCTTAAGTTACCCAAATGCCAAAAAATATGAAATTAACTATGAAAACTATTATATATTAATATACTTAGAAATAAGTAGTCATTAAATTTTACCAATATACAAACCATGTTTAATACATGGGAACATTTTATATACTGCTTATAACTATGAAAAGTATGCTACAACAAAGATATGAAGGGATATGGAAGAAAATGAAGTTTTTAGCTTATAAGTTATTTATGTACTTATTTACTCAATGAATTAAGTTTAAATGAATATTTAAATTTAAAAGTTTAAAATAAAAATTTCAAAACAAAAAATAAAAGGAGTTTTGTTTCTGTATCTGTAGTATTTATACTACAAATGCACATTAGTACAAAGGCTGGTTGGCTTTCATAAGAACTAACAACCCTGTATTAGTATAACCTTGTTTCTATGGAAAATATGCTTTCTGAATCTCAAACTTAATCAGCATGTGATTTCTTAGAACACAACTACTCACTCATAAGTTGGGACAGCCTACTTTTCTTTTTGGAAAGAAGTAACAAAATTTTGATGCACTAAGCAGTATTGTGCCAATAAAACAAAGAGCATTTTTATCCTTCCTTCTCTAGCAGTGTCTATATTCATGAAGAACCACATCCTTTTACACCTTCAGTTTTCCTTTCCTTCTGTTCTTTCTTCCAAATTCTCCTTTCCCCAAAATTCATCTTCTTTCCCATACAAACAAATGAACAAAAATAAAATCATTAAAGTTATTTTAAAAATCTTAAAATAATATCTGAAAAAGTGACTGTTACTTATCAAATAGCATAGTCATTTGAGATCAATGACTATATTTTGCAAAAGAGTGTGTACTGAAGCTGGCAGTTCAAAAGATACCATTTCACAATGAAAAAAATAGTAAAATGAATAATCATACCATCAAACTGGTCTTCACCTTCAGTCATCAGTTCATCATCAGAGCAAATACTCAGAACATTCACCAACATTTCTGTCACTATTCCAAAGGAAAAAAAGAAAACACAAAGTTACACATTAACTGCTTACATTCAACTATCTACATATATATACACAGCAACTATTTATATAAATGGTCAAATGATTGACCTAAGACTAACACATTCTGATAGAAGGAATGACAAAATTAAAAGACATAAAGGCTTTCAAAATGAAAGAAATTCAATGAATAACAACTCTGAGAGAGATTCTTTATGGAATAAATTTTTAGGTCTCTCAGGGGGGAAAAAAGAAGTCCTACAGAGATAAAAAAAAAAAAACAACAACGAAAAAAACACCATCTACGTGTATACATTTAAATTCCTCATTTATGGATACAGCATTAAGGAGTAAGAAAAAAATCATAGCACAGTTCCACTGTTGCAAAAAAGTCCTAGGATTCAATCTCTCTCTTAAAATTTATTTATTTTAATTTAAATTATTTACTGTTTAAAGTATTACATGTCTCCTTTTCCCCCCACTGACCTCTCCCTGGAGGACTCAAAATCTGGCTCCAACAACTCTCCTGAAACTTAATTCTTAAGATTATCAATGACTACCTAACAATCTGAATCCATAATTTGTTCTTAGGCTTAATTCACCTTTACCATTCTATTTATTTTTCCCTTGGTTTCCAGAATTCTACTCTTATGGTTTTTCTACCTTTAGATTACCCCCCTCCCCAAATTTGGATATTCTGAAGACTCTCTCTGCAGTCATGTTCTTTTTATATACTCAAATTTCTTAGTGATTCTATTACTATATAGTTTAAAGTATCAACTTTTTGAAGACAATTGCAAATTCTGTATCACCAGTCTTGACCCCCTTTCTTGCAAAATGGATTTCCTTGCTGGTTTTATTGGCAACCATCCAACTACTTGTATATTATCTGTTTCCCCCTACTGGAATGAAAGCTTCATGAGTGCAGGGGACTGTTTTGTTTGCTGCTGTATCCCCAGAGCCTAGAACAGTGCCTGGCACATGACAGGCATTTAATAAGTATCTGACAGATGAGTAAATAAAAAAGAAAGGTATAATAAATTTCAATTAATAAATAAAAATGTCTATTCAATCTTCTGATGGCAACTAGAAATGGACAGCTCTGGGATTCATATATGAAAGTCCAATCCCTACTCTCCAAAAGCTTACTAACTACTGAAGAATATATATGCGTGTATATTATATATGCATGCCACAGAAGAGTGATGAGCACAGCACTATGCTGTAAGTATATAGAGGTATGCCAAAGATATGCTAGGGAAAAGAAAGCTTTTGGTAAAAGAATCATGAAGTAGTTTACCCAGGTGGAAGGGCAGATAAGACATTCTAAAACAAAAGTTAGAAAAACATGAAGTAGTCATATAGATCAATGGGATACAACTGAGAGTTCAGACATAAAACCTCACATTTAAGATCAATTGATTTTTGACAGGGATGCTAAAAAAATTCAGTGGGGAAACAATAATCTCTTCAACAAATGGTGTGGAGGAACTGAATATCCACATGCAAAGAATGAAATTGCACATACTTACCACTTCACATCATGCACAAAAATTTACTCAAATTGGATCAAATACCTAAATATATCTGATAAGGGACTTGCATCTAAAATATATAAAGAATTCTTACAACTAAATAATAAGACAAATAATCCTTTAAAATGAATAAAGGATTCAAATAAACGTTTCTTTTTTAAAAATATATTTTTATTGATTTCAGAGAGGAATAGAGTGAGAGAAACATCAATGATGAGAGAGAATCATTGATCAGCTGCTTCCTGCATGCCCCACACTGGGGATCAAGCCAGGAACCCGAGCATATGCCCCGATAGGGAATCAAACCATGACTCCTGGTTCATAGGTCAACACTCAACCACTGAGCCATGCTGGCTGGGCCAAATAAACATTTTTTCAAAGAAAATATTCAAATGGCCAGTAGGCACATGAAAATATATTCAACATCATTATTCATTAGGAAAATACAAATCAAAGCTACAGTGACAGATAACTTCACATCCAGTATGATGACTATAATAACACGATAAATAATAAATAAAAGTTGGCAAGTAAATGAAAATATTGGAACTATTATATACTGCCAGAGAGATTGTAAAATGGTACAGCTGCTTTGGAAAAGAGTTTGGTCAATCCTCCAAAGGTTAAACATCCATATGACCCAGCAATTTTACTCCCAGTTCTATACCTAAGAAAAGTGAAAACATATATCCACACAAATACTTGTACACAAATGTTCATCACAGCATATATATATATAAAAGCCAAGCGACTGGAACGACCGGAATGACCAGTTGCTATGACGTGCACTGCAGCTAGGCCAGCCAGGGGAAGGGCCATGTGAGGTTGGGGGCCCCAATCGGCACCCCTCAACCTCCCATGGCCCCTCCCCCAACCAGCCCAGCCCTGATCGGCCCCCATCAAGATAGGCCGGCCAGACCTCACCCATGCATGAATTCGTGCACTGGGCCTCTAGTTATTCACAATAGTCAAAAAGTGGAAACAACCAACTGTCCATCTGCTGATGGATGGATAAACAAAATGTGGCATAGCCATACAACAGAATATTATTTGGTCACAAAAAGGAATGAAGTACTTATTCATGCTACAACAGGGGTGAACCTTGAAAATATGGAAAGAAGCCAGTCACAAAAGACCACATATTGATTATATGATTCCGTTTACATAAAATGTTCAGAATAGGCAAATCTATGAAGACAGAAAGTAGATTAGTGGTTGTTTAGGGCTGGCAAGGAGAGGTGGAAGGAAATGAGGAGTGACTGCTAATGGATACAGGGTTTCTTTGAAGAATGATGAAAACGTTTCAAAATTGATTGTGTAAAAAGATGCACAATTCTGTGAATATAGAAAGAAAACACTGGATCATACAATTTGAACAGGTTAACTGTACAGCATATGAATTACCTCCATGAAACTATTATGAAAACATACAGAAAAAGTGTGAAGGCGTGAAACTGAGAGAGCACAATACATTTAGGAGATTGGCTGTGCTGTGCTGTGTTATGGCTAGAACATAGAGAATATGAAATAGAAAGGCAAGAAATGGGGCTAGCACATCTCCCACTGGGGATGTGCCCGCAACCCAG
>NW_006288853.1:5907096-5910546 GCF_000327345.1 Myotis davidii
CTACCAGAGGGAGAGGAAGCTGACTAGTGACATAAAGGATGTTTGAGTGCTATTAAGAGCCCAGCTAGCCCAGCTGGAATGGCTCCGTGGTTGAGCATTGACCTATGAGCCAGGAGGTCACTGGTTCCATTCCTGGTCAGGGCAAATGCCCGCATGGCAGGCTCAATCCCCAGTAAAGGGTGTGCAAGAGATAGCCGATCAATGATTCTCTTTCATCATTGATATTTCTATCTCTCTCTCCCTCTTCCTTCCTCTCTGAAATCAATTAAAAAATATATATATATATTTTATATGTATAAAAATATATACATATAATAAATATATGTGTATATATATATATTTTTAAGAGCCCAGCTAATGCTAGAAATCAAAGGGTGGTATCTATTTATAAGGCTGTATAAATATCTTCAGCAGTGCTCTATACCCTGGCTATAAGAACAGAGATAATGGATGGCTGGACTTTACTGGGGCCAAGTTATAGGACAAGTGAAATAGAAAAACAAGAGATAAAGGAGTTTGAGGGTGTACTAAGAAGGAAGAGAGGGAAGGAGGGCTCTGACTAAAAAGAATAGCCATGGTCAAAGGTTTAGTGATTCCAATGAAGCTTATATAAACAGAATGAGGGATTGCTAGAATAACAGGGGTTTTCATCAGAGGGTGTTAATGGATAGTGTCATATCATTACCAGATTCAAAACATCCGAACCATCTTTAACCATTCCCTCCCCTTAAACATGCATTAGTGTTAAGTCTCACTGATTCTACTTCTACAATTCTCACAGTTCTCCCCTGCTTTCCATTCCTAATCCTACCAGAATTTCATTATGTTTCCATTTTGATTCTTGATGTAGCTTCATAACAGGTCTCCCAAACTTTAGTCTTTCTTCCAGTCCATTTCACCAAAATAATTTTTCTAATTAACTATCATGGTCATATTCTGTTTCAATTGCTCCCCACCATTTATGAAAGTTCCAAATTCTCTGTATGGTGATCAAGAGCCTCATGACCTAGACATGACTTAGCTTTTCATTAATTTCCTCTAATGTCCTCCATACATCTTACTAGCTAATCAGACTGAACCCCTCAACATTTGTCAGTGGCCTTATGCTTTCTTGCTTTCAGGAAGTTCTCTTACCTAGAATTCTCATGCCCATATGTACCAGCACAATCCCACCATTCTTCGAGTCCCAGACCAATGATACTTTAATCCATCTGACAAATATAATCTCCTTTCTCTCTTGCTATAAAACTATGCTTGTCTAAGACTGCTCACTGTATTATATTTTATCATTATTTATGTAGCTTAAATCCCTTATTAATTTGCAAAGAATCATATCTTATTTTACTTTTGTATCCTAAGTACCTTGAATAAAAGACACTTTCAAAAGAACATCTGATAAAGGAATAAATCTTACAAGTATGACCTTCTATGGAAGATCACAACATAGTGGATCCTCTAGAACAGAGGTTCTTAAATTGGAGCCAATAAACCCGAGGGGACTAACCAACTGACTTCAGCGTCCTGAAGATGTTATGTGTATGTACAAATGTAAACATATTAGTACATGAATTTTTCTGGGGCAAAAGTCCCTTTCATCAGATTCTCAAAAGGGTTTTAGCTCAACCAGTGTGGCTCAGTGATTGAGCATTGACCAATGAACCAAAAGGTCACAGTTCGATTCCAGGTCAGGGCACATGCCCGGGTTGAGGGCTCGATCACCAGTGGGGGGTGTGCAGGAAGCTTGATTCTCTCTCATCATTGGCGTTCCTATCTCTCCCTCTCCCCTTCCTCTCTGAAATAAATTTTTAAAAAATTGTTTTATATTTAAAATTGTGCAGTTACGTTAATCTAAAAAGGAATCCTTACTATAAATGCTTTTCTATTTTCTAAAACATTTAGATATAAAAAAAAACAGCTGAGATTTGATTACAAATATCTGAAGTGTGTGTTGGGGAGCAGTGGATGGGGATATAAATGACACAATATTGGCCATGATAACTGTTGGAGTAATTGGTTCATGGGAACTCATCTTATTAGTTACTCAGCCTTTGTATATGTTGGAAATTCCAACTTTATTTTTTAATGAAAAAAAAAAGCCCTCAAAAGGTTAAAAACACAGCTTGTATCAAACTTTAGGATTAAACCAGCCTCTCAGGAAGGCTCTGGCTTATGTTAGTTGCTTCCCAGGAACCAGACCAAAGTCACACTGGCTTATTTGAAGTAGAACAAATGAAACATCATTTTCTGCTTTCCATACCAAAAGAAAAGTTTTACTAGAATCAAGTAGTTAGGCTATCTAAATAATTAACATGCATTAAAATGAAAAAATATGCAACGAGTTTGAGAAAATTTTCTTACTGTGCTCAACATTGCATATAATACTAAATTTTAAGCTTCATGTTTTTATTTTTATTTATTTTTAGTATTTTTATTGATTTTTAGAGAGAGGAAGGAAGAGGGAGAAAGCATCCATCAGCTGCTTCCTGCACTCCCTCTACCAAGGATTGAGCCCACAATCCAGGCATGTGATCTAACTGGGAACTGAACCAGCAATCTTTTGGGGCCCAACCAACTGAGGCACACCAGCCAGGGCCTGAGCTTCACATTTTTAGAAAGACATGAGTAATTTAGAGAAGATTCGTAGATATACAACAAAAATGGTCAAGATGAATACTTCCTGCTCTTATAATAGAGTAGAGGCCTGGTGCATGAATTCATGCATGGGTGGGGTCTGGCCGGCCCACCTTGATCAGGGCCTATTGGGCCAGGCCGACCAGAGGGAGGGGCCACAGGCAGTTGGCTGGCTGGCCCCACCCACTGATTGAACTCTGGGTTGAAGGGGACAATTTACATATTAGCCTTTTATTATATAGGACTAGTGGCCCAGTGCACGAAATTTGTGCATGGGTGGGGGGGTGTTCCTCAGCCTGGCCTGCACTCTCTCCAATTTGGGACCCCTCAGGGGATGTCCGACTGCCGGTTTAAACTGACAGTCGGACATCCCTTTCGCAATCCGGGACCACTGGCTCCTAACCACTCACCTGGATGCCCAACTGCTCCTCACTGCCGGCCTGATTGACCCCAACTGCCGGCCTGCTCTCCCCCAACTGCCCCCCTGCTGCCCTCATGGCCCCCAACTGACCCCCCTGCCAGCCTGCTGACTCGAAACTGCCCTCCCCTCCTGGCCTGATTGCCCCTAACCACCTCTGCCTCGGCCCGCCACCATGGCTTTGTCTGGAAGGTCTCCTGGTCTAATTAGCATATTACCCTTTTATTAGTATAGACTACAGGCCCGGTGCACAAAAATTTGTGCACTCGGGGGGTCTCTCAGTCCGGTCTGTGCCCTCTCGCAGTCTGGGACCCCTCACTCCTTACTGCTCACCTACTCGCTGCTTCTTACTGCTTGCCTCACTGCTCCTTAATGCTTCCACAGAGGTAGGAGAGGCTCCC
>NW_006288853.1:5911330-5918195 GCF_000327345.1 Myotis davidii
AGCAGGTTTCTCGCCTTTGTTTACCTTCTGTATTTGAAACAATGCTAGGATCCTGCTGGCTGAAGCCTGGCAACTAAAGCAGGTTTCTGAGGTTTTGTTTAGCTTCTATATTTGTAACATAGTTGCTTAGAGTTGCAGCTCACAGGCCGGCAGCGGCAGGCGGGGAACGTTGGAGTCCTCCATCACTGAAGCAAGCAAGCCTAATGTTTGCTTCCAGCTGCCTGGCTGCTGGCCGCCATCTTGGCTGGCAGTTAATTTGCATATCACCCTGATTAGCCAATGGGAAGGGCAAGGATAAGATGATTTAGAGTGGCAAAAGAAAGCCCTGGATGGTGTGGCTCAGTTGGTTGGGGCATCATTCTGTACACCAAAAGGTGGCAGGTTTGATTCCAGGTCAGGGCACATGCCCAGGTTGTGGGTTCAATCCCTAGTCAGGGCCCATGCGGGAGGCAACCAACTAATGTTTCTCTCTCTCTTTTCCCCTTCCTCTCTCTATAAGTAAAAAATTAGAGTGGCAAAAGAAGAATAAAAGTTCACTTAGTAACGGACTTCAAATGTAGAAATACTGATAGAAATCTGTTCTCCATCTTCATTTATAAGAGATCAACTGAAAGATTAAATTTTCTCATCTTTCAAAAGGAGTTAGACTACATGATTGTTAAGTTCATCATGAGCTCTAAAATTCTGTGATGTCCTGGTTTTTTGGTCTCCCTCCCCCTTTTTTTTGATGTCCTGGTTTTTGATAGATACATTACTTGAGAAAAACTATTCTCAACTATTTCTTTCCTTGTTTAAACATTTATAGCAATTAGGTGTAAATATTTCCTTATTGTGGAAACATCAGAGAATCAAATTAGAATTTATAAAATGTCCATATTCCTTTTACTTTATCCTTCCTGCTCCCCATTCCACTGATATTATCCTATATAATAAAGCCTAATATGCTAAGTGTCCAACCATTCAACCAGTCGCTATGACATGCACTGACCACCTGAGGGCAGATGCTCCAACTGGTAGGTTAGCTTGCTGCTGGGGTCCGGCCAATTGGGACTGGGCGAGACAGGCCGGACACACCCTGGAGCCCTCCTGTGGTCCCTCCCCAGCCCTAATCGTGCACTGGTGGGGTCCCTCGGCCTGGCCTGTGCCCTCTTGCAATCCAGGACCCTCGGGGGATGTAGGAGAGGCCGTTTTGGCCCGATCCCTGCAGGTCAGGCCGAGGGACCCTACCAGTGCACAAACCTGTGCACCGGGCCTCTAGTATTGGAATAGTTGAGTTGCAGTCTAGCTTGGAGATAGGAGAATGAACAAGATGAATTCTTAAATTACTTTAGCCTGATGATGCTATGATTGAACTATTTCTCATATACCAAAGATAGAAGGTTATAGTGTAATCCATCCCTTGCACCTAAGCCCTTTACTGGCCCCCTTCTCAAATGCTAAAGTGGGTAATTCTATCTCTATATTAATTTAATGCTGACCTATTAAGTAACTGACAAAGACTGAAGGCAATCTAAAAAAAACAAAACAAAAAACCAGTTTGACATGCACAGTTTAAGTATTAACTCTAAATTTTAGAACCAAAATTTGTTGGCAAAAGTACCATATCTAAAACAGAAAGAAACATTTTGTAACATGAAAGAGGTGAAAAAAAATAGAGAAGGTTATAGAACAAAATGTTTTTCAATCATGTCTGTACTCTCATACTCTTCCACATATGGAAACTAAGGCATTGCCTTGTGGAAAAACTAACGCAAAACTGTAAAAGGAGAATGTGATAAAGTAAGCTTAAGAATTCTATAGAACAAGGACAAAATATAGAAACAAAACTTCTTAAATAGCATTTAGATTCTCTTTAAAAGCCTATTAAGTATATACCAATAGATATTCTTCTAAATTATTAGAGAAGCACCACTAAAACTGCATACATACATATTTTTATATGGAATATTAAGTTAGAACCCAAATTTTTCTTTATTTTTCTCAGAGTACAGAATTGCTATAAAATGACTAACATTGCCCAAAACAAGGCCTATTAAATTCTCCCATGAATTGCTGTGACATTCCCAAAAATTGTTAAAACATACAGCAGTGTCTTTTACAAAGCAAAGCTATCTCTCTACCGCTTCATAAAAGATTTAAGCTAAAGAAAAAAAGATAGAAAACCCAACAGCTGAAGACAACATTGGGCTATTTATAAGTCTTCTCCCAATCCCCCAGACACACTCCCATGGAGGCTGTAAACAGCTAACTAAAATATCTTTGAGGCCTTCACATCCACACCCACTGACACAAGTAGAGTTGTACCCACAGTGAAACTAGACTTCAGCTTCTTTAGCAAGTATATGCCTGCAACAGTAAACTGGAGTAAATGTAACAGTAATAAAACAATTTTTAAAAATTAAAATTATACCTTTTTCTCCAACAAATGGTAAAGACCACGTGAAGACATCCATAAAATTGGGCAACCAGTAAGGATGTGGAGAACAGTTAAACTGTCGAATATTCATCACATTATTTTCATACTTTAATACAGCAGCTGCAAGATAAGTATAAATGTCAATGTAACAATTTGTGTTTAGCTCCAAAAGTCTAAAACACATAAAAGCAGAAAAATATCTTTTTAATAGGGTGAGGAATCAAGGGATGAGTAGAATGAGGGCTAGTAGAGGGAGGTAGGCACTAATTTTTAATAACACATTTTCTGTTTTTTAACACTTTTATTTAGGGCATAGTCAAATTTTGTTATTATTAATAAATATTCTATTCTTTTTTAAATGTTTGTTTTACTTTATAATCCAATGATAAATATACACTTTTATTAAATCCAAAATTGTGAAAACTCAATTTGCAGAGGAAACACAGAATGGCAATGAACAATTTTCTAGGTTTAAAAGTTCATTTAAGTTATAGGAATTTAAGAGGGTCTTTTTATTTGTAGGCAACCTAAAAAGGATAGCTGAATGGTAATAAAGAAAAACAAAACAGAAAACAAAAAAATGTAATGTGAAACATTCTATTTATAAATGTAAATATATTTATTTAATATGGAAAATCAAGTGAAACTTCTACAAAGAAATATTTTACTTCATTTAGAAAAACCCACCCTTACAGTACCAGAAGAGGGAATATTATAGCCAAATAACTCAAAGATAACATATTCATCTCAATTTTAGGTATCTTTCTGTTTCAATATATTAATATAAATAATATCTTAAACTAATTGATGTATGTTAGATGGGCTAGGTTCTAATCTAAGCTACAGTACATACTAGCTTCACCATGCTTGGTAAATTATTTAATTAATCTATTTCTCATTTATATAAAGGACTAGTATGTCCAACCTGCCTACCTCAGAGGTTTGTTTTAAGATCAGAGAATAATGTATTTTGCATGAAAATACATAAAAGTATAAAATACTTTGCAGGTATTATAATTATGTGGAGACTTTTTTTTCATTTGAATAAAAAGCACTGAAATGCAGATGTTAAATTCCAAGATTTGAGATTCTGGCTAATATAGAATCACAACTAACATGTCTGTTTCTTTTATGAAATTCCCATGAAATAAAAGTATTTTAAATTTAGCCTCAGAAATTAAAAGCTGATACCAACCTTTCAGCTTTAAAAAAAAGGAGAATCTAGAAAATTGTCTTACATGGAGAATGAAACATTACAAACATACGCATACCACATAAGCACTCAAATCATTAACACTATGTACAGACTCAGAACTACCAAGAGACATTTGATTTTGACAAGACAGATTCAATGGTTTGCGTTTCTTTTCTGAGTACTAAGAAAAGTGATCCCTTAACCTCCTGAGTCAAACTGGCAAAGGATAACTGTAAGGTACTAGTCAAACGAGCACTGAACACTAGCTTCGTTAATACTGACAAGGGGAAGTCAGAGTTAAGAAATGAGGGCACTAGTAGAAAGTTAAATTTAACATTTGATTCTGTTCTTAAAAATGTAATAAAAACTTAAGGTTGGTTTCTCCTAAAAAATGAAGACATACCTCATAAGGTGTCTTTACAAAAGTCTAAAAATTTACAAACCAAAATACAATTTTGAATATTTTATTTAGCACTGGCATAATTGTTAGAGGCTGCATTGATACCAGCTTCTAAAGATGAGCAACTCAATTAGCATCAATAGTTTGGTTGATTTGGTAATTAACATAGTACTAAGTTCCTGCAGAACATTCTGTATCAAAGTTATTATATAGCATTCTCAGTTTGACCACCTCTGGCAAATGTTTTAATCTTTTAACCATCACCTCCAATCATCCAAAGAACTTCTCACTCTGCTCCTCTTCTGAACTCAAACCAGGACCCATATTTAACAATGACCTCATTATCTCTCTAAATGTACTTTTATAGTCTGTTCTTTCTTCCTGGCACATCCACTCCAGTCTGATCCTTGAAACTATGGCATAGTACACTGAATTCCAAACACATCAAGAGAGAATAGGAGCTGACTTAATATCCTCTTCTGAAAATGTGAACTACATAAACATACTCAAGCTCATCTTCAATGACCTTGGCACACACTTAACTAGATTAAAATCTTTTGATATCATCTGTCAAATAGCTATGTTCAAAGTTAAGTGAAACCCAATTACTATTATGCACAGCTCAAATTTGAAGGGAAGGAGGGGGAATGGAAACCAATGGAATAGAAGGTAAAAAAAAAATTAAGAAAAAGGAAGACAAAACAGTAAAAAGAAAAGAAAGGGAAGAATGTATCACTGAAAGGAGGTCAGAGCAAATGAATCAAAGAAAGCTCAATTACAAATCTTCATGAGGCAGTGATAAGACTGTGGAGGTAAAAGCAGGAAATAAGAAAGGGAAAACATGAAACAAGAAACATGATAAACTAAACAACTATACAATATAAATACACGAAATGGTCAAAGCAGCAGCAGTAGCTTTATGCAAACAAGAAAACATTCTCTTGATTATAAGGGGAAAGATTTAAGAAAGGGAAGCTTGAGAAAAATCATATTTGGTTTTGCTTGACACACTTAACTCAGCATTCTTTTACAGACAGCTTTTGTAAGTAACAAGCTGTGGAATGGTTACATATGACTTAAGTTTTACATTTTGGATTTTTATTTCTTGATCTCACCCCTCCCTTATATCTTACACCTTTTTATAAGGAGATTTGGGTAGTTATAGATTCAAACAATGCCCGTTTTCTATTATATTTTTTTAAAAAATAAGTCAATTAAAATGCTAAGTTGTTTAACAATTTTTTTTTTATCAACAACATCTTACCTTTATTATTGTAGACATCTAAGTAATTAGGTGCCGAAAAAATTGTTATTAATGAAGGGAACCCTGTAGTTTGACTTTTTCTGTACATTCTATAGCTGCAAAACAAATAGCTTAATATGCATCGTAAAGCATCAATCATTGTTACTAAGTTTGATTTGTACATAAGGTGTTAATTTGGGTCAGGGAAACAGAATTCTTACCCTGCATCTTGAGCTTCATGAGCTCTAATAATCGATAACAAATTATTGTTTTGCAAAAATTCACATACTGCTGGATAGCTGTGGGGGGAAAAGAGTAAATTAAGTAAAATAATAGTTTTCTATGTGAAGCATATTCTATTTTAACAACTAAAATTTGATTAAGCGTGGATATTTTTCCTTACTTATAAAAATAAGAACATCCTCGAACTGTATTGTGACTAAAATGTTCCTGTGATTTTTCATTTCCAAAATCTTCAGAAGGATCAGACCATAACAAGTCACACATTGGTCCAAATGCAGGTGGCTCTTTGAATCTATCTAACTGTGGAAGAAAGAAAAGAAAGCAACAAACAGAAATAACTTGTCAAAAAGTGAGAATAGAATAGACATAGGAAAGTGATACCAACTTTGAATACTGTCCATACCACATTGTTTTGAATCGTTAGAAGGTATTTCCTTAAAATATCAGTATACTATTTTTTATCATACCTAATATTAGCAGTGAAGAGAAGTTTGAAGCATCTACTTTCTATCCAACAAAGTACTAAAGATAGGAGTCAACCTTGGAATTATATTATGTACTTACTCTCCTAATATCATCCAGTGTGTGGATTTCTGGTGAGAGTCCACCATGAACACAAAGAAATTGTTGGTTTAGAAGTGCAGCAAGAGGCAGGCTATCAAAAGCTTCCATACAAGCTTCATAGACTCTTTCTGAATATTTAATTTTACCTAGAAAAAGAAAAAATTAAATTAAAAATTATATTACTAGTCGATCATTTTGAAAACATATGTACTTGACTATTAACACAAAGGCAAGGAAACTAAAGACAGAAAATAGCCAAGTGGGGGCCAGAGGTTGAGAACACGTGAAGGGGTGACTATAAAAGGCAGCAAGAGGAATTTATAAAATGATATCATGACTGTGATGATGAGCAAAATCTCAGAATTAAACACAATAAAGAGTGAAGCAAGCATCTTGCTCTATAAAAATCAACAAAGATAATCAATGTTATCGGTCTTATACAAAATATTTGCTCTTCTAAATTTATTTTGGGTATGCAGAAGTCATAAAATATTACTAAAAATAAGTTAAATCTCTAAAAATAGCTCAACCCTTCACCTTTTAGGCCAAGTAAAGCAAAAGTAGAACTATACTTAAAGCTAAAACAGTTTTAATATTTTATTTTATTCTAAGTGTCAGTGACTACTTTGTTGTTTTAAGCAAGACTACTATATTGTCATTACAAAACTCAAGGTCAATCCAATTAAAAAATAAATAAAAGAAATATCTTTTTCACATGTTGAAGAAACAGAGGGGTTCAAGTCCATAACCAATGCTTAAAATGGGCAGTGAAGCTGAAAGTCAATATAACACAAGACAAAACTA
>NW_006288853.1:5918209-5934449 GCF_000327345.1 Myotis davidii
TAAACCGCTCGCTATGATGTGCACTGACCACCAGGGGGCAGACAGTCAACTGGTCGACCAGTCATTATGACGTGCACTGACTACCAGGGAGAAGATGCTCTGACTGGTAGGTTAGCTTGCTGCTGGGGTCTGGATGATCGGGACTGAGCAGATGGGCCAGACATGCCCTGGAGCCCTCCTGTGGTTCTTCCCTGGCTGGTCAACCTCCCGCGTCCCTCCCGAATCCTGATAGTGCACTGGTGGGGTCCCTTGGCCCGGCCTGCGACCTCTCACAATTTGGGACCCTTCAGGGGATGTCGGAGAGCTGGTTTTGGCCCGATCCCGCAGGCCAGACTGAGAGACCTCACTGGTGCATGAATTTGTGCACCAAGCCTCTAGTGATTTAATAAACATTTTAATTTGATTGCTTGGTTGCTTTTAGAAAAGGCAAATTTTAATTTGATTGCTTTTAGGTAAGGCATGGACTTTCTCATATTCATTTAGATTATTTGCCTGATCCTTGAAGTTATATGACTTTGCCTGTCTGCAATTACCTACCACTTTTTCTTCCTTTACTGGAAGTGTCTACTAATATGATCTTTACTGAATCATGTTTGAGTCTCAATAATTCTGAAATTACCTATTTTTAGAACTTAACTCTAAGGTTTAATTATTAACTTAACAACCACACAGCTATAATGTGAAAAATGGCCAAACACTGTTCTATACCATGTGATTGCTTATAACTATTCGATTACCACTGCTATAATAATTTGAGAAATGGGGTACACATTACAGGCTAAGGATGCCAATTCATTAATAGCATGTTTCAAAAAATCTGCAATGATGACAGGATGAACAATTTGTTAAGAAATTTCATAGGAATGCCTCAATATTGGGGGACAATAATCGTCAATGCAACAACAATTTCTTTTTAGTTTTATCCTTCTTGTTAATATTACTATATATAAAACTCAAAACTGTTCTTAAGGACATATGTTAGAATAAAATGCCATTAAACACTAGAGAGTTCCTGACAATCTTCTTCAATTTTTTACATGTTTGTACACAAAATCTGTTCTTATATATTATACTACAAAATCATCAAACTCTTACTATCCATGTCACCCAAAAAGAATGAGGAAGTGAAAATATTTCTGATGGCAGTACTCACATCCCTGCTTAAAGGTAAAATATTCAGTAAGGTGTCTGCATTCATGATTGCCTCTCAGAAGAAATAATGTGCTTGGGTATAGTATCTTCAGGACCCATAAATATAAGACACACTGCAAAAGAAAATGTTTCCAGTGAATTTATCTTATATTTGTGTTTAACTTAGATGCTTGATCATTGCTCTTTTTCCTCTAACCCTATTACACTTACATTCTCTATTACTCATTATTATCTTTTTTCTCTGTTCCTAACTAAAATGTAAACTCCTAGAAAAGTACCTAGCCAACAGAAGAAGATCAATAAATATTTGTTGAATGAATGAGTCAATCTATTTAACTACTTTAGATTTACAAATTGTTTGCTGTAAAAACAATTAGCAAGTTGGTCTCTTTCCTAGGTAGATCAACAAATAATAATGTAAAAAATTATAGCAGCTAACATTTATTGAGTACTTGCGATTTATCAAGCACTGTAAAATTAATCTTGCTCACTTATTTCTCTAACCCTATGATGTAATATTATTTCTATTTTACAACTGAGGAAACTAAAGCAGAGTTTAAGTAACTTGTCCAAAATCATGAAACTTGTAAGTAATGGAGATAGAATTCTGATCCTCTGATGTTAAGCATTAGGCCATGCTACCTAAGGAAGGAAATAGTCACGTTTATGTTTATTTGTAATAAACTAATACTTTCTCTAAATAGATTTAACATAAGAAACAGAGTCACATTTTACTTATTTGGTTAAAAAAATAAGGAAGGACTATTTACTATGGAAATAATCTTGGTTTATATTACATATATAAAAAGAAAAAAGAAACTTTATTTTTAACAAGTTAAGGTCTACTGAAATATGTAACTATTTACACCATTTTATTCACAAGAAGAATTAAACCAGAAAAATACTTACTAAAAAATATTAAAGAATTACCTGTCCTTCTTGCATATTTTGATTCTTTGTTATTTTCCTTTTATAACAAAATGTATTAAGAGTCAGCAACAAGGGCATACACACCACCATGTTCAGTTACCAAATAAGTTTCCTAAGAATGTTTATTGTTTTTGTCAAAGCCCCCAGTCTTTTTGTTAAAGACTATTATCTGTTTTTCTTGAAGCCTTGAGGGAAGATTGAGGTGGCTGATAATGAAACTATGAATGGGAGGAAGTACTCAGGATAATAAAGTTCCTAAGCAAATTTCAGTGGACAGAGTGCTGAACCCCCTTGGCCACTAGGTATCCTAGCATACTTCAGGGAGGTTGACAAAAAAACTGAAGAAAGGGATATCAACAATGGTAATCAGCATGGAAAGTCACCAGGTTAAATCTTCAATATTTACCAGGAGAGGTGGGTTAAGAGCATAGGCTTGGAGTCAGATTGCCTGACTGCAGCTATTACTAACAATGTGACCCTGGGCAAGTTTACTTAACCTTTACAAGTCTGCAATTCCTCATCTCTAAAGTGGATAAAATAGCAGTACTCACCTCATAACACTGTTGTGAGGATGAAATTAATCAATGTGTGTTAAGTCCTTAGAACATGCTTGGAACATATAAAATGCTCAACACAAGTATCTATTGGTAGACCTTTTATCCAGCAACTTTACCTTTAGGAATCTGTCCTACAGAAATAATTGGGCAAGTATGCAAAGATGCATAAATAACTTGGCTTAATGAAGCATCATTTGTAATGGGAAAAAACTGCAGAACACCTTAAGTATCTAACAATAAGGAGTTTATTAAATCTATTGTGGTTTGTTTATTCAATGGGATACAATGCAGCTATTAAAAATGATGCTGTATAGAACAGACTGTCAAATCGCAGAGGGAAGGTGGGGGTGAGTGGATGGGAAGAGATCAACAAAAGAACTTGTATTACATATGCATAAACCCATGGACATAGACAATAGATGGTGAAGGCCTGGGGGAGGGGGGGCGGTGGGCAGTGGGCGGCAATAGGGCAGACTAGAAGGGGCCAATGGGAGAAAAAAGGGGACTTATGTAATACTTTCAACAATAAAGACTTACATTTTTAAAAAAAGAAAAAATAATGCTTTAAATTTATATTTACTGACTTGGAATACATCGCAGTATAAGGGTGTGTGAAAAAAAACTAGTTAGAGAAAAATATTATAATATAGTCTCATTTTCATTCAAAAAAGGAGAGTATAGCCGAAACCGGTTTGGCTCAGTGGATAGAGCGTCGGCCTGCAGACTGAAAGGTCCCAGGTTCGATTCCGGTCGAGGGCATGTACCGGGGTTGCGGGCACATCCCCAGTAGGAGATGTGCAGGAGGCAGCTGATCGATGTATCTCTCTCATCGATGTTTCCAACTTTCTCTCTCCCCTCCTCTCTGTGAAAAATCAATAAAATATATTTTTAAAAAAGGAGAGTATATAAATGTCAAATTGTTATATGCCCGAAATGTAATCTTATAAATTTTTTAAAAATTTTAAAAAGGAGATATATTAGAAAATACATATTGTTCTATTTTAACCTGATTTTATTTATATAATTAGAAAAGTAAAAGTAGAAAAAGAATCATCTACCATTAAGTGATAATCAACAGGTCATTTTAATGCCTCTTAAGTTTTTAAAAACAAATGAATAATTTCAGAATACACAGGATTCCATATAATATACTAGGGGTCTTAAGAGCTACAGAAGGAGGAATACAAGTACTAGGGTTTAAGCAATAAATGCATTATAATGTGCTTTATTTAATCAGAGAAAATTCAATTACTCTTCTTTCACACAGGTTAATACCTTTAGGGCTAAGAGAGAGAAATAGCACTAACTCCTTAGGGCTACTAGATAACAGGGCAATATAGACCCCTCAGTTTGCATATAATTTCCACTGAGAAAAATGGCAATTATATAAACAGAGTAATACAGGGAAATTAATAGATTATTTTGAATAACAGAATAAGGAATAAATAGTAGCTTTACCTAAAAACACAGAAAATACTGAGGTATTAAAAAGAACCCAACACAGGTACTTTAAGAAATTTATTTTACTACACTTAAAAGCAAATCAAATGACAGTATATGATTATTACCTCTATACTAAAATAACCTCTGTCCACATAATCACCAAGAAAAAGGTATCGTGTATTAGCAGGTGATCCTCCTACTTCAAAAAGTTTCATCAGATCAAAAAATTGGCCATGGATGTCACCACACACTGAAACAAGAAGATTATTAGATATGAAAAAAAACCACACTCTGAAATAACAAATTTTACTTAAATTCTAATTTATTTTACATAAGGGATAGTATAAATTCTATCAAGACATGACTGAGAAGGCAGTCATCTGTGAAGAATCATGATAGGGATGCTGTGTACCCAAGTGTTCATGTGCTCAAGATATAGAACAAGATGTAACAAAAGTAATAAACTTGAAGCCAGCAACAAAATTTTCATCTATATTTTATAAAGCTTCTCTTTAGAAAATCAACCATGTGTGTCTTAGGATGACAAAATTATAATGATGGCAGTAAAAACGCCAATCTAACTCAATACTTTCTGTAGACTTCTAAATAATTATCTTTGGTATCTGATATGATATTTAGGTATTTGTCCCTAATGACAGAAAGCAAAGGAAATAAGTATTTATTGAATCAAACTGAATTATGGCCAACACAACCAATGAAACCTTCAAAATAGCATATTAGACTAACTTCTGCACTCAGATTATTTAGGATCATATTTATTCACTGAAAATAGGGGAAAACTTTAAAAAATAATGTAAATTTCAAGATAATGTCCATGTAATATTAATTCAGTATATGCTATGATTAAAAAGGAGACAGCTCTATATCAAGGCAATTAAATAATGGTGTGATAAAAAAATAATATCCAAAACATAAATAAATGTACCTGTAATTGGAGCCTCTACTTCTATCATGGTTTTTTCTCTCCGAAGGATGGCAGCACCCTCATTGATAATTCTAAGTGCAATTTCTTCATCTACTCGACCTTCTTTTACTAAGTGGTTCTTCAGAACATCAACCCTAGGTATCCCATCCATATCAAATACTTCTTCAGATGTCAAGCGATGTGTTGGGGGGAAAGGGACAGCTGCAATTTTATTTGAATTAAGAAAAAATAAATCACTATAGATTATATTAACATAAAACTAATAAGTAGATCTAAGTAAATAAGAGTAAAAAATAAAAAGGTGGTTTTTGTTCTTCATTTATTGGATAGAAGTCTTAATTTTTTAAAAGCCTTTAAAAAAGAGCAAAGTATACGTCTTTTTATTAATCAGTATATAACATTTTGTATGTTGAGAATTATTAAAGAAATGAATTGTCTCACAAAATTAAAGTTCTTTCAGGATAAGCAGAGCTTTTTTCTTTAAGATAAAACATTTTTTTGGTAGAACTCTCATAACATATCATACACTTTTCACCTTATATGAAGTACAATAAATATAACTTAATACTACATAAGCCTGAATAAACAGAAATCCCAAATATAAGGTGATCCACCATGTTCCTAATAAGAATATAAAAAACATTGTTTTCTGGCCAACTTGAATAGAAACTTTTAGGGATACAGATAAAACAGCCAAATGCTTTCTTATGAAATTTAAATTAATTTAGATGCATGCATAGATTTCAAACATTAATAAATCATGACAATTTTGAAATACTGCTTTTCTCTTACCTTCATATTTCACAAAACACCCATTTGAAATAGTTATACACACCTTCAACATCAGTATATTCCTTATCATGGAGTCATTTTTTAAGTCACCTAATACTTTTTAAAAATATATATATGTATTATTGATTTTTTTACAGAGAGGAAGGGAGAGGGATAGAAAGCTAGAAACATCGATGAGAGAGAAACATCGATCAGCTGCCCCCGCACACTCCCTACTGGGGATGTGCCCGCAACCAAGATACGTGCCCTTGACCAGAATCGAACCTGGGACCCTTGAGTCTGCAGGCTGACGCTCTATCCACTGAGCCAAACCAGTTAGGGCTCTAACACTTTTTAAAAGCAAATTATCTTCACTTCCATTTAAGTTGTTTGAGAAAAAGCACTTTTTGAATATAATGATTACCCCCTCTTTAACCAAGAGCCAAAATGTCTTTATTTATGGGGTGTGGGGTGTGGGAGTGGAGTATAAACTGCCTCCATGCTCATCAGTAAGTTATCTACAGACCTATGCCTTTTCACTTCTTTTTCAACTCAAGGCACACTTTTACATTTCAGGATCAGCTGGGATACCTTTTATTTATTTATTAGAGGCCAAATTTCGTGCACGGGGGGAGGGGTCCCTCAGCCTGGCCTGCACCCTCTCGCAATCTGGGACCACTGACTCCTAACTGCTTGCCTGCCTGCCTGCCTGATCACTCCCAACACCTCTGTCTGCCTGCCTCATCGCCCCTAACACCTCTGTCTGCCTGCCTGACTGCCCTTAACCGCTTTCCCCTGCCGGCCAGATTGCCTCTAACCACTCTACCTACCTGCCTGATCGCCCCTAACCACCTCTGCCTCGGCCCCCACCACCAGGGCTTTGTCCAGAAGGACATCTGGAAGAAATCTAAATAGCATATTACCCTTTTATTAATATAGATTTTTTTAAGTCCTCAACTGAGGATATTTTTTCCATTGATTTTTGTAGAGAGTGGAGGGGGAGAGAGAAACATTGATGTGGGAGAGACACAACGAGTGGTTGCCTGGGCTGGGGATTGAGCCCTGCAACCAGGTATGTGCCCTTGACTGGGAATAGAACCCACAGCCCTTCAGTCTGCAGGCCAAAGCTCTATCCACTGAGAAAACCAGGCCAGGGCTGGAATACTTTTAAGAAATGGGTACAAGTTAAGGAGTGAAAAAATGCCACCCTAGATAAAAGTTAGGTAAAAATTATGGAAGATCAGTGTTGTTCTAACAACACAAACTGAAAGTAGAGAACAGGGAGTTTCAAAATAATATGTTTTAATATATCAGTACATAAGAAAATAAGAGGAAAAAGGCATGTGCTCTTTGGCAGGTAGGAAAGGAGCTTTAGCAAGTGGTCTAATCAGGCAAAAGAAAACTTACCAAATAGAATTTGGCCTAATAAGGTATTAATTATTGACCCTATTGGTCAATAGAGGGTTCAATATTTTTCATCAAAAATTAATATTATCATATGCACCCCTATGTTCATAGCAGCACAATTCACCATAGCTAAGATCTGGAAACAGCCTAAGTGCCCATCAGCAGATGCATGGATTAGAAAACTGTGGTACATCTACACGATGGAATACTATGCTGCTCTAAAAAGGAAGGAACTCTTACCATTTGCAACGGCATGGATGGAACTGGAGAGCATTATTCCAATACGCTAAGGTTTCAAGTTTGATCCCTCGGTAGGGCACATACAAGAATCAACCAATGAATACCTAAAGTAAAACAATAAATCGATGTTTCACGCGTTCTTTCTCTCTAAAATCAATCAATAAAAATATTCTAAAAATTAATATTCTCAAATTACTACTTTGTTTGGCAACTTCTAATTTTAAAGCATTTCCATCTATTTTCAGGCTTTTAAGAGGTTTTTCTTTTTTATTTCTATTTCATCTTCAGTCCATTATTCCTGCTTTCCTAGGTTTTTCTTCCTATACATTTTTCTCCTTATTTTCAGACTATTTTTCCTGCTCCTCTATATTTGTGATAGGGAAAAACCAGAACATAAATGTATGTAATTGTAATGTAAGTGATCAATAATTGAAATGGCTAAAATGGAGGATTAGCTGGAACAACCTAAAGGGCTATAAAATCACATCAAATCACCAAGTTTCCAACACTAGCAAACCTGATTTGATAATATTCATTTTGATCAAACTGTCCTGTTCAAAAACTTTAACCCAAATTTTACCATGATGAGCATATGTTCTTAGTAATCAATACCATGCACCGGGTATTTCATTCAGATTTAATGTATTGGTGCTAAAAAACAAGGCCTAAAAAAGATTTAATTTAGGAAGTTGGAAAAATAAACCAGGAACACAGATTGATCAGGGATGTGGGAGGGACAGAGATCTTACTTTTTCTACTACTGAGTAAGAAATCCTGAAAATTAATCGTGTTCCCCAAGTATAAGCAAAGGCTGCAAACGATTAGGCCCCCTGAGGCTTCCAACACCAATTGGGTTGCAGCCGGTGCCAAATGAACAACTTTACTCCAAAGTACCATTCAGATGCCCGTGCTATTGGCAACGACGTAAAATGAAGTCCCCCCTGTCATCTATACTTCTGAATTTTTCTTTGTATTTTTTTAACTTAAAATATTTTTTTTTATTGATTTCAGAGAGGAAGGGAAGGGGATGAGAGAGATAGAAACATCAATGATGAGCATTACTGATTGGATGCCTCCTGCATGCTCCCTACAGGGGATAAAGCCCACAACCAGGACATGTGCCCTGATGGGGAATCAAACCATGACTTTCTGGTTCATAGGTCAACTTTCAATCACTGAGCCACACTGGCTGGGCTCTCTGTATTTCTTTCACCTATTCCATGCCATCCTCTGGCTGTTCTCCTCCCTCTGAATCTTTTTCACTGAGGCCTCTAGAATTCCCATTACAAGCAAAAAAAAAAAAAAAAAAAAAAAAAATCCACCCCTCCTGCCCCCATTTTACTCTTTGTTCAAAGAACTCTTGTCTTGCCGAAACCGGTTTGGCTCAGTGGATAGAGCGTCAGCCTTCGGACTGAAAGGTCCCAGGTTCGATTCCGGTGAAGGGCATGTACCTGGGGTGTGGGCACATCCCCAGTGGGAGATGTGCAGGAGGCAGCCGATCGATGTCTCTCTCTCATCGATGTTTCTAACTCTCTATCTTTCTCCCTTCCTCTCTGTAAAAAATCGATAAAATATATTTAAAAAAAAAAAAAAAAACAAACAAAGAACTCTTGTCTTCATCTCTCTAGTTTAATTAAATCTTAGTTCCCCTGAAGGACATTTCTCAAACACATTTTTCAAAGTGAACACTCCTCATTAATCCACACTCTACTACTCCAGCAGAGAAAAAAAGTTCAGTCGTTAGCTCCCCATTACCACTTCCAATATCATCACTTCATTGAGGCAAAAAAAAACACCTCCTCCTTTTAAGTCCCTGCCTTTGTTAAACTTCTAGTCATCTCTCATATGAAACTCACAATATATAGGAAGGAGGAGTAAGGGAGAATTGCTTGTTTTGTGTTTTTTCATGTTTTTATTGATTTTAGGGAGAGAGGAAGGGAAAAGGATAAAGAGAAAGAAACTTTGATTAGCTGCCTCCTACACGTCCCCTACTGAGGATTGAGCCCAGGCATATGCCCTGACCAGGAATCAAACTGGCGACCTCTTGATTCATAGGTTGATGCTTAACCACAGAGCCACACCGGCTGAGCTGGGTTATTTTTAAGATCAGAGACTTAACTATGTTTATCTGCTCAAAGGAAAGACCCAATGGAGAGTCAGAGGCAGAAGAAACAGAATCGGGGGACATGCGTGGGGTCTGGGATTCAGAGCAGATAGAATGTTTAGTATTGGATGGGAGGAATACCTCTTCCCTGAGATAGGAAGAAATATAAAGGTAGCTATCCCTTATCTTGACAACTAAGCTTCTTGAAAAAGTAATCTACAACGGATATCTTCATCTTCTCACTTTTTGTCTATTTTCCTTTGGTCCTGGAAAACTGGGGAAGGAATTTCCCCCACTCCTGGAATTACTACGACCTTTTCAATTATTCCCATACTCCACAATCATCAGAATACTTATTCCAAAATTCAACATTCTTGCCCTGGCTGGTGTGGCTCAGCTGGTTGAGCACCAAAGGGTTGCCAGTTCAATTCTCAGTCAGGGCACATGCCCAGGGCTGTAGGCTCAATCCCCAATTGGGGGCAAGCAGGAGGTAGCCAATTGATATTACTCTCTCACAGAGATGTTTCTCTCCCTCTCCCTTCCTCTCTCTCTAAAATCAATAAAAACATTTAAAAAAATTCAGCATTCTCCTGTTTCAAGACAGGTTTCATTACATAATATCTAAATTCTTTATCCGAACATGGCATACAAGATTCTGTGATCTGACCCTTCCCTACATTTCCAACCCTCATCTTTTGCACTATCTCACGTTCCACATACATCCTACACTATGGACACTTTATTTTCATTTTTAAATTACATCGTTTTATTTAAAATGTTTACCTTGCATGCCTGTTTGGGGGTACACTATTCCTATCTTTTGCCTAATTTCTCCTTGTCCTTAAACTCATTTCAGTGTTCCAATTATTGAAAAATTTTCCTAATGTTTCCAGACGACGTTAAGGTCACCACCTCCTTTGGGCTTCCATAGCATAACATTTGATGCACACCTATATCATGGCACTTAGCAACTGCACTGTAAATATGCTTCCCCCATGAGCTTATGAGCTCCTTGAAGGGAGAGGGCTGTCTTTCATCTCTACATACCTAGAGATTGGAACATAGGTAACTAGTAAGTGTTTACTGAATTGAAGATATACTACAGCTCCTAAAATATTTGTATATCTTGATACTAATTTATAGCGATAAAAACATACTTATAGTGCTTTATAAAGTATTTTCACATACATAATCCTGTATGATTCTCAGAGACATCCTGTGTGTTTGTAGGGCAGGTTTTATCTCTATTTCACAAATGAGGTAACAGTTTTGACTCAAAGTATTTCAACTAACTGGGTTTGAATCCTAGCTCTACCTTAACAACCAAGGTAGAGCCATGATTGCAATTGAGATCTTCAAATGCTAATCCAGTACCATCTGTCTTATACTAACGCAATGACAATGCCTTTGTAACTAAAAGATTCATCAGAAGTCTTCTTAATCATGAAAAACGGTCGCCAGAGGTAGAAGCATGCATTGGCCACATGCTCTTAAAGGAAAAGGCTCAATAAATCCTATAGTACTGTATTCAAAATTTCAAAGTATCCTTTGAGTTCCTTTTAATTTGTGGTGGTTTTGTGAATACAATACCTTTCCGTCAAAACTGATTCCCTTTCCCAGCTTATTTTTGTTATATTACCATTCTCTGTCACTCAGACTTAAAATTTTGGTGTCGTTTTTTTAGGCTCCAAGTCCTATTGTTCTTCATATGCTCATTTTCTTACATCTCCATTATTGCAATCAATGTTAGCTAATTCAAGGTCTAACCACTTTGTGTACTAGAAAAATCTAAGCTCTACTTTTTCTCCCCCTTGATTGTGTAAAGCACAGCTCGATTAACCAACTCAAAAACTTTGGGTAGTTTCTTAAAAGGGAAAAAAGCCTGAAACGTATTTTCTTTTTTAAAAAAATTTTTGTCTGATTTTGAGAGAGGAAGAGAGAGAAACATCGATCTGTTGTTCCACTTGTTTATGCATTCATTGACTGATTTTTGTATGTGTCCTGAACAGGGATGGAACCCACAACCTTGGCGTATTGAGACAACACTATAACCAAGCTACCTGGCCAGGGCCTGGAACTTATTTTCAGCGGCCTTCTCAATTTGTCTTCACATGTCATTCTAATCTCTGCCTCTAAATTTAATCAACGTAATCAATTCCTAAAGCAAAATTAGCTGGATTATTGTTCCCTTTAAAAAGTTTTGCTCTTCCACCTCTTTCATTCCCATATCCAATAACTGATCCAATATATATCTACCGTTTAATATTACTCATAAGTTGTGTCATATATGGTTTCTCTCTTTCCATTAATTCATGCCTTGGTCATTCTGTATTTGAACTACACCATTAATCTTCTGACACCCTGATTTAAGCCTCTCCCCTTCTAACATTTTGTTCTACACAATACCATATTAGCTTTCAAAACTAGGATACTGGATCATTCCTCTACTTTGAAACCTTCAACAATAATGGTGGTGGCAACCATTGCTGAATACTTATCATGTGCCAGGCCAGACACTGTGGTACTTTACCTCGACTATCTTCATTAATCCTTCAAAACCCCCATAATATTACTTCATTACCTCTACTTCACAGATGAGAAAATTGAGGCTTAATGATATTAAGAATATTGTCCACAGTAAAAAGGTTATTAAGGTAGAGCTAGGATTCAAACCCAGTCAGCCTAATTCTAGAACCTGTGTTCTTAATCATTCAGAGATTATACTGTTTATTAGCTCAAGTCCTAGCTTTTCAGCTGGTGTACAAAAGATCCCTCCAACTTCATCTCCTGCCATTACTTGCCAAGCACTTTACACACTGTCACATATTTCACGCTTAAGAAAAAACACAACTCCATGCCTTTCTGCTGCTGTTTGTGCTACCAGAAAATATTTTCTCTACCCAGACCTAACTTCTATCTAGAGAAATTCTACTTGTCTGTTAAGGCCCACCTCAAAACATAAGCCTTGGTGATGCTTTCTCTCCAGGTAAGATAGTCAATCCCTTTTTTACAGCTCCAACAGCACTTTGTACCTAGTTCACTGTATTATTTATTACAATAATGTCTCCTCCTCTAGACTGCCAGCACTCCAAGAGAATCTATCTAACTTAATATATTTAATTCCCCAATGTCTAATGTAACACCTGGTGCAAAGCAGGTACTTAATAAATGTTGCACAAATAACTGGTTCCAATCCTCTACTTATCTGAAACCTACCCATCCTTCAAGGCCTCTTTACTCCTATACAAACTGTTGCTAGACCACGCCAGTCCAGAGTCATCACAGCCTCCTTTGAACTCAAATAATTGCTGGTTCTGCCCCTTAGCTCACATTTATCAAACACACCGGTCCATATGACATATAACCTTTCATGAGTACTTATTTCTTCAAGAACCAATACTGTATTTTATCTTTTTACACTTGTTTTTCTACAGTTTTAGAATACAGCAGGCATTTAACAAATATCTCCCATTTGATTATTTGACGTATCAAAATAAATTTTACATACCAAACAAGGATATCCAATTAGCGTCAGCTTATCTTATCTCTGTGTATAGGGCATTTTTATGATGAAATAATGTCATATGATTGGCAGTAAAACATAACTCATTTAATAAATCAAGGTTCTTTTCACTAAACTTCCTTACAACTTTTTTGAAAATGTTTTTATTTCAGAGAGAGGAAGGGAGAGGGATATAGAAACATCAATGATGAAAGAGAATCATGGATCAACTGCCTCCTGCATACCCCCTATTTGGGCTCGAGCCTGCAACTGGGGCATGTACACTAACCAGGAATCAACCGAACTGTAACCTCCTGGTTCATAGGTCGACGTGGAACCACTGAGCAATACCAGCCTGGTGTTTACAACTTCTACCAATTCATTCAATGGCTCTGGAACCTGAAACCTTTGCCTCACTAGTAAGCAGCTGTATTCCTCCTTGGCATGTTCCTTCTAAGATGTCTTGTTACCACAGTGTGTTCTCTCTCTCTCTCTCATATACACATACATACACACACACACACACACAAACACTATTCTCTGTTCTTTTGCTTTCTCTAGGACACATAGTACTGAAGAATTATTTTAGTAGGCTTAAGAATTTAATGGGGGTAGAAAAAAAATTAAACATCAATTTTAAGAGTTATCTTTTTACATAGGCAAATCCACAAAATACCTCTAGTAAACAAAAATTAAAATTCAAGTTGGTTTAAAATATAATGAAATAGAATTAGCAAGAAACACTGAAGTAGCTATGTGACCCCAAGACCTATGTGTTTCATCTAAAAATCTGTAATGAGCCGGGCCAGTGGTGCTTAGTGGTTGAGCATCATCTATGAACCAGGGGTTCACGGTTCAATTCCTGGTGAGGGCACATGCCAGGGTTGTGGGCTTGATCCCCTGTGTGGGAGGTGCAGCAGGCAGCCGATCAATGATTCTCTCTCATTATTGATGTTTCTATTTCTACCTCTCCCTCTCCCTTCCTCTCTGAAATAAATACAAATATTAAAAAAAAAATCTGTAATGAAAAATAAGCAATCCTAATAAAGCTAAGGTACTGGAAAACACTTTAGCCAAATGACCTAAGCAGGGCAGGCTAGCAACAGAACCTAAGTAAATCAAAGGTTGCCCATCAGAAATATATCAGCTTTAAAAAATTTAAAACACATACTCTCCAGTGTTTTGGTTTAATCAGAAAATCTGATAATTTAAGAAATGAGGTTAAAAATATATATATATTGAATCCAAAAGAAAGTCACATTGTGTGTGCTAAAATAAACATACACACGATATAGACCAATGATGGCGAACCTATGACACGCGTGTCAGAGGTGACACGCAAACTCATTTTTTTGGTTGATTTTTCTTTGTTAAATGGCATTTAAATATATAAAATAAATATCAAAAATATAAATCTTTGTTTTATTATGGTTGCAAATATCAAAAAATTTCTATATGTGACATGGCACCAGAGTTAAGTTAGGGTTTTTCAAAATGCTGACACGCCGAGCTCAAAAGGTCGCCATCACTGATACAGACAATGCACTTTAAGTGATAAAGTACACTTTTTTAAAAAATTAAGACTAAAAGATTCAATCATCTCAAGGGACAATCTAGTCTTACAAATCTGGGTACATTTTTAAAGTATCTGGAAAGAAAAGGAAGTGTCTGTACAATTTAGGTCAAGCAAATTTGCGGGGGAGGAGGGAGAGCGATATACATAAAATTCAAAGTTTTATGCTTTAATTAATTACCCATACCAACTTTGTTGATGTGGCAGTAAGGCACTTATGGAGATGCAGTTAGCTATTTTTCCTAGTTTGTTTCTATTTTCTTATTTCCAACTTCTTATCTAAAAGAATAGAAAAATGCTTAACGGAAAATAGTTAAAGAAGGCATACTATTCTCACCTAAAGCACTTGGGCTGCATAAACTTTAAAAGAGAAGAATTATACCAAAGCCATCAGCTGGAGTGGGCTTAAAACTAAATTTGCTTTAACTAACCAGAAAACCTAATTACTCATTATTAGTGATATGGAATTACCACTAGTAATTTCAGTGAAGAGCTAATTACATGTATACATGAATCACCTATAGTATTCCAATATCTCAAACTTCACATGAAGTGAATTTCAGACACCTGAATATTCAACGCTGAAAGACCTATCTCCTCCCTTTAAAATCCATGTGACTATAAAATACAGGCCTCTTGACTAGAAGTGTTAAGAGTATAAAATAGAGAAAAGGAAAAGTTCCAGGGTAGAAACGACTACTTGTATTTGATACCAATGATGGTCTCCATAATATTACTAATATGAAATGGTACAACTGCAAAACTAGCACATATTGTACTTTGTAAAAAATCTGGATTTTAACAAGTTTTAAAATTGATTGAATGAACACTGTGGATATCTTCTCTGTCATCAAATGTAACATTATGGTATGCAATTATTGAATGAGGAATGCAAGAACCTGAAATCTAAAAGTGGGTTTCTGTATGAAAGGTGAATTTCCCAGTAATTTCTGAGTAAGCCAGGGGTGAGACTCCATGTGCAAACTAGTCTGTTGCAAACTATCTCTATAAACATATGATCCATATCAGGCATTCCAACTGGCTAACAAACACAATAAAGAAATGAAAGTTGACTTGATGAAAAATATACTATTGAGTACATGAGATCTTATACCTATAAACTCTACTTAACTATGATTTTCTACTTACTAAATCAAATTATTTTTATTCCATATTCAAAAATGACTGTTTTGGAATCACAACTTACCCCTAGAATACACCTTGTTTGAAATCTTATATTTACTGTATTTAAGTAGTACAGGGAAAACATTATCTACACTAATAAAAGACAAACATGCAAATTGACCACACCTTTGCTACATCTTAAGCCACGCCCACCAGCCAATCAGAGCAGCTATATGCAAATTAACCCGACCAAGATGGCGGCCAGCAGCCACCGAGCTGGAGCAAGCAGGAGGCTTGGTTACCCCAATGATGCAGGAAGCCAAGCTCCCCGCTTGCCGTGGCCTGGCTCTGAGCTCCAGTCAAAGCAACAAAGTTTCAATTATAGAAAGTAAATAAACCCCAGATACCTGCTTTCAGCCGTGGCCACAGAGCTGGAGTGAGCAGGAGGCTTCCCTCCTGCCCGCCCTGGCCGGCCCCTGAGCTACCCTCA
>NW_006288853.1:5934576-5935989 GCF_000327345.1 Myotis davidii
ACTAAAACATTGTCAATAAAAAAAACAATCAACAGCCAGTTTGAGATAGAATTATCAGCACTAAAGTCTACAGTCTTGTAAATGGGTGATAAAATCCACAGCTTAGAGCAAAGACTATCCTTGCAGTGTCATCATAATTTTTCCCAGATTTGTGTTACCCCCATTACCTATAATAGTACCCTACACTCTAAGAATCAATAAAAAATCAGAC
The DNA here is from genome assembly GCF_000327345.1 of Myotis davidii. Lineage (NCBI taxonomy): Eukaryota > Metazoa > Chordata > Mammalia > Chiroptera > Vespertilionidae > Myotis > Myotis davidii. The sequence continues at coordinate 5,934,788 of NW_006288853.1, forward strand.
CTAAACCTGTGGTTGGACATCCCCCAAGGGGTCCCGGATTGGAGAGGGTATGGGCTGGGATGAGGGGATGAGTGCACAAATTTTTGTGCACCAGGCCTCTAATATATATATATATACACACACACACACATATATATATAAAATGACAAGAAACAAGAAGATACACAGCATAAAAATAGCATAAACTCATTGTTCAGGAATGTGATTGGTTGTCCCATCCAATAACAGGGTGGAAGTGCCCAGGAAATGAACATATAACACAGATATATAATCAGAAAATGAAGAGGTAGCCCATGTCTCCTGTGCCCACCCGGACAAAAACTCCAGTATTTCATAATAGGATGAATGCCTGAACTACCAATCTTTCTCTCTTTCTTTTTAAGAAGATTTCACAGGACCAGGATCCCATAAACTCTTTATTCAACTCATTCCAATGCCTGGCCCAGCCAGATATACTACTAACTTTTAAAAATTATCTGCAGAAGCCTGGATACAAATTAGTGTTATTATTAAAGGAGGCTCAAATTGAAAACTTAAAATAACACAAAGGAAAAACTTTTTCTTGTTTTTAAATATTTTAATGGAAACATACCTGGTCACTAGGCTTAACAGTGTTTAAACATTGTGCCAGTATATTTGAGAAACTAAATTAAATAAATAACAAAAGGAGTATCTATCTTTCAAGAATAAACATAATACAATAAAAAAAAACTTTATCCTATAATGATTTCAATTTATTGACCAAGCTACATGGTAAAGAAAAAAATCATTCCAAATCGTTTTTCACCTCCACGGAAGTGTTTGCAGTTGATGGGCTCGCCCAGAAAGCATGGAAATCTTAGTAACTCTCAACTAGCCCTTTATTTTTTTTTCTATTTTAAATGCATCTGCTGACCTGTTGTGGGTAAACATCCATAAATTCGGCCCCAGCTGAGAAATATTTAACTTTTCTTTCCACGGGGAGTGTATGAGTGTGTGCTCGAAGGGCAGGGGTAACCCTTAGGCCTTTGACCAGTGTTGACGGTTTTCTAAATTTTGTAAACGCTTCTTTCTATCCACGAGGCTTTTTTTTTTTTTGTCTTTTCTCCATCTGTTCTGCACCTAAAGCCGGGTCCCCAAATCCTGCCTAGTCCCTTCCCCATGGTCTAACCCCACATGGTTCCCCCGCACGGGGTGGCCGCGGAGTCCCGGCGCGAACCCGG
>NW_006288853.1:5936506-5941586 GCF_000327345.1 Myotis davidii
AGCAGCAGGACGCGGCCAAGGGATCAAGTTAAAATTCTGGGCGGGCAAAAACCGAAGCGTGAGGAGCGAGGGTTGCCCGTGGCTAGCTGCTGCGGTGAAAGGAGAGCCAGAAAGCAGGACGGGCTCTCATGGAGCTGCCAATAAGAGGGGAAGACGTGATGAAATCTCAGACTCTCCTACTAATAGGAAAACAAGTGTATAACAGTTTGGCTACCGGTTCTGGGCACTTTGGTTGGTAAGGGACTAGAGAAATAGAGGAGGCATTGCAGGTTCCACAAAGCGATCGTTCACAGTGACGTTTGAGAGGGAATCTGGCCCGTGTGTGTAAGCCTGGGATTGTTAAAACGGATGGCACAGAGTAAGAATGAATGCAGGTAGGGAAGGTTAAGCTCCGAGGTTAAGGACCAAATAGGTAAGGGAAAGGAAGGGATGACATCAAACGATACTCCAAGAGTCTACAGATTCCCCTGAAAAGAGTACACCTGCCTCTTGGTTCATTCAGAAGTTAGATTTGGAAGGCCGAGGAACAAGTAGAGAATTGGAAATTAGTTCCTCGTAAGAAATACCTCATGTGGTGTTTCCGTGCACGTACAGAATCCGCGCACAGGTGACTTATGAAACCTAAATAGGGACGGATATTCATGCGGAAGAGGACAGTGGGACAAGAACTGATTGAGGCCTGGCTGGCTCAGTGGCTGAGCCTCTGCCTATGAACCAGGAGGTCACGGTTCAATTCCCGGTGCCAGCACATGCTGGGGTTGTGGGCTTGCTGCGGGGCACGCCCGAGGCAGCTGATCAGTGATTCTCTCATTGATGTTTCTATCTCTCCTTCTCCCTTCCTCTCTGAAATAAATTAAAAATATGTTTTAAAAAAGAACTGATTGCCCTGACTGGTTTGGCTCAGTGGATAGAGCATCGGTCGGCCTGCGGACTGAAGGGTCCCGGGTTCGATTCCAGTCAAGGGCATGTACCTTGGTTGCGGGCACATCCCCCGTAGGGGGGGTGTGCAGGAAGCAGCTGATGGATGTTTCTCTCTAATCCATGTTTCTAACTCTCTATCCCTCTCCCTTCCTCTCTGTAAAAAATCAATAAAATATATATTTTTAAAAAAACAAACAAAAAAAAGAACTGATTGACTACTCAATAATTTTCACCAGTAGATGTGCTGGATCATGGATAGAGACCAGCACATCCACTAAGATGTATGTATCTTGATGGCACAGGATGCAAGTGGGAGGGGTGAGAAATTCCTGCCCATCCTCCTGCTCAGCACTGCATGTGCTCAGAATCTGTTCATAATGGGTGATAATTAGGTAAGCAGCGGTCCAATGGTCTTAAAGAGCACATTCTACCTCTTCTTTTTGTCAGACTCAATGATCCTGAGCCCTGGGGTAAAAGAGAAGAGGAATACCCAGTAGGTATTCTTTGCAAAGGGAACCCACGAAATATCTTTTACAGGGAGGAGAATTTGGGAGTGGGATGGGGTAAAAGTGATTTCAGGCATGGAAGTGCAATAATTCCACAGGGGAAGGGAAGGGAGGTGCAGCCACGGAAAGAAAGCAAGGGAGGGAGAGGAGGCACATCACAAACTTATAGAGGGAGGGCACCAAGAATACATAGATCAAGAGTGAATTTATAAGAGGAGTTCAAATCTCTAGAAAATCTCCCTAAGGAGGTAAGGAGAAAGCAGGTAATGTATTAGTGCCTCTTGGAAAGGGGTAGGAAATATACTGGCAGCAGCAATAACAAGGAAAGTCACTCCATTTTAGGGCACATTGATTCCTACCTTGAATATATATCCTTCAACTATCCTTCAACCCTTAAACTCTTTGGCTCCTCACTTTCACTGATTCAAAAGCCATATATATCCTATATAATCAAAGCCTAATATGCTAAGTGTCCAGTTGTCCAGTCAACCAATTAAAGTGTAATATACTAATGATGATATGCTAAGGCCGCTCAACTGCTCACTATGACGTGCACTGATCACCAGGGAGAAGATGCTCTGATTGGTAGGTTAGCTTGCTGCTGGGGTCCAGCCGAGCAAGACAGGCCGGACACACCCTGGAGCCCTCCCGTAGTCCCTCCCCGGCTGGCCAACCTCCCGTGTCTCTCCCCTGCCCTCATCATGCACCAGTGGGGTCCCTCGGCCTGGCCTGCGCCCTCTCGCAATCCGGGACCCCTCAGGGGCTGTCAGAGAGGGGACTTCGGCCCAATCCCACAGGAGGAGCACCACTCAGCCAGAATCTGGGCTCACAGCTGGCAAGTGCAGCGGCAGTGGTGGCAGCGCAAAGGATGTCTGACTGTCAGTTTAGGCCCACTCCCCCCTAAGCTGTCAGTCAGACATCCCCCAAGGGCTCCCAGACTGCGAGAGGGTGCAGGCTAGGCTGAGGGATCCCTCCCCCCACCCCCCCTCTGCCCCCGTGCTCAGTGCATGAATTTCATGCACAAAGCCCACACCAATATAAAAGAACAAGAGCATAAAAAAGGGCTTTAAAAGACAATTAAATGACAAGGGATTAAATAGAACTATATTATAGATTTATTAATGAAAAATACTTTACAAAAACAGTATGTTTGGCCCTAAAATAGGTCCGCTGACTCTGAGGGTTTACAATGGGGACTGAGCAAGTGGCAGTAATGGCTCTGCTGCTGAGACAAGAGGGTGTGTTAGTGTGCCCAACTCCATCTGTTCAGAGGGCAAATGTTGGCAGTTCCGCATTCTAGGCCTAAGGTTTGGGAGCACAGGGAAGGCTGACAGTCTATAACACTTGGGTAGATGGGCTGCCCTGTGGTCAGGACAATGACCATAGGGCTTCATGTCCCTTCAAGAACGGGGCATGGGGAAGACAGGTAATATGGACAGGTAGATAAAATGAAGGGTAGGATTTGGTAATATAGTAGAGGAACAGAGGATGAGGGCTCAGGAACAGGTATGAGCATAAAGTATCCAGGACTAAAACAATGACCTAAGGAATGGCTAGTGTCCAGAGTAATATGGATTCATTTTTAAAGTGGCTCAAATAAAGACCTAAATAGCAGCTGCTTCCTTTTGCTAGGTTAATGGAAATTAGAATTTCAAATATTCCTTCTCAAAGAGCCACATCACATTAGAGATTCCTGGCACCCTTAGGAGAAGCTGCCAGCTCTATGATGAGATGAGATTAGCACAACCCTGGCAGGGATGTAGGGTACAAACTCTGCACAGTACTGTTTAAAAAGAAAGCCGTGGCTCTCAGAGAAGAAAGGGGTGACCCTTACCACCTGCTGTGCTGCAGGGCTCTAGCCCTGGTCTGCTCTCTTCTAGGGGCATCTGCTAGAACATACAGAAACTCCTTTCCCCCTGTCCTCCTGGGCCCAGGTTGCGGGGTATAACTGCTTTGCCTCCAGTCATCATCTGGGGGCATATCTACTCTCCGAGGACCAGGGGATCGAGACCCTGGAACAGGACCCAAATTCCAAGCTGACCTCATGGGAACATGAAGACTGCTTAATGGTGGGGACACAGGGTGCACACTGGGAGCGGGGGAAGGTGAATGGAAAAGATCTCCCCATGACTGAGCATGAGGAACGTGATGGCCCTGGTGTCTTTCCGGTAGTGTGGCAGAGTGGGTTAGCTGAGGCTTGTACCCTGGAGGAGCCAGGAATCTAGCCCCAATATGCTGGTTGGCCTCTGACCACAGTCCCCAAGAGGCATCTGTTCTGTTACGATGGGGGAGACTCCGGTAGTTCAAAGTCGTTCCTGCGTACTTGACCCGTTGGGAAGTTTCACCCCTGTCACACATAGCCAGAAACGGCTGGACACTCCTTGAAGTTCCTGGGAAGAGAAAAGTACCAAAGATTGAGCATCTTCAGTAAACGATTCTCCTTCCCAGATGACCCTTCTTGGCTGTTCCTGCCAACTCTCCACCCCTCTAAGAGCATACACACACGGGGAAGGAGGAGCCTACCTTTGCTTTTAATTTCATTTTTAATTACATCAAAATCAAGTCTCTTACCTTCAACCTTGGCAAATAAAGTAGTCTCCTGGATGCTGCCATACCTCATTCCACTACACACACACACACACACACACACACACACACACACACACACACTAGAATGTCTCCCTAATATTGCAAATATTACTCTCATTGTGACAGCTCTACTCCTAGAGCCACCACTCCAAAACATCACTTGTTTTCTTAACATGGTACCTTCACTCCAGTTAAGCTGTCTCTGCTACATTCTTGCACATTCTGAGATCTCTGCTTTTATTCTCACCTCCCACATATGCAATGTGAAATGTCTTTTCTATATATTAATTCTCCTTTATGTAAAAGAAACAAAATAACTAACTTCAAAAATCACTTCTAAAAAATACTTCCTATTCTTCAATTTTATATCCCATCAACATCTGTACTATATGTCATATGATGTATGTATGCATATTTTGATTTAAACACTGAGCTTAAGAGTAGAGAGTGGCCTTCTTTCTCCTCTGAATTCACTATGCATTTGGTGCAGAACAGGCGGCAATAAATGCTGACTGTATGATCAGACGCCTTTAACAATTGTGAAAGGAAGCTGGCTAGCTGGCTGCTCCACAGAATAATAGAAAGTCCATCTACCCGGAAGGCCTGCTTATCCAAAGCTCGCTAAAATGTGGACCCAGCCCTAGTTGGTTTGGCTCAGTGGATTGCGGACTGAAGAGTCCCGGGTTCAATTCCAGACAAGGGCATGTATCTCGGTTGCAGGCTCAATCCCCAGCCCTGGTGGAGGAGGAAACCAAATGATGTGTCTCCCTCACATGGGAAGCTTTTTTTTCTCTCTCTCTCTCTAAATGAATGGAAAAATATCCTCGGGTGAGAATTAACAACAACAAAAATGTGGACACAAATATCAACAATATTACTCTATCTTCTGTTCTAGAACCACAACCATCCCCTGCCCTAAGGCATTTATATCCATAAGCCAACATTTCTTAACCTTAGAACTACTGATATTTGGGGCTGATAATTCTTTGTTTGGGGGATAAAGGAGTGCAGGGAAACTGCCCTGTGCATTGCAGGATGTTTAGGAACATCCCTGGCCTCTACCA
>NW_006288853.1:5941627-5945631 GCF_000327345.1 Myotis davidii
TAAATATCTGATACGGAGGATGGTCTTAGGCGACCCCTGTGAAAGGGTCGTCCGACCGCCAAAGGGGTCGCGACCCACAGGTTGAGAACCGCTGTCCTAGACCATCCTTCAACTAAGACTTAGGGGATACAAGGAGAGAAAACTAATAGAGATGATACTTTGTTTTGGGGGGAACCTAAAGACTGGGTATTAACTACCCTGGGTCACTTAAAAGCTTATTCTATCAGGACTGAAGCAGTTCATTTTGATGGGTAGTTAGATTATGGGAACTCTGGTTTAGACCCTCAGTCTAAGAACCATGTTGCCCAAGAAATGACTCAATCACAATTCATCTAGCTCAATGCTTGATCTTAAAACAATAATTTATATCCCTTTACAACCCCACCTTCACACACACACACACACACACACACACACACACACACACACACACACACAAACACCCACACACACACACACACACACACACACACACACACACACACACACAAACACACCCCTACCTATAGTTGGACTAGTTTGAACCTTAGGTCCCTGGAAAGGTACCACATTCTGGCACATAATATTAGACTTGGGGAGAGTTACCTGGGGGTCTATGGGGCTCCCCTGCTATGCTGGGCATCAAGACTTCTGGGGACAGGAGCTGTGGTTGGGGTGGGTAGAGCTGGGGACCAAGGAGAAACACAGGAGGGTCATGAGTGACAGGGAGGGAAGAGGAGCTGGAACAACGGTGCCTGGTTTCCAAAGCCTTTTTCCTTGCGTTTGATGAATCCTTATAATGAGACGACAAAAAACACAGAGATGAGAATTAACACATAGCAGGATATGGTTAGGTAAACACAGTGAGGCAATGAGGGGGAGATGGAGGGAACTAAAGTGCAAACATGCCTTGTTCTGGAAAGGACTCAGTTTACTCAGTCACTCTTCCTGTTAGTCTTGTTAGAAACTCCTGATCACTATAAACTGGAGACACCAAACTGTAGATCCTCTTCTCTTAACTTATCTTCCTCATAGCCTTCACCTTCCTAACCCTACCATCTATGTCTTTAGCAAACTCCTTAATGCTAACAGTAGAATTAGAGAGAGAGAAATAGAAATTTAAAAATAAAGAAGAAATGAGAGAAATTACGAAAGCCTGAGAGATTGAAAAAGAAAATTCTATTTTCTCTCTAAATATTGGGAACCAAAATATATATCCTTAAGTGTACAATCAAGAACTCTACTACTAGATTTTCTTTCCTCTCACTGCTACATTCCACAATCTTCTTTTTTGCCTGTCAAGTTTGCACTCACTGAGGCTTACCAGTATGCCCTGCTTTATACTCCATTAGTCACTCACTTTTGTGGCAAAATCTCAGAAATTTCCCCTTTAACATTTGAAATACTAATATGTACACAAGTGAACCAACATTCTTCCAAACCCCTCCTCCAGGTATCACATTTTTTTAAGTCATCCATACTCAAATGTTGACATTGCCCTTAATTTTGCACCTTTTATCCACAATTCCATTAGTTCCCTTTGCCAGGGACTGTTATTTCTACCAATAGGTTTCATATTTCAACTTAACTGGGCCCTGGAGACAACCTCTGATCTGATCTTCCTATCTCCACTATAGCCCGCTACCTCATTCCTGTGGCCTGCACATTCCTATGTGATATGGCAATGCCAATCTTTCTCACTGATCTCCAACACCATTCCTGCACCTTTTACACTCTCACCTTCTTACTGTTCCTCAAACATGCCACGCTCATTTCACCTTCGGCTCTTTACACTAACTGCTTCTGTTATCTGGAATGCTCTTCCCATGGCGCACACCTTCGTATCACTGTGGCCTCTGATCAAATATTACTTCCTTAGAGCCGATTTCCCTCCCTAGTCTATCAAAAATAACCCTGAGGCCCTGGCTGGTTTGGCTCAGTGGACAGAGCGTTGGACTGCGGACTGAAGGGTCCCGGGTTGAACTCCAGTCAAGGGCACATGCCCGGGTTGCGGGCTCGATCCTCAGTGGGGGACATGCAGGAGGCGACAGATCAATGATTCTCTCTCATCATTGATGTTTCTATTTCTCTCTCTCTCTCCCTTTTTCTCTAAAATCAATAAAAATATATTTAAAAAAAATAATCCTGAGAATAACCAGTTACCTCCTTACTCCTTTTCTCCTCTTGCTTTGCTTTATTCTTCTTTATCATACATTGTCTAGGATTAACTTGTTTATTGTCTTTCTCTCCTAGTAGAATACATTTCTTTTTACTCCAGTATCCCCAGCACTTTGAACATAACCTGGAATATTACAGGCACTTTATAAATATTAAACAAAATATCTATATGCCAGTATATCTTATTTCCTTTACTAGATTGCAAGTTATTCAAGGACAGAATTTGTGTTGTTTTACCAGTATGCTCACAGCATCTACCACAGCATGGCACACAGGCATTTACCATACAGCCTAAGAACCAGGCACTCTTGGCATGTGACACAAACAACTATTCCTTTCTTCTGGACAGAAGTGACACCACACTTCCCTGTTTTCCCTCTATCTCTTTGGTCCCTTTTGCCAAGTCCCCTTTTTGAGTTCTTCAGAAGAACTACCTTGAATCTGATACTCTTCAGGGATATATCCTGGTCTTCTCGTTAACAATATTCTTTTCCTCTTTTCAATGGCTGTGATGCTCAAATCTCAACTTCAAGCCTATTATGTCTAACATCCAAAGGCTTACCACATATCTCCACTCAAGTTTAACATAGGATAGGCAAAAGCAGACTTACATTTATGACTACACAAAACACAGAGTTTATTCTTGTATTATTTATTAACTAGAGACCCGGTGCACAAAATTTGTGCACAGGGGAGGTGAGGTTCCCCCAGCCCAGCCTGCACCCTCTCCAATCTGGGACCACTCGAAAGCAGTCAGACATCCCTCTCACAATCCAGGACTGCTGGCTCCCAACCGCTCACCTGCCTGCCTGCCTGATTGCCCCTAACCACTTCGGCCTGCCAGCCTGATCACCACCTAACCACTCCCTTACCAGCCTGATAGATGCCTAACTGCACCCCTGCCGACCTGATTGTCCCTAATTGCCCTTCCCTGCTGGCCCGGTCACCCCTAACTGCCCTCCCTTGCCAGCCTGGTTGCCCTCAACTGCCCTCCCCTGCAGGCCTGGTCGCCCCCATCTGCCCTCCCCTGCAGGCCTGGTCCCCCCCAACTGCCCTCCCTTTCAGGCCTGGTCTCTCCCAACTGCGCTCCCCTGCAGGCCATCTTGTGTCCACATGGGGGTGGCCATCTTGTGTTGGAGTGATGATCAATTTGCATATTGCCTCTTTATTATATAGGATTCCCATATGAGCTGTAAACCTACCTTTGCCCCACCCTATATATCCAAAATTGTATAATTCTCTTCCCTCAAATATATTCTTACTTCTCTTCCCTCAAATATATCATTATCAATCAACTCATAATACCTGGATATGATCTTTGATTCTCCTTTCCCCATATCCAGGCAGGCAAGCATCAACCCATTGATTTTTGCTTCCTAATTGGCTCTCCAGTATGTCCTCTTCTCTCTATCTTCCCAAACTTCTTACTGTGGTTCATGATATAACCCTTGTTTACATTCTGTCCAGTCTCACTTGTCAACACTCTCCATTCTTCCCTTGTCAGACTCTAATCTTGCCATACCAAAGTGGCTTCTTTTAATTCAGTTAGCATCTGCTTCAGGTCCCTTTACCTGTTATATATATACTAGGGGCCTGGTGCACGAAATTCATGCACTTGGTGTGTGTGTGGGGGGGGAGTGTCCCTCAGCCCAGCCTGCCCCCTCTCACATACTGGGAGCCCTCAGGCGTTGACCCCCATCACCCTCCAATCGCAGGATCGGCCCCTTGCCCAGGCCTGACGCCTCTGACAGAGGGGACCCTCATTTCTCCCCATCACTGGTTCTGCCCCCAGCACAGTCCTGATGCCTCGGTCACAGGCATCGACCCCTATCACCCTCTGATCGCCT
>NW_006288853.1:5945661-5952415 GCF_000327345.1 Myotis davidii
CGGGGGACCCCCAGCCCCCCGCAGTTACAGGCTCCGCCCCTGCCCAGGCCTAACGCCTTTGGCCGAGGTGTCTGGCCTGGGCAGCGGGGACCCGCAGTGGCAGTGGGGGGCGCTGCAATCGTGCGGGCTCCACCCCTGCTCCTGCAGGATGCCTCTGGCTGAGGCATCCAGCCCAGGCAGCGGGGACCCGCAGCTGCAGCGGCCCTGCAATCATGGGCTCCACTTTAGGCCCAGGCAAGGGACCCCTAGCTCCCAGAACTGCCAGCTTCGACCATGCCCAGCTCCCATCGCTGGCTCCACCCCTACTTCCTGCTATCACTGGCCAGGGCGGCAAAGGCGCCTGATTCTCTGATCATGCCTGGGGGGCAGGGCAAAGGCGGCCCCCAGGGCCGCTTTCGCCCTGCCCCCTGGCTCTTAGCTCCCCCCTGGGTTCCCGATCACTGTCAGTGGCAGGGGACTTCTTCCTGCTTTCCCTTTTGCCTCCCTACATATGCAAATTAACCGCCATCTTGTTGGCAGTTAATTTGCATATAGCCCTGATTAGCCAATGAAAAGGGTATTGTTTGTATGCCAATTACCATTTTTGTCTTTTATTAGATAGGATATATATACTAGAGGCCCGGTGCACCAAATTCATGCATGGCAAGGTGGGGGGGTTCCCCTCAGTCTGGCCTGCACCCTCTCGCAATCCGGTACCCCTTTGGGGATGTCCAATTGTCAGTTTAAGCCCAATCCCCATGAAATTGTGCCTAAACCAGCAGTCAGACATCCCTCTCACAATCCGGGATACTGCATGCACCAGTGACCATACTTTTCATACAGGTGAAAGGCATCTTGCTGTTGTATGGGCAGCTATATTTTTTTGCCCTGATTATAAAAAGTAGTATATAACATGATCCTTCTGAGGCAGTAGTACCATTTTCCCCATCTTGTGGGTGGAAAACTGAAGCAGAGAGAAGTTAAGTAATTGGCTTTGTCACACAGTTATAAGTGTCAGAATCAGGGTTGAGCACAAAATGTGCAAGCCAGAGTCCATGCATGTCATCACTGCATCATCCTTTTTTTCAGTGTTAGAGTAGTAAATCTAAGGGAGTGTTCCCAATATATAGAGTAGGGTACCTAGGCCTGGCTGGCCATCAGGGCTGATCTGTGGGGCAACCAGCAGGGCAATTGGGGTGCTCCCACTGGCACCCGCCTTGGCTGGCGGCCTGGCGCCACCCGCTCACCGGCCCCAGTTTCATTAGTTCTTTTTATTTTTATACCACATATTTAAAACCTGTTTTTAAATCTATACTGAACTAATCTGGTGAACAAGGTTCAATGCACTGGTGCTTTGCATCTTGACCGCTATTGTAATGAAAACTCAACTTGCTTTGGGCAATTGTGTGAACTTCTCAAAAGGCACAATTTAAAAACCCAACCACTGAAACTATTTGAGTTTGTGATCTCTGTTAATGTGGATGTCCCCGTCCCTTTCACCTACAGATTACCGCATTAATTATGTAAGAAAGGCCTCAGGCCCAGCTGGCATGGCTCAGTGGTTGAGTATTGACCTATGAACCAGGAGGTCACGGTTCAATCCCCAGTCAGGGCACATACAAGAATCAACCAATGAATGCATAAATAAGTGGAATGACAAATTGATCTTTCTTTCTCTTTCTCTTTCTCTCTCATCAATAAATAACAAATTAAAAAAAGAAAGGCCTCAGAAGGAGGATTTTTAAATCATTTTTTTTTTTTTTTTTTTTTTTATTTTTTTTTTTTTTTTTTTGCTAATGCAAATGCTTCATTTCAACTTGAAAGCACACTGGACTTCACTCAATCATGTACTGAGATGGAGAGGAAAAGGCAAAACAACATTCCATCCCATCTCTTCCTTTGATTAGTGCAATGGGTTCTGACCCAAATCAGCAGCCATTGCTTCTTAGAAACCCCTCTCAAGCTACTAGGATTCTTCTCACCTTGGGCAGCCCTATAATACACCTTGCAGAACTGCTACAGGGAAGGGATATTCCTCTGAGCTCCAACTAAATGTGTGTCAATAAAATCATAATTATGTGTCCTCATTTTTGCTGAGTGCACATAGCTTTCCCCCAAATTACAACCTTCAGTTTCTTCTTCCCCTTCACTTACACCATATTTTACCTAGCAAGAGAAAGAGGTGCTCTAAATAGACAGACGCTTACAAAACTGTGAGAAGAGACTGGGACCTCCGCCCTCTCTAAGACAACAGTGCCGCTGAGATTATATGAGATGCAGCAAAAATTCTCTGCACTGTGTTTATCCCCATACTCCCTGCTGGGGCCTCAGCAAGGGGTAGCCTTCAAATACACAGACACACATAGATAAACACATAAAACCAGACCTATGGTTTCCCCACAGATCCTGTCCCCAGGGATTTGGGAGAGAATAAGGTAAGAGTTACTAGTAGAGACCTGAATTAGATGTATTTGAAAGGTAGTGCCCAAGTGGCAATCTCCTCTCACCCAAAAGAAGCTCAATCATAGACCTTGTTTTCATCTAATAGCCCCATGTTACCATGCCCCTGCCTTACAACCAAGCCAACCGCTCATATTGCCACAATTTCTTCCCCAACATACCACCCCATGCCCAGCACTTTAGCACCTGAAACTGCTACCTGAGAAGCTGGCACTGTGCTGGCTTCATGGAGACTCTGCTCCATTTCTGCTGTTGGGGTCTTTGAGAGGCCAAGGCCAGGGGCTGAGTGCAGCCTTCTTCCCACGTCACCTGCAGAGCCTGAGGAGGGAAAGGTAAATACAAGTTGAAGCCATCCCTTTTCTTGGAGCCTAAACTCTGCGCCTCACAGCACAAAATTCAGTTGTTTCATTAAATAACAAACATGCATCCCTAAATCTAATTGAGGGTATGCTCCTGGAATGTAGAAACAGGAGTTTCAGAATATGGGTTGTTTTTTATAGGCCACAGAAGGTCTCAGATCACAGGCCTTGAAGAACCTCCTAGAGAAGGGGCTCTGTGCAGAGATAGCTTACTGTCCCATCTTGCCTCATTTCATTTTTGTAAACATTAACTTTGCTTCTGTCAAGACTTGGGCCCAAGACATACATATATATATATATATATATATATACAGAGGAAATTTTCTAAACACAGTGATTCTCTAGAGCATCTGTGATGACAAAGAAACTGTTATCTATAGTCTAGTTAGAAACTGAAATGATCGAATAATCATCTATCAAACCTCCTCATTTTACATTATGGGAAAATAAGTTCCATGGTCTGACAGGTAGTAAGTACTTTAACCAGTATTAAAATTCAAGTCTCTCAATTTTTTAATTTTATGAATAGGAGCTCTTCAGTAATATTTTGTATGTGTGATGCTCTTTTATTTCCATTAGCTTCTCTCAGTCACTTAAATTTTTTTTTTTAATATTTTTTTACTAGAGGCCCGGTGCACAAAATTCATGCATGGGTGTGTGTGTATCCCTCAGCCCAGCCTGCACCCTCTCCAATCTAGGACCCCTAGAGGGATGTGTGACTGCCCGTTTAGGCCTGATCCTGGTGGGCAGTTGGACATCCCTCTCACAATCCAGGACTGCTAACTCCCAACCACTTGCCTGCCTGCCTGCCTGATTGCCATTACCGCTTCTGTCTTCCAGCCTAATCACCCCAGAACCACTCCCCTGCTGGCCTGATAGCCCCTAACTGCCCTCCCTTGCAGGCCTGGTCGCCCCCAACTGCCCTCCCCTGCTTGGCCATCTTGTGGCCACATGGGGCAGCCATCTTGTGTGTTGGAGTGATGGTCAATTTGCATATCACCTATTTATTATATAGTATTGATTTCACAGAAAAAGGGAGAAGGGGAGAGAGAGAGAGAGAGAGAGAGAGAGAGAGAAACATCAATGATCATAGAGAATCACTGATTGGCTGCCTCCTACACACCCCACACTAGGAATCGAGCCTGTAACCCGGGCATGTGCCCTGACTAGGTATCCAACTGTGACCTCCTGGTTCATAGGTTGAAGCTTAACCCCTGAGCTATGCCAGCTGGGCTCAATCACTTAAGTTCTAAACAATCACTAAATGCTTACCTCTTCCTCAAAATCTTGCTAGACTGTTAAGAACTGCTACAAACTGGATATGTGACTCCCAAGGGGCTTGCCCCAATATAACTAAATAAGCCTTCCATTCTGAAGATGGTATTTGATATATCTATGTCTATTGCCAATTCCTGTCTTGATTTGGTATTTTGATTTTATATGCTATCAGGCTGACACATGTTATTGCTGATATTAAGCTAGAAGACCAGTTATTTTTTAATGTTTCCTGGAGCTTAAACATAGTTGTTCTAAACTACCTCAGATTCATCTAAGAGCTTTAAAAAATACAGCTTCCTATACCTCTCCACAGACCTACTGAATCGGAATCTTTGTTGTTAGAGCATAGAAATATTTACTTACTTATTTTAAAATATGTTTTTATTGATTTGAGAGAGAGAGAAAGGGAGGAAAGAGAGAGAGAAATATTGATGAGAGAGAAACATCGAACGGCTGCATCCTGCATACCCCCTACTGGGGATTGAGCCCGCAACCTTGGCATCCACCCCAACTTGGGAGTGATTTTCATGAAGTATTGTTAAGATGAAAAAAAAACAACCTGTAATATTATCCCCCCAAAAAACACTATATGTCGATCTACGTAAGATTTTATGAACAGTAAACTACAGAAATATGCACATTACATTATTACCTGGGAAGGTGGGAATAAAAGGTAGGGGTTAATGTGAGGGGAGGAGAGAGAAATAGTAAAATTATCCATAATAAAAACAGCATGTGTGCTATGATCCCATTTATATAAAATTATTTCTTTGTTTGTTTTTTTTAAAGCTACTCATCAGGTGACTATGATGGGCAGTCAGATTTAAGAATTACAGCTACGATGATTAGAATCTGGTGCTCCGCTAGTCAAGTCAAGCCTGATTCCCTAGACAGGAGGTGGCTATTGAAACCTCCTGAAGCAGTGGTCACCAACCGGTGGTCCGTGAAGTCCAAAAGGTTGGTGACCGCTGTCCTGAAGGGAGTAGACTCTGATTCCTTTAAAGATATTTAAGCAGAGGTGGAGGTGGCCATCTGTTAAGAGTACTGTTGAGGGATTTCTGGATTTGATAGATGGTAGAATTAAGATAATGTCTACTACCGATAAAGAGTAACAAGAAAGCCAAACTGGTTTGGCTCAGTGGATAGAGCGTTGGCCTGCGGACTCAAGGGTCCCAGGTTCGATCCGGGTCAAGGGCATGTACCTTGGTTGCGAGCACATCCCCACTGGGGGCGTGCAGGAGGCAGCTGGTCGATGTTTCCATCATCAATGTTTCTAACTCTCTATCCCTCTCCCTTCTTCTCTGTAGAAAATCAATAAAATATATTTTTTAAAAAAAGAGTAACAAGAAAGACTACCAGATATTATGTACTTTCTGATATAAGAAGTTTAAAGTCCTACCTATGAAATTTTTTTTTAATGGAATCTGATTTTAATCAAGCCTATAGCCTTAAGTACCCGGTTATAGGAAAAACAGGGGCTAGAAGAACATGTTTAGAAAATTTTTAAAAAGCTCTACTAGACTATAATCAATAAAATCTAGAACCCAGAGGATAAATGATGAAATTTTCTCAACAAATAAATGGGGGTAAAAGAGAAAGGAATCTTATAGGTCTTAAAAATAAAAAGCCTTGAAGCAAATCAGCAAAATGCAATGTGAGAATCTTGTTTGGATTCTGATTTGAAGTAAACCAACTATGAAAAGACATCAAAAGGACAACTGAAAAAATATGAATACTGGTAACTGCATTATATTAAGAAATTAGTTACTTTTACGTGTAATGTTATAGTTTTGCCTTTTAAAAGTCTTTATTTCTTTGAGATAGATTCTAAACTATTTATAATAATAAAAGTGTAGCCCTAACTGGTTTGGCTCAGTGGATAGAGCATCGGCCTGCGGACTCAAGGGTCCAAGGTTCGATTCCGGTCAAGGCCATGTACCTTGGTTGCAGGCACATCCCCAGTAGGGAGTGTGCAGGAGGCAGCTGATCGATGTTTTTCTCTTATTGATGTTTCTAACTATCTACCCCTCTCCATTCCTCTCTGTAAAAAATCAATAAAATATATTTTTTAAAAAATAATAATAAAAGTGTAATATGTTAATTAGATCAGACAGCTGAATGACCTTCCAGATGTCCTTCCATACGTCCTTCCAGACGAAGCCGGGGCTGCGAGTGCTGAGGGAGTCGCTGTGGCTGCAAGGGCTGAGCCCCTTGCACGGATTTTGTGCATTGGGCCTCTAGTCTATAATAATAAAAGTGTAATAAACTAATTAGACCAGATGTCCTTCCGGACGACTTTCCAAATGAAGCCGGGGCTGCAGCCACAGGATCAAAGCAGCCGCCGCGGCTGTCAGGGAGAAATCCAGGCAGCCGCTGTGGCTGTGAAGGCCTACTCTTGGATGAATTTCGTGCATCAGGCCTCTAGTTTATAGATGAAATGTCTGGGGATTTGCATTAAAATAATCCAGTGGGAAAAGGGAAGGGGAGGGTGCTATAGCTAAATCAATTATTGGCCATCCTATATAATAAAAGCCTAATATGCTAAGTGTCTGATCATTCATTCGACTGTTCAACCAGTCACAATGATGCGCACTGACCACCAGAGGGCAGATGTTCCGACCAGTAGGTTAGCTTGCTGCTTGGGTTGGGCCGATCAGGACTGGGGGAGAAGGGCCAGG
>NW_006288853.1:5952456-5965198 GCF_000327345.1 Myotis davidii
CACAGTCCTTCCCTGACTCCAATCATGCACCAGTGGGGTCCCTTGGCCTGGCCTGCGCCCTTTCACAATCCTGGACCCCTCAGGGGATGTCGGAGAGCCGGTTTCGGCCTGATCCCCATAGGCCAGGCCGAGGGACCCCACTGGTGCATGAATCTGTGCATCGGGCCTCTAGTATGTTAATATTTGGCCAATATAATCACCATCCATTAGTGATAAGTACATGGGAATGGGGAGTATTATAACATTTACTCTTAACTTTTAAATACATTTGAAAATTTTCCATGACAAAAGGTTATTTTTTATTTTTTGGATAAGGTCTGCCCAACTTCAAAGAAAGAATACAGGTCAAGGTCAATCCTATATAATAAAAGTCTAATATGCTAAGTGTCCAGTTGTCCATTCAACCAATCAAAGCCTAATATGCTAATGATATGCTAAGGCCGCTCAACTGCTTGCTATAACGTGCACTGACCACCAGGGGGCAGACACTCCGACCGGTAGGTTAGCTTGGTGCTGGGGTTGGGCTGATCAGGACTGAGCAAGACAGGCCGGACACGCCCTGGAGCCCTCTCATGGTCCCTCCCTGGCTGGCCAACCTCCAGTGTCCCTCCCTGGCCCAAACTGTGCACCAGTGGGGTCACACGGCCTGGCCTACGCCCTCTCGCAATCCGAGACCCCTTGGGGTATGTTGGAGAGTCAGTTTTGGCCCAATCCCGCTGGCCAGGCCAATGGACCCCACTGGTGCACAAATTCGTGCACTGGGCCTCTAGTGTTTTTATAAATCTTTAGGTACTTCTGGTCACAAAAACAGTCTATTATATTATCCCATTTATATAAAATGTCATAAAATGTCTCAAATAGGCAAATCTATACACAGAAAATAGTTTAGAGATTGCCTGGGCTGGGAAAAAAGGGTAGAAGGAAATGGGTAGTGATCACTAATGGATACAGGCTTTCTTTTTGGGGTGATGAAAACACTTTAAAATTGTGGTGATGGACGACTCTGTGAATACAATAAAAACCTCTGAATTGTACAGTTTAAGTTAATTGTATGGTATGTAAATTATCTATCTATAATAATAAAAGTGTAATATGTTAATTAGACCGGATGTCCTTCTGGACAAAGAGGGGCTGCGAGGGAAGCCCGAGTCCCAGGTGCCTGCCACCGGCCAGAGGGAAGCCCAGGTCCAGGTTGCCTGCCAGTGACTGGAGGGAAGCCCGGGTCCCGGGTGTCAGAGGGAAGCCGGAGCCAGCAGCCGGGGGAAGGAAGGCCTACTCTTGAACGAATTTCATGCATCGGGCCTCTACTTGTATTATATACCTGAAAGTTGCTAAGAGAGTAGATCTTAAGGAGTAGATCTTAAATGTTCGCAATACAAAAGACATTGTAATTATGTGTGGTGATGGTTGTGTTAACTAACCTTACTGTGGTAATCATTCCATAATATATACATGTATCAAACCATCACACTTTAAATGTACACGATGTTATGTTATTTTATGTATCAATAAAGATGTGGGGGGGGGAGTAATTTGGTGTTTAATAAATACTCTCTAATAAGGACTCCTCCAAAGATATATTTTGTCATATATGAATGGTAATTGGCATTTTCCTTCATCAGTAACTACCTGATTTATTCCACTTCATTATTTTCATATCATGTCAGTTCTTTGTTTTTTAAAAACATCAGCTTTTTTTTTCTCACTAGAGGACACACTTTTATTTATTTTAAAGAGAGGGGAACATTGATGTGAGAGGGAAACATCAATTGGTTACCCTGTGCATGGCCCCAACTGGGGATTGAACCCACAACCTGGGTATGTGCCTGAACCAAGAATTGAATCCGTGGCCTTTCAACAGACGATGCTCCAAGCATATAGGACAATGCTCCAACCAATTGAGCCACACCAGCCAGGGTTCATGTCAGTTCTTAAAAGACACAATTTAAAACAGACTCTAACCAAAATAAAGGCTAGTTTGGTTTGGCCAGTATTTTGAGAACTGACTCATTAGATGGATTTTTAAAATTTGTTTTTGTTAAGTGTTAAAGAAAAAAAATGAATGATTGGTAGGTACTCTTTCTTTCTTTTTTTTAAAAATATATTTTATTGATTTTTTACAGAGAGGAAGGGAGAGAGACAGAGAGTCAGAAATATCGATGAGAGAGAAACATCGATCAGCCGCCTCCTGCACATCCCCCACTGGGGATGTGCCCATAACCCAGGTACATGCCCTTGACCGGAATCAAACCTGGGACCTTTCAGTCCGCAGGCCGACGCTCCATCCACTGAGCCAAACCGGTTTCGGCAGTAGGTACTCTTTCATATTGATTTTAGGAGTATAATCCGTGAACTTCTGAGTTTAGAAGGGTAATTTGCCAATATATATCAAGAGAGTTTTTGAGAATTTATAACCTTCAACTAGGTTATTACTCTTCTAAAAATTATTCTAAGGAGCTTATCAGAAATGTGGTCAAACACTGAAGTTTAAAGATATTCACCACAGGATATTATTAAAATATTGGAAACAGCCTAAATAATCAACCATATCCTAATGATCCTGCTTCTTGTAAAAGTAAAACAAAATACAGTATATAGTAAATATGTATAAAAAACAAAGCCAGGCCCTGGCCAGTTTTGCTCAGTGGTCAGAGCATCAGCCTGAGGACCAAAGGGTTAAGGGTTCAATTCCGGTCAAGGGCATGTACCTCGGTTACAGGTTCAAACCTGACCCCCAGTTGGGGCGTGTGTGGAAGGCAACCAATCAGTGTCTCTCACACATCAATGTTTTTCTCTCTCTCTCCTCCCCCCGCCCCTTCCCTCCCTCTCTTCCTCCCTTCCACTCACTCTCAAAAAAAAAATCAATGGAAAAATATCCTTACTCCTGGGGTGAAGATTAAAAAAACAAAGCCAGAAGTAAACTCATGAAATTTTAAGAGTGGGATTATGGGATTATCAATAATGTTTATTACTTTCTATATTTTAAAATTATTCACAGTGAAAAATGTTGCTATTTTGGGTAATATAAGTTCTTTATTGTTTTGGTTTGTTTTTATAATATAATGTTTGACAGTCAATTAGTTAATTATATTTTAACTAGAGGCCCGGTGCACAGGTTTGTGCACCAGTGGGGTCCCTTGGCATGGCCTGTAGGGATTGGGCCAAAACTGGCAGTCCAACGCCACCTGCCACTCCTGCTCATCCCAGCCCACCTGCCGCCGCCACCAGTCGGTAGGCTTGCTGTCATTCTGCTGTGGTCTCCAGGCTGCGGCAGCCAGCCGTGAGCCCTGCATCTGGCGCCAGTCTGTCAGCTGAGCGGTGCTCCTGCTGTGGAGCACACTGACCACCAAGGGGCAGCTCCTGCTTTGAGAGTCTGCCCCCTGGTAGTTAGTGTGCATCATAGCGACCAGTCGACAGGTCATTTGGTCGATTAGGCTTTTATTTATATAGACTAGAGCAGCAGTCACCAACCAGTGGTCCGTAGATCCCTGGTGGTCCATGAGGTCCAAAAGGTTGGCGACCACTGGACTAGAGGCCTGGTGCATGGATTGGTGCACATTGAAAGGAAATTAATTAGAAGGTAGCTGGCAGGGCGGGACAGGGCGAGATAAGCCAGACACTCCCTGGAGCCAACCTCCCACGGTCCCTCCCTGGTCTCCCAGGCTTTAAGGGCATCTGTGGAGTGAACGGGATCCCTCCGGCAGGTGGGGTCCCTTGGCCTGCAAAACCAGCAGTCTGACATCCCCTGAGGGGTCCCAGAGTGCAAGGGGGCACTCTGCAATGTTACTGTCACTCGGCAGCTCCTGCGTTGAGCATCTGCCTCCTGGTGGTCAGTGTGTGTCATAGCTACTGGTTGAATGGTCGCCTAGGCTTTTATATACATATAGATTACAATGTAATTTTATGTGTTTATGATTATTAAGACACTTGACATTTGTTTATTCTTTCTCCATTACCTTACACAGAAAGCTAACTAAGGCAGACTCCAGCTTTCCCTCATTCTTTAGAATCTTCTTATACTGTCCTGCCCCCATGTACCTGAGGAGCACTTAAGAAATGTTATTGTAAAGTCTACACTAGGATGCACATCGTAAAAATCATATCAAATTTCATATTTATGTGCTATCTCCCAACAGCTCCTTGGAGCATAGTAGGTACTCATTGAACACTTGTTTGGCTGTAATTAAACATTGGTTGGCAGCATGTAAGGAACCCATACTATTATAGAAACTGCTAGGCCCGAGCTGAAGATAAAGTTCTCTGAGTTCAATTTCATAAAATCATACATATCTTAAGAGTTGGAAGGTATCTTAAAAAAAATCATTGAACTAATTTTCCCTTTTTATAGGTAAAAACCTGATACTGGGATATTAAGTGACTTGTCCAAATGTATACTGACAGTTAATGATAGTTCAGGCTTTGAAATTCTTAAGTTCATCAATCTAAGCTATAAATATTCTTTCTTTATTCAATATCTAGAACTAAGTCTGTAATATGCATTTAAAGTATAGAATTCACATAATAAAATCTCATGAAAAGTCAGCGAGCGGGTACCCTAAAGGCATACTACCTTGAAAATTCTAAACCGGACAGTTCCTGGAGGGATCAGGGAAGGTCTTGATATTGCTGGTTCATACCTGATAATGCCCTTTGCAGACTTGACTCAACGGGCACATCCTCACTACAAATTGGATCTGGAAGCTGGATCTTGGGATTAGTTTAGCTTCTAAGCCATGGAAGTCTCCCTCACCCATGTCACACCAGTTACTCTCAAAGACATATGTGCCATTCCTTAGTGTATATTGAAGAAGCTCTGGCATATACTCAATGGTTTCTCTCTTTAGAAGGAGGGAATGGGCACATGAGTGATGATTCTGTCCCCATTCTTCACTCTAGCCAGAAAATATCTAGCCCTTGTCCTGAAGTCTTTACAAATGAAGTCAAAAGTTTTACTACCACCTCCTACGCTGGGGATACTATTTGGACAGAACACCACCCCACCTCTGATCTTGTCCTCATGCTTTCAGCTTTTATATGTGCCCCAACCCCCCACCCCTGGTAGCACGCTTACCTGTTTGGCTAGGTGGATGCCAGGCCACATCCTGCTGCCCCCATCCAGACCAGCCTCCTTGAGAAGCCTGAAGACTGGCCTGGTAGAGAGACTCCAATTCTGAGGTCTCCTGCTCTGTATCTTGGTTCCAATGTGGATGATAAAAGATGTGGTTTCTGTCTGGATAAGTTACACAAGTATGGGGATTTTTCAGGGAGGACTTCATTTCTGGCCCAGGGGCTCCATGTTTAAGCTGAGAATCAGAGAACCTTGTGACATTCACCCAGGAATCCAAAGGCAAGGGAGTCCCCATGTCAACATTGCTGCCCAGTTCCTTAGGCCTAGCATCTCTTACTTGAGATGGCTTCCTTTGGTACGTATCTGGCTCTGCCAACCTGGGTTGTCCTCCCCAAGAAGTTTCACCATTAGGTAGCCCAGAGTTCATTGCAAGGGAAGGATGATCAGGAGTTTCTTCCCGGGAAGGCAGTCTGTCCCTACCATCCACAGAGGGCTGCTGTTTGGCCCAAGGCCAATGGCCTTTCCCTTGACCTTGTGGGAAAGGAGGCTGAGAGCCAGAAGGAGAAGAGTTCTTCTTTCGACTATTTGGAAAACTTCTATCCTGGGAGCCTGTGCCATCCCTTGTGGTGGCGCCTTGCATCCTCTGGAACTGTTCTGTCAGAGAGCGAACAAGCCCCTTTGTGCCCGGAAACTCTGGCCTACAGGGCTCCTCACTGCTTCCGTCCACTTTTGACGTCAACAAAGTTGTGAGGCTGTTGGCTTGGAGGCATTGGTTAGTTTTCTGCACAGTATCAGGAGAGTGAAACACAGATGAGGAAGCAGCAGGCATTATAGGGTGGCAGGCTCTGTAAAGGGGGAGGCCAGGCTGAGCTGATGAACTTGCAGGATTACAGCTTAGGGTGTGTGTATCTGCTCTCTCACACCCAGCTGTTCCGGTTGGATGTGACCAAGGCATCACCTGGGATGAGCCAGAAGTATCCCTCTTTTCTTGAAATAGCTCTTCTTGATCAATGCCTCTTCCTTCTTGAGGGGGGAACCTGTTGCAGCTGCTGTTGTCATCTCTGTAGCCTTGCAGCTTACCCTCTTGTACATCCAATGGTTCCCAAGCATGATGAGAGTTCTTCTCAGTCCTCCCTGGTGTTTTAGGTATGCCCTGCCTGTGGAACACAGAGGGGTCAATGCTATCTACCTCAACTGAATTAAGAAGGTTCGAGGCAGACCTACTGGGGGAATTATGCTGTGGGGCAGAGAGGGCAGATGACTCTGAGAACAGTGATGAGTGTGACTCATGGCAGGAAGCAGATGAGTAGACGAAAGAACTGGCCCCAAACTCTGTATTCGTGTTGGGTTCCAGTTGGGCCTCCCGGGTTAACAATACTTGGAGCGGGATAGGCTGTTCACTGAAATAAAGGGAGAGAGCCAGTTGTAAGCTGTCTTGATTGACAAGATCACTTACAAAAAACTGTTCATTCAGTTCCAAGTTCTAGCTATCCACCAAGAGAATGGTGAAAATAAATGGAAAGACAAGCACAACTAAGTCAACAGTTCAGAGGCTCACAAGAGAAGGCACATGGTCTGCTCACACCCAATTAAATATTAATCCTCTTTATTACATGCCCTCACCAAAACTGCACTCTGGAATATTAAGTAAAGCCCTTGCCAATATTCTTTACTACCCACACAGGCCTATTCCAATCATATATTACTTGCAAATTTAAAAAAAAATTTCTAGTCCCACATGCAGATGACCTAGGAAGTAAGAAAAAGCTAGAAATCACTCATACCTGGGGTCCTAAGGGGCAGAACAGCCAAAAGAACCAAAAGGCCATAGTACAGGGTAATTTGGGTTCATGGGGTTACATAAAAATCAACCATTTCAAGTATGTTCTCATAATCCGAATTTGGTTGTATTACGCACCGAGATGTTTCCCCAAAGTAAGGTACTGTGACTGTCTTGGAATTTGGGAGTGGAAGTCAGGATTAACTGTATTTATTGGTTTCTTACTAATTGTTTTGTATTTCTGACCTAAAAATTGTGTTAGAAGAACTAAAATAAAACCTCAGTCACTCACATACATCAAGTGGCATAAGTTTTCTGGAAAGAGTTTAGTTGCCTAAATTGCTTATATTCAAAACATATCTGATCAGGTTCTCATAACAACATTCTGCTGGTGGAGTATACAACGAAAGAATTACATTTAAATGACAATATGCTATAAACTTTTGTGGGTACAGTCACTCAGTTACTCTTATGGAAAATATGATATTATATTTATATGAGAAGCCTAATGAAGTCAAATAGACCTACCTGAATTTGAATTCCACACTTTTACCACTTATTAGCTGAATAATACTGGGTATCTTACTTATCTTATCCTCTAAGTCTGATTTCTTTATTTATACAGTATCACTAAATAATAGTCCTTATCCTAAGTTTATTATGAGAATTAAATACAATAAAACATAAAGTGTTTAAACTTAGTGCCTGAGCATAGGCAGATGTCCAAAAAATGCTAGGTGCTTTTATAATGTTTATGTTCGGAAAACTACTCAGGTTTATTAACAGCCAATATTTACTTTTACTTAAATCTACCTATTCTGAGGAACAGCCAAATTCAAGGGCTAAAATGTGAGAACTACACTAATGGCCAGTCCTAACCATAGCAAAGCAAAACAAAGGAAATCTTCGTGTCACTTCTCTATGGTTTCATCAGAGCAAGAAAGACTCTTTTCTCTGCTTCCATGAGGGACTATAAGCCACTGAAATCCCAAAATAATTCACATGGCTGCTACTGCAACATGAAATGTAGCTTGGATTGCCATGTCTAAGAATGCCATATGTACAAATTTAATAATCATGTTACTACACAAATCCAGGGACAAATGCCCCCACAGGAAATACGAACAAATGGTCTATTTATTATACTATATTTCCTATATCTTTCCAGGAACTATTAAGAAAAGAACCAGCAGTGGGATGAACTTTCACTGTATGTCTGACCTAAGAGAAGTTTTTTCAGAGGAGTCTTCTCTCCCCTGTAGTCGCCAAGACAATGAGAGCTCTGGCTATGGAGCACCCCTGGGCTCTTCCTCCCCTGGCAAACATGAACTACTGTGGTTCCCAGGCACTACCTTGTTGGCTGAGGGAGGGCCCCTGCCTGTGAGGGGAGGCAGGCTGAGGGCTGCGACGACTGCTGCGATGATTGCTGCTGCTGCATGCGATCCTGCAGGCTCCGTGCTTTTCGAATACTGATTTGCAACTTCTTATCGACTAGGGCTCTGCTGTGCGTGCTAGAGCTGGCACCATGCAGGGCAAGTCTTAGTTTAGCTAAAATGCAAAAGAAAATATAGCAGAAACAGAACACAAAATACAAACAAAAATAAAAAGAATAAAATTGAACCAAAAATGAGCAAAGATATGCAGTAAAACTCAAAAGATGCAGCAGAAATGTAAGGCGTGGACCATGCATATGCTGTCAGGGCACAGAGCTGGCCCTGGCTATAAGGAACATTCGCAGAAGCCATGGAGGCTAAACAGGTTAATTCAAATTTTAAAAACAAACAAAAAGTTAAACTAAAATGAATTAGGAAGGTAAATCGGTGCTTCCATCTTAGAGGTTGCCACTCTTGTCCTTTTCAACTGATCTGTCCGACTCTGGTCTCCACACTCTGCTCCCAACTCCCCCTTCCTGGAGGCCAACAGCAGAAATAAGATCCACTCCTACATGTGTCTTTACAGAACACAGCTTCTTGTGGGTCCCACTTACGAACCAGATACAACTTCTAAGCCTTAGTCCCTTGTTGTACCCTAATGGTGTGGCACACCAGAAAGGCAGGGGAAAAACATAAAGAATCACATATGCAGTGCAAAGTCACAGGTCCGGGAAGTCGCAGTCAATTCATTCCTTCTTTCCTGCCATAAGCTGCACCTCACTAGTCAGTGACTAGAGAAAGAGCAAGCCAACCTCACATCTGAGGTCTAACTTATCCTGGGATAAGAAGGTAGGCCTGGCTGGGTGATTCATCTGTGGACTCCTGCTGAGATGATTCCAGTAAATATCCATAGGCCACAGTGTCAGTGCCTGGCACACTGACCGGTAGAACTCCGACGGGCAAAGATAGCTAAAGGGCCTCTCACTTTGGGAGAATGAGTGAGGAGACATAAAAGCTGCTTTTATCCCACCTGAGTGGGACGACACTAATACCTGTTATGAAGTTAATCAAAAGTGCCATAGGCATAGTGGTTAGAGTTACTTACAGATGGCTTCGTTACAGAGAGCCAAGGCTGCAGCACAGTCTCCCTTCTGTTCCAGATGCAGTGACTCTTCAAATATTGAATCTGCCTCCTTCAGGGACCTCTCAAAGGCGTCACTCCTCCCTGAAAGGGCCAGCACTTTTCATTTTCATTACAATTGCTTCCAACTTTTCCTATGTACTGTTGTTTCCCTTCAATGCACAGAGATCCCTGCTGCTGAGCCTTCGGTCTACCCTTATTCCAACTGTCCATTGCTATTAAGAATTCTCTGAAACACGTAGAACATCCATTTTTGCCTTAACTGATACCTTACCCAAGGCCATGAAAGAGGGTATGTCATTGTCCACCACATATTCCAACTCCAAGACCTCAAGGAAAGAATAAAGCACTGTCTGGAGCAGAAGGTAGATTCTTATGCCTGAATTGACCATCCTTTCCACAATCTTGCCAACTAGTATCAGAACACCCCAGATCTCCAAGAAACCTCAGCTGCTGTGTTAAGGCAAAAGTGGCTTCACTACTCTGAAAAGCCATCTGTTAACACTTCATTCCTACATCAATTCACAGTCCTTTCTAAACACCCTCATCTGGAAGACCAGGACACCTCTTGGGCACAGGGAGTCTACAGTTCCTAACCTCAATATATCTGTTGAACTGCCTTTGTTGTTGGTTTGCATCCACATATCTTTCATCAGCACAGCTAAGTATTTACTTTTATCATGTCCTTGCTCACCAAACCTACCTCACAAAAGTTACATTCCCATACAGAGAGCATAAGATATTCCTTCCTCCCCTGAAAGTGAATGCGTGCCAAAGCAGGTGCAGGAGAGTTCAAGTACAAAGACAGATGAAAAACCAAGAAAGTACTGTAAGGGCAACTTCTGCAAAAGGTTCCTCAAGTTTAGGTACCCCTTTGCCTTCAATAACCATCGATTGGTAGTAAGCTATAACGTAAGTTTATCTACCATCGGGATTAGTGGTGAGTTTCCCCAAGCTCACACACACAAAAAAAATCAAAATGTCACTCATTTCTCTCATAATGTCTTAATCCTCCACTTACCTTTAGTTGGACATGGAAAGAAAGGCTCTTCCACACCCCTAACGTTCACTCCCTAATTCACCATGGCTCTTGAAGAGTAATGGGAAGGTGGTGGAAGTAGCAAGTTGGTTCTGAAGAACTTAGCATTCAGGTTCTATGCCACCTCCAGAGACGTAATCCCCTGACCTCCAGGCCTGAATTCCTCATATTATTTGAAATCAACTGACTCTATTCAACCTTTATAATAACAGGTGGTGGCTACAGTCATTAAAGTTTTCTACAGAGATATAGGGAAACTACAGTTGACCAATCACTGTACTACATTTTAATTCGTATCCTCTAGAATCTTAGCACTCCATTTCTTGCTTTTTCAAAAGATACTGAACCAAAGTGTATGGAAAATTGAAAATGAAATATAGCCAGAGGGATTCCATCTCAACTTTAATGTATTTACTACCCTGCAGACAAAGGGAGGTAAAAAGGCAAGGGAGGGAGATGAAAAGGCTCCTCTTTCAAAAAGCAGCATAAACCTGAGATCCAATGCAATCCATCTTGAGGATAAACAGGAAGAAAAGACTATCCTTAGGGATAGCTAAGGAATGAGGAATTTAAAAGTGATAAATACAATGCCTTGGTAAATAGAAGTCAACAATAGACTTAAATCAAAACACTGCAAGATTACAGGAGAAAAGTGGCCCCCAAATTAGCCCAGGAAACTTCTCTAAGTAAAAAGGGGAAAGTGATCAACAGAAAGCAGCCACCCAAAATAGCATTGACTCCTATTCTTTATGCTGGTTTAGCACAATTTGTTACATCCAGGAATTCTGAATAATGAGAATAATAAATTCATTTTATTAAAAAATACACAACAGAGATATAGGTTTCAGGGCCTAAATAGATAGCTCAGCCTTTTTGAACTCCTGTTTTGAAGGTTAGTCTGACCTTGTACAAAGAGACATCCTAAAGCAATTGAAGGAAAAAAGTGACAGATGTGGAGCAGTTAAGAAATTTAAGTAAAGCACATGAAAATCATATGAGATTGGGAAATGGATCATCAGAGGACCAGAAGGCAATCAGGTTCTATGTTCCTAGAGCCTGTTTGGTAGATTGACTTCCCTAGAACTCCCGGTGGGAAATCCTGAAGGTATGTTTCTGCCCAGCAAGTAGAATTCTCTGGTCAGTGTGGCTTGCACACTGCCCTTTCCTGCTGTCTGAACTGTGACTAGTTTTATTTACACCTTCTATAGATGTTCATGGGAAATATTTTTCACAAACAATATACTATCTCTAATATATAAGCCTTAAATAGATGAGCCCCAAAGCAGTGCCTGTCTCCAATCAAGAGGCCTGTTACCTCCTATTTTAACTAGCTCTCATGAAAATGGCGGAATTAAAATAAAATATAACTTTGCTAATAAAATGAAGACAGGAAATTTATGAGCTTGAATATTTTTTCTTCCCTCTCTCGCTGACCCCATCACCAATAATCTAATGCTCACAACAATTACCCTGATTCTGCAGTTCATCCAAGTCCATAAAGCGGCTGGGATGAGGGTTAAACCCTTTAGCTGCTTCTAATTCCTTCTCTTGTTTCTTTCGAAGTTCCTGTTCCTGGGCCCTCCTGGCCACCTCTTCCTGTAATTCATCCAGTTCACTTTTGGCAGGCGTCTCCCCACCTGGAATGCAAGCAAGGGAGAAGGGACGTTACCACATTTCCATAACCAAGACTAAATCTCTGCCGCAGTTACAGCCACTGTACTGCTTTTCCCTTGGAACTCTTAGCTCCATGTGAAATTCATGTTTTGAATATTGCTTTCCATATCAGATTCAGTGTGAGACCTGGGCTGTGAATAATAATAATCCTATATAATAAAAGGGTAATATGCCAATTGACTGAATGGCACAACAACTGGTCGCTATGATGTGCACTGATCACCAGGGGGCAGATGCTCAATGCAGGAGCTACTCCTGGTGGTCAGTGCGCTCCCACAGGGGAGCGCTGCTCAGCCAGAGGCCAGAGTGACAGTTGGCGAGCACAGCGGGGCGGCAGCAGCGGTGGCGGGAGCCTTTCCTGCCTCTGCGGCAGTCCAACATCCTCCAAGGCTCCTGGACTGCAAAAGAACGCAGGCTGGGCTAAGGCCGCACCCCCTCAGTGCATGAATGTCGTGCACCGGGTCTCTAGTAGTAATAATAATAAAAAACATTTATTGAGAGTTTTATAACAACACTAGGGGCCCAGTGCACAAAATTCGTGCACTGGGTGTGTGTGGGGGGGGGGAGTGTCCCTCAGCCCAGCCTGCCCCCTCTCACATACTGGGAGCCCTCAGGCGTTGACCCCCATCACCCTCCAATCGAAGGATTGGCCCCCAGCCCAGGCCTG
>NW_006288853.1:5965326-5970642 GCF_000327345.1 Myotis davidii
ACAGCCTGCCCCCTCTCACATACTGGGAGCCCTCAGGCGTTGACCCCCATAACCCTCCAATCGCAGGATCGGCCCCTTGCCCAGGCCTGACGCCTCTGCCCGAGGTGTCAGGCCTGGGCAGGGGACCCCCAGCTCCCCGCTGTTGCAGGCTCCGCCCTTGCCCAGGCCTAACGCCTCTGGCCTAGGCGTCTGGCCCGGGCAACGGGGACCCACAGCTGCAGCAGCCTCACAATCGTGGGCTTCGCTTTAGGCCCAGGCAAGGGACCCCTAGCTCCTGGGACTGCCAGCTTCGACCGTGCCCAGCTCCCATCACTGGCTCCACCCCTACTTCCTGCTATCACTGGCCAGGGCGGCAAAGGCACCTGATTCTCTTAGCTCCCCCCTGGGTTTCCAATCACTGTCAGTGGCAGGGGGCTTCTTCCTGCTTTCCGTTTCGCCTCCCTGCATTGTGCCTACATATGCAAATTAACCGTCATCTTGTTGGCAGTTAACTGCCAATCTTAGTTGGCAGTTAATTTGCATATAGCCCTGATTAGCCGATGAAAAGGGTAGCGTCGTACGCCAATTATCATTTTTCTCTTTTATTAGTGTAGATGACAACTAACATTTGTTGAGCATTTACTATAAAAGTGCACAGTTTTAAGCACTTTTACATATAGTATTCCATTTAATTCTCACAACAAACTATGAGGTAAATACTATTACTGCCCACATTTTAGGAATGAAAAAACTAAGTCAAAAAGAGGGTAAATAATTGCCCAAGGTAACACTGATGGTAAATGGCAGAGCTAAATTAAAGTCAAGGAAGTCAAATTCATAATCCATGCTCTTAACCATTAGGGAGCATTCTCTACCACATGCTGTCACTGATACATTGGGAAGCTTCGAGCAAGTCAATTCTGCATCCTTACTTTCTACCTTCTCTTTAATGAGTTTGTAAAATGTCCACAGTAGTAAAAATTTAATTTTATCAGTGTTCATAGATCTAAAGGATGTTCATGCTATATTTAGTGAAAAATCAAAATAACAGATTAATAGCTATAGTATGACTTCATTTTATTTTTTTAAGAAACAGTAGTAATAAACCTAATTATATATTTATATTAGCATAGAGAAAGATATAGAGAGATATATACCATAATCATATCACTGGTACCCTGAATTTGAAAAGGCAATGGGCACGTTACTGAATCGTTGGATCAATTTTACTTATGTAATTTTTTACAAGAGTGATCAGGCCTAGCTAGTTTGGCTCAGTGGATAGAGCGTTGGCCTGTTGGCCTGAAGGGTCCCGGGTTCAATTCCAGTCAAGGGCACATGCCTGGGTTACAGACTCGAACCCCAATAGGGGGCAGGCAGGAGGCAGCCAATCAATGATTCTTTCTCATCACTGATGTCTCTTTCTCTTTCCTTCTTCCTTCCTCATTTGGACTGGGTCTCTACTTAAGTGGAATATGCACTAGAAGTATATGTGTGTTATGAGAGAAATGTAAAAAGGAGCTAAAACCTATGATTACCTCAAATCTCTATCTGAAACTCCAGTATTCCCTTATCTTCAGATTTTGACTTGTTAAAATGCTAGCTACTCTTAGAGAAAGCATATTTTAAACTATTTTCAGTCACTTATATTGAATATGAGGGAGTCACATCATTTCTTCAGAGCTTGTTTTGAGGAAGAGGGAGCATGAGGAAACAAGGCAACTCAAGAAGGAAAAAGAGAACAAGGGTACTGCACAGGATATGGAGGCAGGGGTAAGAGTAGGTTTGACCTACTTATTTCTCAGTTTTGTCCACAGTTTACATGTCCCCCTGTGTTATCTCAATTCATAGTACTAAACAATAAGAAATACATTCCCAAGAGGCTGCCTCTACACCAAGGAAAGCCTTAGACTTATTTTTCTGTGGAATGCAGATGCTACTGACACCATTCACCAAATTTCTGTTCCTTCTTGCTCCCACAAGGTAGAAAGACACAATGAGGCAAGTTGTGATAAACCAAAAATAGATCATCCAAAGCAGCTCAAATGCCTCCACATTTACATTCTGATGGAATACTCAAAGTGCAACTGTCCTCTAATTTCATATGTTCTCAGGTAAGGCTGTTTTCCAAATAAAATTGGCAGATAAATCAAGTCCTCCAAATCCATTGTCCTTTTGCTTACCTGATAGGGGCTGATTCTTTGTCCAGACACTCCTGGAGTCTGCCTCCAGGATGCTACTGCTGTGAGATTTTGGGATGTGACGCCAGGAAGGTGCCAACCCAGCTGATCTCTTAGCACTTGGATCCCTTCAAAAGAGAAACTAGAGTCTAGTGAAAGCAGTAGAAGAGTGATAACTAGCAACATTCTTAGGACAAAATTCCCTCAAAAAACCAACAAATTATTGAATTAGTGTAATTAGAGTATCTGCTAAACTATTTCTGAAAAAAATGAAATACTCACTTATTCCCCATCTTATTTCACCTCAATCACATTGTGTGTATCTAGCACAAACCTTATTTAATGAATTAATAAACATATGCTCTAATATGGATTGCCTTCTTCTTTCTTATTCCTTTGTAACATATTCTCATGAGTAAAACTGAACAAGGTCCGCCTAGCTGGTGTGACTCGTGGTTGGGCATTGACCTATATGAACCAGGAGATTGTGGTTCAATTCCTGGTCAGTGCATATGCCCGGATTGTGGGCTTGATCCCCAGTGTGGAGCATGCAGGAGGCAACTAATCAATGATTCTCTCTCATCATTGATGTTTCTATCTCTCTATCCCTCTCTCTTCCTCTTTGAAATCAATAAACATATATTTAAAAAAATATATAAATATATGTGTGTGTGTGTGTGTGTGTATATATATATATATATATATATATTATATATATAATAAAAACCCAGTGGCCCTAATGCCATAATGACCAAAGACGGGTCACCAGGAGGCTGCATGTGGTGAGGCACGTATGGGTGGGAGAGGCTGTGTGCACAGCAAGGCGTGCGTGGGTGGGCGGAGATTTGACTCTGGGTCTCGCAGCGCAGGAGGACTTAGGGGAGTTTCGCAGTGTGGCGGTGTCTGGGGTCCCGGGTCTCGGGCGATTTCCTGCAGGTCTGGGTCTCACGGGATTTCGCACACTGGGTCACTAATATATATGTATATATTTAAAAAAAAACTGAACAGGGTCCAGTGGACAGAGAAGAGCAGTGGGAAAGTATGAGGATGTAGTTATCACCCCTGCAGAAGATAGAATCACTCCTTTCAAAGTTGTTGTACTGTTAGGAAACTTGCCTCTATGACAACTCAGTAAAAACAATATATGGAGAGCTGAAATTTATAAAGCAAACTGGGCCCTATGGACAAGATGCAAGGGCACTATTTATTTTTACTTATTGATTTTTAGAGAGAGTTATGCATTCATTGGTTGATGCTTGTATGTGCCCTGAGTGGGGACGGAACTTGCAACCTTGGCATATCAGGACAATGCTCTAACCAACTTAGCTACCCAGCCAATGAGCAATATTAAATTATCATTGTTACCTTATGTAATTATGAATATCATTGGCTTTATAAAACACAGGGTCCCCCAAAAGCAAGAACCTATCCTAAAATGAAAGACAAGAATAAGTAACAATTGGGTTTTATCTCTGATCTTAGGACTCTATAAGTTTTGATTCACTAATCCATTTTTTATTAAAAATTATTTACTAAACAATTATTTTATACATAATACTTTAAAAGTTGTCTCTTCTACCACATCTTAGGACACAAAGTAAGTCTTAACAAATTCAAAAAGATTGAAATCATATCAAGCATCTTCTTGGATAACAGTGGCATGAAACTAAACATCAATTACAATAAAAGAAATTCAAAAATATTCAAACACATGGAGATGAAATAGTACATTATTAAACAATGAATGGGTTACCAATGAGATCAAAGAATAAATAAAAACTTCCTGGAAACAAATGAAAGCAAACACACAACAAACCAAAAATCTATGGGATGACGGTAAAAGCAGTCCTGAGAGGGAAGTTCATAGCATTACAGGCCTATCTTAAAAAACAAGAAAAATCTCAAGTAAACAATCTAACCCTACAACTAAAAGAACTAGAAGAAAAAAAAATATGAGAAAAGCTCAGAATAAGTAGAAGGAAGAAAATAAGATTAGAGCGGAAATAAATAACATAGAGACCAAAAAAAATCCCAACAATACAAAAGATGAACAAAACCAAGAGCTGGTTCTTTGAAAAGATAAACAAGATGATGAACTGTTAGCTGGACTCATTAAGAAATAGAGAGAGAGGACTCAAATAAAATCAGAAATGAAAGAGGTAAAGTAACAACTGACATCATAGAAATACAAAGGATTGTAAGAAAATACTATGAGCAACTCTATGCCAACAATTGGACAGTCTGGGTGAAATGGACAAATTCCTAGAAGCATACACTCTTCCAAAACTGAATCAGGAAGAATTAGAAAACCTGAAAGTACTGATAACAACTAATGAAATTGAAGCAATAATAATAAAATAAAAAAACTCCCAGTAAACAAAAGTCCTGGACCAGATGGCTTCACAGGTGATTTTTACCAGTCAAGGAAGACCTAACTCCTATCCTTCTCAAAGTATTTCAAAAACTTAAAGAGGAAGGAAGACTTCTAAACCCTTTTTACGAAGCCAGCATTATCCTAATTCCAAAACCAGACAAAGATACTACACAGAAAGAAATTATAGGCCAATATCCCTGATGAACATAAATGCTAAAATCCTCAACAAAATATTAGCAAATCACATCTAGCAACACATTAAAAAGATCATACAATGGGACCAAGTGGGATTTATGCTGGGGATGTAATCAAATCACAAATCAATAAATTTGATACATCACATACATAAAATGAAGGATAAAAATCACATGATCATATCTATAGACACAGAAAAGAAGCAGTTGACAGAATCCAGCACCCGTTTTTTTTTGGTTTTTTTTGGACCCTGGGCTGGGGGGACTGGTCTGGAGCTGGTCAGTGCTCATGGGGACTTGCACAGCTGAAATATCCCTCCTGATTTTTAACCACCACATGGGGGTGTGGGACCCAGTTCTGTGTCTCCACCCCTCCTACCAGTCTTTTTTTTTTTTAATTAAATCTTTATTGTTCAGATTATTACATTTGTTCCTCTTTTTTCCCCCCATAACTCCCCTCCTCCCAGTTCCCGCCCCACCATCTGCCCTCACTCCCCACCCACTGTCCTCATCCATAGGTGCACGATTATTGTCCAATCTCTTCCCGCACCCCCCACGCCTTTCCTCCTCCCCAAGAATATTTTTTGGT
>NW_006288853.1:5971342-5972152 GCF_000327345.1 Myotis davidii
TATATTTCTTTATGATCTCACTACATTTATTGGCAGTTTTTAGAAAATTATTGAAAGACCTTAAAATTGTGGTTTTTGAGCTCTATATCTTCCATTTCTGACATTTCCGTCCTGTTTCTTTGTCTCTGCATTTTTTTATCTTTTCTTGGTGCACCCCCTAGTGGCATTTGTTCGAAGTCTTGTTGTAGTTAAGCCTTGATTGATGTCGGGAATACCTGGGGTGATTTGACCTCCAGGCTAACTGGCTATGAGAGTCAGCACCCGTTTTTGATAAAAACTCTCAGCAAGGTAGGAACAGAGGGATCATACTTCAATATAATAAAAATCATATATGAAAAACCTACAGCCAACATCATACTAAATGGGCAAAAACTAAAAGTGTTTCTCTTAAGCTCAGGAACAAAACAGGGATATTCGCT
Source organism: Myotis davidii (assembly GCF_000327345.1). Lineage (NCBI taxonomy): Eukaryota > Metazoa > Chordata > Mammalia > Chiroptera > Vespertilionidae > Myotis > Myotis davidii. The sequence goes on from NW_006288853.1 coordinate 5,971,762, forward strand.
TTCTCCACTCTTATGCAACATAGTGCTGGAAGTCCTAGCCATAGTGATCAGACAAGAAGAAAAAAATAAAACACATCCAAATTGGAAAGGAGGAAGTAGAACTATCATTATTCATAGATGACATGATATTGTATATAGAAAACCCTAAAGGCTCCACCAAAAAACTACTACATTTAAAAAATTTGCCAAAGTATCAGGGTACAAAATTAATATTCAGAAATCGGTAGCATTTTATACACCAACTAGAGGCCTGGTGCACAAAAATTCGTGCATTGGGGCAGGGAGAGGGTGTCCCTCAGCCCAGCCTGCACCCTCTCTAACCTGGGACATCCCTCTCACAATCCAGGACTGCTGGCTCCTAACCACTCACCTGCCTGCCTGCCTGATTGCC
>NW_006288853.1:5974042-5974773 GCF_000327345.1 Myotis davidii
CCCAACCGCTCCTTTTTATCTCTGAGGCCTCAGCTGCTGAAAGCAGGTATCTGGTTTGTTTGGGTTCTATAATCAAAACACTGTTTCAACTCTAGCTCTGAGATCCCGGCTGGCTGAAATCAGGTTTCTGGAGTTTGTTTAGCTTCTATATTTGTAGCAAGTTGTTTCAAACTGCAGCTCAGAGGCCTGCAGCTGTGGGGAATGTTGGAGTCCTCTGTCACTGAAGCAAGCAAGCCCCATGTTAGTTTCAAGCTGCCTGGCTGCCGGCCGCCATCTTGGCCGGCAGTTAATTTGCATATTGCCCTGATTAGCCAATGGGAAGGGTAGCGGTTGAACGCTAATTACCATGTTTCTCTTTTATTAGATAGGATAATGAATTCTCAGAAAGAGAAACCAAGAAAACAATCCAATTACTATTGCAACAACAATGAAAATAAGGTACACCTAGGAATGAACTTAACCAAGCAGGTAAAAGACCTGTACTCGGAAAATTATAGGTCACTAAAAAAAGAAATAGAGGAAGATATAAACAAGTTGACTCATATACTGTTTTCGTGGATTGGAAGAATCAACATCATTAAAATGTCCATGCTACCCAAAGTAATCTATAGATTCAAAGTAATCCCTATTAAAATACCAATGGTATAGCCGAAACCGGTTTGGCTCAGTGGATAGAGCGTCGGCCTGTGGACTGAAGGATCCCAGGTTCGATTCCGGTCAAGGGCATGTAC